>NC_051154.1:362405045-362751339 GCF_013339745.2 Dermacentor silvarum
TAATGGTCCAAGTCGATAACGCTTTCAACGCACAACGCGACACCACCGGATACAAAACACCAGTTACCATGCCTTGAGTGTGCTAGAACAAGTCACCGTTCCGCCTCGCTCCAGCGTAATGATTTCCGTCGGTACCGAAGTGCCTACAGACATGGAGGGTGTCTTCGAGGGCGATCATCACTTACTGCACGACCGTGAAATTTGCGTCGCTAGAGGCATAGCTGAGCTACATGAAGGCAAAGCAAGAGTGATGCTTACGAGCTTCAGCCACGAATACAAGCACAATAACAAAGGCACCATGGTCGCCTACATCGACGAAATAGTACATCCAGCGGTGCTTTCGCTTCACGGATTCTAGTGCACCTGCAACGATGACTGTAGTAACCTGAACCAACTTTCGACGTCAATCAGAACCTTCCCAATCATAAGAAAGAATAGCTAAAAGCTCTGCTCCTGCAATACAAGAACTGCTTCTCGTCGTCAAAAGTTCGACAAACCTCTGTCGCCAAGCACCGCATCATAACCGACGAATATGTCCGCCCACTCGGTCAGAGCCCCTACCGAGTTTCGGCGCGCGAACGCGAGGCCATAAGACAACAAGTCGACGAATGCTACGCGACGACACATCCAGCCATCCAAGGAGTCCGTGGGCGTCCTCCGTGGTGTTAGTAAAGAAGAAGGATGGAACGCTACGTTTCTGCGTCGCTTATCGTCACCTCGATAAAATCACGAAGAAGGACGTATACCCTCTCCCACGTATTGACGACGCCTTGGATCGACTCTACAACGCAAAGTACTTTTTGCCAATGGACCTCAACACCGGCTACTGGCAAGTCGAAGTCGAACGAGAGGGACCGGGAGAAGACTGCCTTTATAACACCAGACGGACTGTTCGAGTTCAAGGTCATGTCGTTTGGTCTTTGCTGGGCACCTGCGACTTTCCAACGCGTCATGGATAATGTACTGGCAGGCTTGAAGTGGCAGACATTGCCTCGTCTATTTGGACGACGTCGTTTGCCTCAAGCTTCGAGGAACACCTCCGGCGCCTTCAAAAGTTCTTCAAGTTATCAAGAACCTCCGGACTAACGTTTAAAGCCAGAAAAGTGCCGCTTCGCATACAAGGAGCTCTTGTTTTGGGCCACGTCATCAACAAGTCTGGAGTTTGCCCTGACCCACAGAAAACTGCGGCCATCGCTGACTTTCCTTCGCCCGCCGACAAGAAGGCAGTCCGTAGATTCCTGGACTGCGCGCCTATTACATGCGCTTCGTGAAGGACTTTTCACGGATCGCTGAGCCACTGACGTACCTCACGAAGGCCGACGTCGAGTTCAACTGGGAGACGCCGCAAGTCGAAGCATTTGAAGAACTGAAGCGACGCCTGCAATCGCCGCCAATACTTGCACATTTCGACGAAAAAGACGATACCGAAGTGCACACCAACGCAATCAGTGTAGGACTCAGCGCTGTGCTTGTGCAGAGGACTGACGGACTAGAAAGGGTTGTAAGTTATGCTAGCCGGTCGCTGTCGAAGGCGGAAACAAATTATTCCACAACCGAAAAGGAATGCCTCGCCATCATCTGGGCTACATCAAAGTTTCGTCCCTACCTCTATGGCAGGCGCTTCAAAGTTGTCAGCGACCGTGGTACCACGCCTTGTGTTGGCTAGCTAACTGGAAGGATCCTTCAGGCCGCCTTGCACAATGGAGTCTGACACTTCAAGCATTCGACATCACCGTCGTTTACAAGTCCGGGCGAAAGCACTCTGACGCCGACTGCTTGTCTCGCGCCCCCGTTGAACCGCCGCACAGGACGACCAGGATGACGCACCCATGGGGCCCAACAACAGCGAGCTGACCCGGAACTAATGAGCCTTGTAGACTGCCTGGAAGGCAGACCGTCATTGTGCCCAAGTTGTTCAGGCGAGGATTGGCGTCGTTTTTCTTGCAAAACGACATTCTCTTAAAGACGAACTTCTCGACTGTTCGAGCCAACTACCTCCTCGTGGTACCTCAGCATTGCGTCCAGAGGTTCTGCGAGCTCTCCATAGCGACCCAACGGCTGGACACCTCAGTTTTTCCCGCGCGCTCGCGAGGATCCAAGAAAAAATACTACTGGCCTCGCCTCTCCGCCGACGTCGCCCATTACGTAAGGACATGCCGAGACTCTCAGCGACGCAAAACACCGCGGACAAGGCCAGCCGGACTTCTACAGCCGATCGAGCCACCTTGCCGACTGTTCCAGATGATCGGGATGGTCATA
Organism: Dermacentor silvarum; assembly: GCF_013339745.2. Classification (NCBI taxonomy): domain Eukaryota; kingdom Metazoa; phylum Arthropoda; class Arachnida; order Ixodida; family Ixodidae; genus Dermacentor; species Dermacentor silvarum. The sequence continues at coordinate 362,407,305 of NC_051154.1, forward strand.
CTGGGGCCTTTCCCGACGTCGACGTCCGGGAATAAATGGATCGTCGTATCTACGGACTACCTCACGCGCTACGCCGAAACAAAAGCCTTGTCCAAAGGCAGTGCCGCCGAGGTAGCCCGATTTTTCGTTGAGAACACCCTCCTGTGTCACGGCGCCGCAGAAGTCCTCGTCAACGACAGAGGTACAGCCTTTACGGCAGAACTAACTCAAGCCATCCTGCGATACAGCCACACAAGCAATCGCCGAACCACCGCCTACCACCCGCAGACGAATGGCCTCACCGAGCACCTAATAAGACCATCGACGACATGCTGGCAATGTACGTCGACGTCGAACACAAGACGGGGATGCCATCCTTCCGCACGTGACCTTCGCATACAACACGGCTGTGCAAGAAACGACGCACGTGGCGCCGTTCAACCTGGTCTACGGAAGGAACCCGGCAACGACGCTTGATGCCATGCTACCGGACGTCACCGACGAAGAAAATCTCGACGTTGCCAGCTATTTGGAGCGTGCCGAAGAAGGCCTACAGCTCGCCCGCCTGCGCATCAAGAACCAGCAGAGGACCGACAGCCGACACTACAATCTTCGACGACGCTACGTCGAGTACCAGCCCGGCGACAGTGTTTATGTCTGGACTCCGATACGCCGACGAGGACTTAGCGAGAAACTGTTACGTCGCTATTTCGGACCATATAAGATCATCCGACGTATTGGCACACTGGACTATGAGGTCGTGCCAGACGGCATTTCGTAATCACAGCGGCGCCGGGCACGACGTGAAGTCATAGAGTTTCTCACTATAACACCTAGAGGGTAAACTGGCGCCACCGTCTATGCGATTTTCTTAAAGGGCGCCGTGCCCTCATGGGAATGACGGGATATGTGTCTGCGAGGCTTGTGTTGGCTGGTGTTGTACGAGGCCCCGTCTAAAACGTGTCTATATGGCTACACAAATAACGCATTCTTAAAATAAAATCTACATAGAAGGCTTTCATTCACCCATATTAGATCTCCCAATAAAGTTTACTCACCTGCAATGCAGCATCAAGCGAAGAAAAGCAAGAGCAGACGACAAGTTGTTCCAAAGCGAGGGAGAATCTTTTCGTCTGCCCTCCAACTTTAGTGGCCAGCTGATACTTTTTACGTTCCATAGAATTCTGCATTGAATAGTATGTCGTCAAAATTAAACAAAACATGTTTTTGTGTAATAATAAAGCTAAAGCAGTTTTTTACGTGCTGTTTTAGCAGGAAATGAATCATTGTGACAGACGGAACGGTGCTAGCCAGGCGCGTCTTCAAGGCGTTCTGGCTCTCCAAGAACGATGCCAATCCGAAGTCACAATATACCGGCATTCCCATGGATACCACAGCGCGTGAACTCTACGCGTGAAGTCAACCATGTGGTGCGTCTTAGCCCTTTCTACGCCCGCTGACGAACTTCGGTACTTTGTTACTTTGTTATTGTTTGTTGTTGTTGTTATTGCGATAGCAATTATATGGACACTTAAACCGGATTTCTGCCGTCGCCGTCGCCGTGAGGTTCCGTATAGATTCCGAGGGCGATAAAATCGTCGCCGCGCGCCGTATGCGCGAGCGAAAGCGCGAGGGGGGGGGGGGACGCGCGCGCTATCACGGAGAGCGAACGCACGGCCGAAAGCAAACGCGACCGTCGCGCGAAAGGCCGTGGGGGTATGGGAGGGAGGGAGGCGGGGCGACGCTGTGCTCCGGCACCAAAGGCGTATCTTGCAATCGGGCGTAAGGGGAACTTGCCACTCTATCTCCCACGCGAAAGCAGCAAAGCGGTAAGGCAGCGCGGGGAGGGAAGGGGGGGGCGCAGCTTCTACTCTGCCAACAACTCCGTTCGTACTTTGCCCGGCTGTGGCCGTCGCCCGCACGGTCTCCTATCTCCACACGGCTCTGACCTTTGTATGCGCTGTGCATCCGCCGCTCAGTTTCCTTTGAAGCGATAGACCCCACGAACCTTGCCCGCTGCGGCAGCTGCGATTGCTGCCAACGTTCTGATAGTCGTTGTATGCGGTCATTCAGTGTGATCTTTTCATGTTTGCTTGTGCGCGCTGACACCACGCTTGTTAATTCAGTTAGTAAGCGGATGTGTCCAAGTTTATGCAGCCGATAAAACTACTATCCCTACTCCGAATAGCTCTCTACTAATTTGCTATCGCAATTGATGCTTCGCCTTTCGGGCGAAACTGAGACATTTTTTTTCTCTCTCTGTACGCGTGGTTTTGTTTTCGCTTTCTTGTTTGTATCATCGGGACGATGCTTTTTAAGGGGAGGGTATTGACACGTATATATGTTTATCTTTCACCAGCGACCGCTTTTCACCGGCTAAAAAAGTTAAACGTTATCGCTAGGCACAGGACGCGCCTGCATGTATGGGAAGTTTCTCGAACGTTATCGATGCTTCTATCCGTTGTCTTTTGTCACCGACGCTCATGTAATCTGATTGTATGAGAGACGCGAATTATCTAGATCTTTCTGGAAGAGATGCGGGTACCAGGGGTTATTCTGGGACCTTCGATGACTCATGTATAAAAGCCGACGCGTTTCGCCGCTGATTAGATTTCGACCATCGCCGACTGTGTTCACCGCTTTCGTTGTGCTTTGAGTGTAGCTTGCTTTTGTGGGCACATGTTCGCCCAGTAAAGAATCAGTTTCATCATACACAGTTTTACGACTGTTTACTTCAGCGTCACTACTACATGACAGTATGGGAATCTGCTGATCAGACTATCTGAAGTAGAGCACTGCACGGGCCGGTTTTTCAGGTCAGGGCTTGGCCCGAGCCTGAAAGTACCATTCTTTGGCCGGCCCGGTTCTGTTCGACCCATGAGCCCCTTTGCCTTTACGAAGCTAGCTCGCGTTCTCGATTATTGTGAAGATACTGTCATGTGATCAACGGCCGCCGGGCGGTCTTCAAGCTGCATCATAGCAAGTTTTTGCCCTGCATCCCTTCTTTGTGGTTACTTGATAATTTAACTGGGAGAGAAATGAACATTTCATTACTAGCCGAACACTCACAGATTATTATGTGAATATTTGGTATGAAAACAAACCATGCAATGGACAGTTAGGAAAATAGGGAGGGATCAGGCTGGCAACAACCACCGGGAGTGGGAGAACCCCGGCTTACATGTAGGGATGAAGTTGTAGAAAGGCACATCGGTTGATCACCATGCTCATGCTTTAAAGTGTGCGGCAACATACTATAGCGAAGGCATAGGTGAACACTACCATACACGCCGCCGCCCGCCATTTAATCTCACTTTTTAATCTCATATATTCATTCGGGTGTACCTACAGTGATGGAACTCGAGCCACTAATTTTGGCGCGAATGTAAATTTAGATACGCTGGTTACTGGTTTTCAGAAATACGATAATACACGGCCACTAGAAGCTTTTTTTTTCATTAAACAGAAATTGTTGACCCACAAGGCTAACTCTCATCATATTTTCACGCGGAACATGTCATCTTTATTGCTTTATTCGGCTTCATTATAATGATGTCAATTTTTCAATCAACAATTTAGGCACCCTTGTTTAGAAATATATGCAAATTTAGACTCTGTCTAATTGTGTTTCAGTACAGTGCATCTAACAACGTAGGCTTTCCTTGTTTTTTTTTTCTCCGCCAGATTTAAGTATGATCTGCTTGCTTATTCACGTATATTCGCAGACAACGCACCTAGTGCTACAAAAACATATATAAGGCTGAGAACACAAGGGTCGCGCCACTGAATGAGTGGAAATAGCATTCAAAATAAAAATTTATGAGGCAATAAAGTGCTTTGCATTTCTGTTTTGTTTTTCATATTCCCCTCCCCAATGTTGAGAAATTTTGCAGCATCCGCGTAGTCTTAAAGAATTTGTCCAAGAACAATATACACTTGAAAGTCTCAGTTTAATTAGTTGGGCTAATTGTGATATAACCTACGGCAGAACATTCAACTCGCTTGAAAATATAACGAAGAAAATTAATGGAAACCAGTAGTAAGTAGCCCTGTGCCTTAGGACACAAAAAAGTTGCAAATTAACTTTTCAGAATTTGTTTGCTACAATTTTATCAATGTACTCTAAGTACTTCTTGAAAAGTTATTTAATTTTTGGTTTTCCGTTAAAATGATATTGCCGAAAATCTAGATATTTTTGTGCAGCAACAAAATATTGCCGTCGACTCTGCCTCTAGGCACGTCTCCCGCTTTTGAAAAATGTAACGAGCTCTATCGAAACTAATCTCATTGATTCCCGTTAAGGATAGCTCGGATACCTGAGACAGTCTAATGAATGTTTTTGCAGCGAGTCCCGCACCAATCCAATAGTTTTCAATTTCTTAGCGCGACTGCAATGCATATATATTTCTAACTCTTTGTCAGGTTGATTCAAATCTGTGATGTCTAGCAACTCATGAAGTGTGCCTTTCGCCGCTATTCCCACCCACCCAAATGTGTTTCTCATGGTCGATAGGCGGCGCCGCTGTCGAAATCATACCGCTACCTCCATCAAACTTCGGGTCGTCCGTCACATGCCTGAGCACGATCACCTCTAGGAATTCGAGGTGTTAATAATAGGCTGGGAACATTGTGGACAAGAGTTCGTTAGTGTCGCGAAGACGAACGAATTCCTGCAGAACCCATGTTAAGATGATTATGGAAGTTAATGCGATTAGCATTTACACAATCTAGCGAACAAGAAGCGACACACCGTGTTAGCTAAGACATCTTTGTTTAGAATCCGTAGTGTTTCTCCTCATTTTCAAGTGATTCGGCTATATGCGGCCATACACTGTCTCCCTGATTGACCCGATTTGTTATGACCATCGCTCGCCAATGTTACCTCACGATGGTAGAACAAGGACCGCAGGCCGACGGTGCATGCAGTGACGACGATGGAATTACGAGGTAGGAATGATGTCGATAGAACGACGAAGGCATATAAGGACGACGGCATGACGACGATGAGAGGATTCTGAAGTGACGGCGATAAAGAATTGCGACGGAATACAATGCCATGACACCGGTGTTCTAATCTCGATTGATTGACAATAATAGCACAATACTAGCGGAATGAAATAGAAATTATGCTGATGGAACGGAAGGTGGTATGACGACCAACACATTTAGTATTTTTTAGCCAACCAGACACGCTTCTGAATAACATACCAGCCTGCTCCCTTTCTTTTCTCCTATTCCTTCTCAAGACGCTTTGAAAACATATCCTCTGCCGTTGAGCTCAGTACGCCAGTGCTCTAGCTCATTAGGCCACGATCACACGTTTACAAACGTATCTTGCCAACAAGTATATTATTCAAACTCGAACTTAGGGGGAACATTGAGCTTGGGGGCTCCTTTCGAAATACATGGGAAATCGGAAATAGTTTCTCAGAGCAACCAATGCACCAAATTTGATGAGTTATGTTGAATTTAGAAAAAAAAGAGCTGAAGTGTAGTGATTGCCGAAAGGGATATTTTATTATAGGCTGGTCTACCTTTCTTACGTCAAATTTTAAAGAATTGTCAAAATTCGAAAAGAAAACTTGGCGTATAGAGCTATGTAGCTCAGCAGCTAAAAATGATATCGGAATTCTGTAAACTGCACCTAATAATACATCGAAAGCGGATAGCAATCATATATCATACACCATCCTGAAATATACCACTATGTTGTGAATGTTGCATTTGCAAAACCCTTCCAAACATTATAACAAATTCACGTAAGTTTTAAGTTAAAGCAAAAAAATTGTTCGCTTTTGATGCTTCAACGGGTGCAGTTTATAGAAATGCCATATTTGTTTTTAATGGCCGAGTTTCGGATTTGTAAACTTCATGCTTCTATTTTTTTTTGTTTACGAACATCCTGCAATTCTTTGAAAACATTACACTATCTAAACGAAAATTCTATTTGCTGCAGTCTCTGCAATTTAACTTTCCCTCTTAAATGCAACGCATTTCATTCAAATCGGTTCAGCGGTTTTCTCATGAAAGCATTCCTGCATTTTACATGTATTTGATAATCCGGCATCGAAGATAGGCCCGAGCTAAAGCTTCCTCTTAAACAATGGATCACGCCAGTTTTATAGGAAACGCATGAAACAGAACCCTGACGTATACGCAAGACCGTGGCCACAGAGGTGTACAAATAAAAAGTCTGCTCAAGGAAAAAAATATGTATTCATCGGAAGCTTCGCGGAAGCCGTTATCTCGATCAGACATCTCTCCAGAGTGCGGACGAGCTTTCTGGCGAAGTGTCTAGCAAAACTGTCGATTCATTGTCAGTAGAGCAAGTAGCTGGCCGTCTTCCAGATAACGCTGATACACAAGCGCGCTCGTTTCCAAGCACCAAGGTGAAGCCACAGCTTCAGGGTGTGTTTCTTTTTATTGCGCTTTCTTTAGTTGTGCGTCATAGCATACGTCATAGCGGGAATTTCGAATTCTTTAAGGTCGATACGCCACGTGGTGGCGAAAAAAGGAAACTGTACGAAATGTCCCTAATTCCTGGTATTGATGCTCAAGCCTGCGCCATTTCTGAGTTGGCTATGTCATCTGTGGCAAATAAAATTGGGGTGGTGTAACAATGCTGTCACACTGAAGCTGTGCCTTTGCAGAGCCGCACTTACCTCTTTTCTCGTACAACATTATCAGAAATGCATTATCTATTCCTTTCTTTGAATGCTAATTGGCACCTACTTCGCACGTGTTTAGGAGGCTGCTGTCATCTACCAGTCGCCAACTAGTCAAGACAACAGCCTCCTGAAAGCTAGCAAAATAGCCGACACTTAAACTGGTTGGCGATTGTACATGCAACACCTTCAGTTAGATGTAAAGTATGTCTTCAAGGCAACAGAAGGGAATTTCACTCGTGATCGGTTAATGTTAGAACCATGTTAATAAAGGTGGAATGCTCGAAAACTGTGTGCTTGGACCAATATATTGTAGTGCTGCCCATTGCCAAGATATATTGCAGTGCTTATTGCCAATGCATTGAAAAACTATACGTTCACTAAGAAAAGTGTGCTTGAATTAACATACGTTTTACACATGCCTAATGTTTTTGCAGTAAGAAGACCTGTTGAATTAAGGAGCTACAGCCCAGCAGCCTGTTCGAAACCAGGTTTATCAAGGTCGATACCTGTAATGGACGTTACCCGGAGGCACTCATATTTAATGTTGATTGCTAGCTTGTCTAGTCGTGTTTACTTTTTGCAATAAAAAATGTTATTGCTGTATGCGTTTCGTGTATTGCACATGCGCAAACCTGCATGCCGCCGGCCGGCGAAACGCCGCAGGGGCATGGGGAGAGGGAAGGAAAGGGAGACGACGGGGGCGCTAGAGGGGAGGGTGAAAAAAAACGGATGTCAAAATCCTGATTGTAGCAGGATTCAATCTGTATTTTTTAAATGCTTCTAATGGTCTTACAAAATCCCATTTCAAGACAGGATTTTTCGAAACTACTTTAAGCAGGATTCTAGAACTTCTTGCAATAGTCATATCCGCCGGACATTAGCAACGATATACGACCGTTTATCACCTTCTAAACGGACTGCACGGATTTTTTAGTGCGTCTTTCAGACGTTCATTTAGTCTTGGCGAATCGGTATGGAAGCAGTTTTCTATCGCTTTTGTGCTAGCTGGGTATCGCCGATGCAGGTGAATCACAAAGATGACCAAGGAACACTAAACAAAACTACGCGTAAGCAGCCGCGTCTATCTGCTGGAACGCAGTGACTGCAGCACTTGGCAGCAAACACACAGAACGCCGCCGCACATTTTGGCCTACGTCACTAAAATGCGACGCATGCACGCTGCAGAGACATGCGGTTTTTTCGAGGAATCTTCGTAGGTCGCACGATACACAGAGAAGGCACGAACGACATGAGTGCAATCCGCGCATGATAAACACACCGACACGAAAGCAAGATACGGACGACATGGGTATAACCTGCGCCACACGAGCAAAATTAAGAACCATCGCATATTTGTTGCTTTGCGACGGACAATTACAAAATACACGGAAACATCGCACACTGCCATGTGTACCTCCGAGATTGTGTCAAAAATTTCTGGGCTACATTCAATGTTGAAGACAGCAGGAAGCTACTTAAAACGAAGTTACGGCCCAAGTAGCGCAGCTAACGGCTGCGGGAAATGTCATTTAGGTGCTTTAAGGCAGGTGATCGGAGTTCAAATCGTTCAAATCACGCCCCAGCCACGGATTTCTCAGGATCACATAACCAGATCTCGAAGGCCATGCTTTGTTGGCTACTTGCGGCATAAGTGATTCAAAAGCAAGAATTGGTCATGGAATTTCTTCCTGCGCTAAATTGTAGTGTACAATATAGACTGGTCGATGGTTCCTTTTGTCTCGCAACATATATATACGTAATTGGGCACAAAATGGCACAAAAACGTGCTGTAGTGGTTATTATTGCTGGCATCACGGAGGCCATAACAGCCTCACAAGTATACAGACGGCGCTGGCGGCGCCGGTCCCACGCGCCCGGTAAAATAAGTCGTGTTGTTATTCCTCCGTCTTGAATGTGCCGGTCGGTAGTGCACGCTGCTTCGACGTGTTTGTTTGATCGTGTGTTTTTAGGTTTGCCGTAATGAAATGTGGTGTAGTTCGTGTGCATGAAAGTGCCGGAAGGTAGCCTGCGTCTCGCTGCAAACTCGCCGTATGCGTGGCGCGCCAGGCAAATGTGGACCAACGATTTTCATGCCGTGGAGTGTGTTCCCTTTGTCTTGGGTGGTCATGAAAAGTTTTGTGGACGTCGCGATGAAATAATGCGTATTATTAGCGTGCCTCAGCTCGTCCATTACGCAACGGCATGTATGCTGGATCAACATCGTCGACGCAGCACTGGCGACTCGGAGAGCTCTTTTCGATCTCATCGTACTGTTCAAAAGGTAAGCAATCGTAGTTGCTAACTACACGTGTGTTGTGCGTGCTTATCGTGTGCATAGAGTGCCTTGAGGACGTAGGAAATAGAACACCCACGGCAACAGTGAAATCTGTGCTGATGCTTGCGGCGCACTGGTTGTCAGAATTTAGTTACGCAAATTTGTTGCCACAATGCGGAATTGATAATTCTGATAAGCGTTTTCTTCCGCTGAGATAGATTACGTTCGGAAATCATCTTGTGCACCTGTGCGTGAGCTCCCGTTTTTCTGCTGCAGTTGCATAGTAACGATCCACCTGCCTCTTCAACGATTCTTTCAATGACGTTTCCTTGCTTATAAATGCTTCGACGTTGTGGGTAATCTCTGCTTACGAGGTTTTAGGCTGACGAGCAGCAGGAAAAAAATGTAAGCCAATCACAGCTTGCTACTTACTAGTATAGCTTTCTTTTCATGACAAGCTGTGCTGACATAACTTTCACTTAAATAAACATGGTAGGGGAAAGTGCTTAATCTAAGTAATAAAAAAAACGACTCTCTAAAAAAATTTTAAAATACATTGTAATGTGCAGTTGCGACGTTCCCAAAAATTTACTTTGATGAAGAGGTCCATATTATCTAGCCATTCAATAATTTCAACCTTTTGCTGTCTTGCCATCATGTACTAGTGCAGACATTGTTTTCGTGACTATTTTAGGTTCTCCTTGCATGTGTTTACGATATGACAGCTTTATTGCTCCACTGCTATTAGCTAACACAACTCATTTTGTAGTGGCGAGGCCTTGGCCCGCAACAGAGTCCACTAAAAGGAGGAGCCCCCAGAAATGCAGAACCCATACGAGTGCCTGCAGCAGCATGGCTGGATGCTCATGTCAGGTATGTATGAAATGTACATGTTCCAAAAAAGTTGCATCTTGGTATCATTCATGGTTCAGGTTAGCGACACATTAGTTTATGCAGTTTACTAAAGAGGATAAATATTTATGCAACTGTATTCAACTTACTTACATGTGTGCGCAAAGATTATGCACACATTATCATGTTCTGTATAAAACTAGACCTAACATGTCCTGATGTTTACTATTTTTTCCTGCATAAATTGTTTCGCTGCAACATAAATTTTATTTTTGTTTAGTACACAGTATGTTTATCGCTTTTTAGTTTGGTTTTATTGTCTTAAAACTGTTTCCTATGCTGTTGCATTTATTTCCATATTTTTCCTGTTTGTGCTGCAAGCTCATGCAGTTACCTGTGCATGTAAGAATTTGTAGTGTAGTTTGCCACATATGTCACAAGTCTAAGCACGTAGTGTGCACACCATTGTTTATCATTAATATCTTCCCAGTTATTTCTGTCCTGTTCCCAGAAAAACTGTGTCTGGCAAATGCACATTTGATTAGCTTGAATTTGCTGAAAATAAATATGAAGGTCAGCATTCGCTCTGCTCAGTTACTTCAGTAATAAATAGGCAGACTGATTTCGATCCGTTGTCATCTAGAAAGGATATCTTTTTTTCGTGCATTATTAATAAAAGCTCGCTCACACATGTGTTCTTATTTATGTGGTATGCCTCACTGATTTCTCTAGTTAATTTTTCAGTGTGGGTGAACACAGATGAACAATCTTAATCCTACATTATGCCCTATTGTGACAATGCATGGCCAAGTAGGACAAGCATACTGGTCTTTTGAGTGAAATATGGTCATCTCTTAGGCACATGTTTAGGCACCGGCCAGTTTGCCCTATGTAAGTTTGACCACATGTGAAAGGAGTACAGTACACTACCTGTGACACGTAATGGACAAATTTGGGGGTATTTCTCACAGACGCAAGCCTCCCTTGCCTGCTTGCCTTTCTCAATTCGCTTGCAGGCTGCCATGCATATCCTGCCTGCTTTATTTTTCGCTAGAAATACATGTGCATAGCAGTGTACAAGTGAACTAAGAAAGGCACCCTGGCCAGGGAGACTTGCTTTATTAAAGATACCATTAAAGTTGTCTTGTGTCTGTCAGGGGTAGTGTTGTCTATTTCTGTGATCAGATGCATATTTGGTCAAATGTACATGGTGCAGACTGGCCGGTGCCTCAACATGCGCCTAGGAGAGATAATTATACGGACCAGGGGTTGAGCGATAAAGCCAATTTTTTCCTCTGCCTGTGAAAGCAATGAGAAATTGAGGACGACAGTCCAAACTTGGCATTGCAAACTTTTCATTGCAAACAACCCTAAAAAAGTCTGATTGGTCCCCATGCAACAGATAGTTAAATGCATTGTTATCATGATTGCTCAAAGTCTCAAGCTCCACGTGAGAAATTGAATACTGCCATATTACGCATAGCACATACGAACTATGGCGACCGGCAGTTGTAATATTCTTTCACCCGCTGAACAATAGAAGCCAGTAGATCATTCTCTTTTTCTTCCAAAAATTTGTTTGCTATGCGTAGTGCGATGTCTATATAGGAGCCTTAGTTCATGGGTGTTCCTGCTTGCTTACATATGTTAAACTTAAAATGTGTTGTCATTACAAGATGACGTTAATGTGCGACTGGGCTGCTGCCTTTTGGAAACACTTTATTTTTGTCACGAGCAATGGCATTCTAGTGTCGGTGCATTGGCCTAGTTCTAGTGTCACAAAATCTTGGGAAAGTGAAAATATTCTCAAAAGTGATCGCCTGAGAACTGTCCCTCTTCACGGAGATACTTCTGCTATTTTCTTGTTATAATTTTTTTTCTGTAATACATAAATGAAACAGTGTAGTGCTACAACTATATACATATAAATATTTATACCACATTTGTAGATATATGTATTTGTGACATGTTTGCGCCTGCCTATACATTATGGCTAAATGTTCATTACACCTTTTTAAAATGATTTTCAATTGTATTTTGCAGGCTTCACCGTGGCAGAGTACCAGGCGGAACCAACGAGGTTAAAAGCTAGCCTTTCCTCGCTGCTTTCCAGGAAGTGAAGTAGTGGGCGATCATGTAAGAATGAACTTGCAACATGTGAGCAGTAGCCAAAGCTTCATACAGGTCATGCTGGTGGTAAAAACTGGAATGCTGAGACAAACCACATTATTTATTTATTTAAGTATTAAATAATTTACATTTAATTGTTTATACCTCACTAAAGCCTTACATGCCTCCAGGAAGGAATTAGGTAAAATGGGAAAGCATTATTAAATCAAAGTAAACACGTCATTCAAAAAAGCATCATTCGCATAGCACAAGCATGATGTAAAATTTTTTATTCAAGTGACGTTTCATACAAATGCACGAAAATTCCAAGAAACGAAGCTATTAAGTAACAACTCTTACTAAAATACTAAAAAAAACAGTGATATCACCGTTCTGTTAGTTGCACCTAATCCATAACTAAAGTTGGCGAAATTGACGTATCATATACTGCTCTAAAATACAATAATTAATTTGTGAGTAGGACGTGCAAAATGCTTATAAACATTGGAACATTTCACGCAAGCTGTAAATTCATATATCAAATTCCTTGACTTAAGACATAGCTGATCCAGCCTGCAGAACTGTGATATGTGTTTTTATTGCAGAGTTGGGGATTATTAAACTTCATGCTTTTACTTTTCTTTAAACCTGCCTATTTTTAATAATTTTTACTTTAGGCTCTGAATTGAAATTCTTCCAACAACCGGTAGACCTTAACTTTCTCAAATGCTACAAATTTAATTCAAAATGGCCTTGTGGTTGTCTCAAAACCATTTAGGAATTTCACACGTATTTAAGGAGGGACATCGGAGTTGGTCCTTAGCTAAAGCTCGAGGCCAATTCCGATTTTCAGAACAGAATTGTGCTTGCTAGTTTTCTTTTTTTTTGTGAGTTATAGTTCTAAACATAAGTTTTTTTATATTGTGCAATTTTCAACCATTCTTAATAAAAATTGGTCTAAATGTAAATAACACCAATTAAAAATGTTTTAAATAACAAACATCAAGTTCAGTCCTGTGGTTGCCAAGAAAAACGATTTCACTATTCACATGCATAGGAGCTCCTGAGCTAAATCGTTTTCTTAGGTATTGGTGTGCGTCAGTCATGTTTGTATTTCCCAGCATAATTTTGGAATATTGAGCCTGATCTCAAAATTTGCCTTATAACAACATTCAAGCTTATTAAGCTTTGTACAATATATGATGCACTTCTCCAGGAGTACCACTGTTTGCTGCATTTTTACAAGGACTGCCAGTGTTCTTTTTACACTTCAAAATAGGCCAGAATGCTGTGTTTTATAAGTTTAGTGTGGTTTTGTGGAGCTGACGAAAAACATTGCAGTGCACATATATCTGTGCACATTGATATGAATCTACTTTCAGGCTTTAGTATCCAACTGTTTAATGTCAATTGCTGGAACAGCAGGTCCTTCTGCAGTTTTAATGCGAAGCTTTCTTGTCTTAGACAAGCCTGCTTTTCTCAGATGTCAACTCCAGTCGAGTGTGCCACAAATGTTTTCCTGTTTCGTATGTTAGCACCACCAGCTTGATCCGTGAAGCGCATTGGCAGCTACAGTTTGTGTGTTGCAAGTTCTAGGCTGAAGCATGTATGCTGACTGTTCTAAAGTGTGTATGTAGTATGTATGATGCATGTATCTAGTCTGAAGTGCAATAAACGTTTAAAACAGATCACTTTGTGGTTGTAGTGCCAATTATTTTGCCACTGCATTTACTGTAATCGTTAATGCCTACAGTACAGTTCTCTAGAACCTCGGCAAAGTACAAGCACATTACAAACATCGACATAGGTTTTATAGAGATTTGTCTTTTGGGTCTGTAAAGCAACTGCAGAGAAATGTTCTAAAGAAATTTGTCTTTACAATCTTGAAAGGAACTCAATAGAAATGTTCTATAGAAATTTGTCTTTAGGATCTTTAAAAGAACTCCGTAGAAACGTTCTGTAGAAATTTGTCTTTACAATCTTGAAAGGAACTCAATAGAAATGTTCTATAGAAATTTGTCTTTGGGATCTTAAAAGGAACTCCGTAGAGATGTTTTATAGAAATTCGTCTTTACAATCTTAAAAGGAACTCCATAGAAATGTTCTATAGAAATTTGTCTTTAGGATCTTAAAAGGAACTCCGTAGAGATGTTCTATAGAAATTTGTCTTTAGGATCTTAAAAGGAACTCCGTAGGAATGTTCTATAGAATTGTGTCTTCAGAGTTCCTATAAGAATGCGGTGGCCAAATAACTGTTGGAACTCTATAGGAAAATTCTATAAGCAGTCAAAATAAACACAATAGAATTCTATCGAACAAGTTCAAAAGACTCTCTAAAAAAACACATTAAAATTTTTGTAAGGGGTGGCTTTGGCGCTCAAATGTCGGGACTAACATTGCAGTCCGCAAAGAAGAATATAGTGTGTCTAAGTAAAAAAAGTGTCAGCCCTTCCACTCTAGTGGAGATGGAAGACCAACGAAACTGTACTATGGTGGGAATTAAGTACAGGTAGGTACTTGTATCCATTCACGGTCGCGAACCGGGGCACCGCGCCTTTGAGCAGGGATTCCCGGAACGTCCTGCATATCGGCTGCTTGTAGACGTCAGCGGAGGAAGCGAGACACTTTCACAACGCTCCCGCGGCCATTTCTTGCTGGTTCTCGTTCGTCACGCCGCCGATCGTAGACACGTCGCTGGCCAACCAGAGTCGGTCGCACACCGCACATGCGGTTCTCGATGAACTCCCTTCGGAAGCTCGTCGATGCACCCGAGAACTGGTCCAATGGTGTGGCATCCTGCCGTACACGGGCCTCGTGCATGCCTTCTTTGGGCCGATCGTCGTCCGTGGCGTTGGTCCGCGGTGCCGATCACATTGCCGGCTGTGCTCTGTGATCACATTGCCGGCTGTTCGCGGGTAGTTGGCCAACGATCTCTTGTGAGACTAGGGGTTTCCGAACCACTCGACGTACGTTATGCTGCGTACGCTCTTTCGCGACGTGTGCGCGCCCGTTCGCGCTTCTGGGCACGCAGTCGCTCCGAGCGTACTTCCTCCGAACAAACGGCGCACGGCCGGGCCATCCTGAGTCGAAAGGGAAACTGATATAAGCGCTAGCGCGATCTCCACGTCACGGAACGGCTAAACTCTGTTGTCGACAATGTTAGGGGAGAGACGGTGCGGAACGCAATGGGCGACTATTTCCGTAGGACGCGAGCTACCACCGTGGACGCGAGTGAGGGTGACGAGGCCGCCTAACAATGGGGTGTGCTGCGTCTCTCGCAGGCCGGCACGGGAGCGGACGACGATTAAGCGCAACACAATGGTTCATCCATCATGGGCTGTGACACTCTTGGAGAACAATGGTAAACCGACCCCTTCACTACGTGCTCGGGAAAGAGGCTTCGGTGCCAGCTCCTAGTAACACAATGGGGTATTACAGCACAGGTGTTAAGGGCTGATGATGATCGTTTTTTTCTATACAAGTCGACACGATTCTGGGGGACCTAGCCCTTAACAGTTTCGCTGTAAAACGTCGCTTTGGAAAAACTGGCTTGAAGCCAACTTATTAGCGAATAGAATTTTAATTTTCAAGTCTGCAGCAAAATTTGAGTTGGAGATGGTTGAACAACATGAGAAAACTTTTGGCACTGTCGTAGCGTGTTCTTTGGCCCAGGATACGGTTCTTTAGAAAAAAAGTGGAAGGGGCATTCGTCCTGCACTGCACCTAGTCCATATATACAATCATGATGATGATGGTGGTTCTGGAGCTGTTTGTACATGAAATTAGGGGCAGTTAACTCACTCACAGGCATTCGCCCAATTGCCGAGTGACCCAGTTTCATGCCATTTTGATCGCATCCGTCGGCTGAGAACTCCCAGCACAGCACTTCGTACTCATTCATGCGAGTCAAACGCTGCAAGCGTACGAAAGTTTGTCGATCATGCACTCTTGTATATTAGTTAACAAATTCATCAAGCAGGCTTGTGAGTCGTAATGAAAAAAAAAACTACGAAAGAGAAAAAGAACAGGACGTGATAAAAGAAGGGATCGCTGTGCGCTCTCGGCTCATCCCTCGGCTCCGTGCGCAGTCTGGGAGGTAGGAAAACAAATACCAGAGAGATAAACTTTTTCAATTGTTAATGAAACAGGGAAACACAGCCGAGCCCTCGCCTGCAGAGGATGCTCGCGTTACACTACGAAACGGCACTTGCTGAAACCGTGGCCAGCATAGAACCCACGACCTCAAGCTCAACAGCGCAACGCCATAGCCACGAAGCTATACCGCTGTTTTTTTTCTTTATTGCCTTCTCCGACGTGGAAATACAAAGCACGAAATGATAAAACACTACAGCTACAATTGAGTTGAGGCTAGCGGAGCTAAAATCTTTTGAACTGCACTAAATCATCGAACAGCTGTATCCACTCTGGTGGACGAGGCTGCGCCCTGAAACATTCACGTAGGTATACAACGCTTTCGATAAAGTTTTCACGTGTGGAACGAGTATTTATGTCGGCGTGTCGCAGCTGCAATCGCGGTTTCCTCTAACTGTGGAGGCCGAAAAGCATGATTAAATGGTTGGGCAAATGGTCGTTTTGAACTGGTAAGTATCGGATGCCGTAAGGGTCTATGGGGAGTTTTTTTAATCGTTCTCTGAAGGATGTCTCAATAAAAAAATGGATCCCAGAATTCTACAAAATCATGTTCAACTGTCTCGGGCTTCTTGCATAACAAAGAGTTTGTTGTCCATGGCACGAATATGCCTTTATTATGCAGCCAGGTTTTGACAGGCAGCGTAACGCAATGCAATTTAAGAAATAATGTTTTTACTGCAGGTCTACCGGTCATCTTCTTAACTCTTTTAAAAGTATCTTGCTCTGGGCCTCCACATATATGCAGTGTGGTGACCAGTAAAAGGTACCGAAAACATCACGTCAACAAGAGCTTTGTACAGATTATACTTATTAACATTGCATAGGTACTCAGGGGTAAAGCGTACTTCCAGCATCTTGCACGAAAGAACAACCTCGCGCAAGTAGCCTGGCGCACATCGCACATATTCTCACATTACACTATTCTTCCAGGCGCACATGCATGTTATGCATGTGCGCCTTATCCCTTTCTAAGAACTGTTATGCATGTGCGCCTTTGTAGGCGCACATGCATAACAGTTCTTAGAAAGGGATCACTTTGATCACGCAGGAACATAAATCGCGAGACAACTTGACCCAAAAATAAATGCGTTAGGCCAAGCACTCCGCTTTTAACTGAATCAAACAGGTTAGTTCGGCTGGGGCGCTATAACGTAAAATGATTCCAAAGTGTTTTGATTCCAATTTCTGCAATCAGCCTCCACGATTGTTCAAAACATTTTCGGGCCACTCCCAACTTCGCCTGTCTGTCACGCGACGTCACGAAAACCGCGATAGCTCCCCATCTGATGTAACGTGTACACAATGATTATGGATGATTGAAGCACACCAAAGAAAAATAATCATTCCTGATTCGATGCCTTTTCACCATTAGCCCTCTGCTATTGGTCCAATGTTTTCTGGCTACGCCCACTTCGCCTGTCTGTCACGCGACCTCACAAAACCGCGAATACTCACCACGTCAAAGTGACGTGTACACGAACAAAATGCATTAAAATGCCGAACAAAACTGAAAATTTTTCTGAATAGCCACAGACTTCCCCGTTCCGAAAGGAATAGAAGATGGCTGCCCGCCGATCGCTCACGCCCTCACTACTCGCACCTGCCGGTGTGCATGTATTTATTTGCGCATGATAAACCTTTTTGCGTGGCAGTAACACGTCACGATGATGAAGAAATAGAACAGTTTTATGAAGATGTTGAACTAGCAATGAGAATGGTGCAAACTCAGTATACTTTAGTCATGGGCGACTTCAATGCAAAAGTGGGGAAAAAGCAGGTTGGTGAGCAAGCCATTGGCAACTACGGCATCGATTCTAGGAATGCAAGAGGAGAGATGTTAGTAGAATTCGCGGAAAGGAATAGGCTCCGAATAATGAATACCTTCTTCAGGAAGCGCAGCAACAGGAAGTGGACCTGGAAAAGCCCTAATGGAGAAAGAAGGAATGAAATAGATTTCATACTCTCTGCCGATCCAAGCATAGTGCAGGATGTAGAAGTGTTAGGTAAGGTTAAGTGCAGTGACCATAGGTTAGTGAGGTCTAGGATTTCTCTCAATTTGAAGAGAGAGAGAGAGTGAAATTAGTCAAGAGGAAACAGGCCAACCTAGAGGCAGTAAGGGTAAAAGCAGACCAATTCAGGCTGGTGCTCGCAAACAAATATGCAGCTTTAGAACAGGAAGATGAAGATAACATAGAGCTAATGAATGAAACCGTAACTAGGCTGATCTCAGAAGCAGCAATTGAAGTGGGAGGTAAGGCACCAAAGCAACCTGTAGGGAAGCTCTCCCAAGAAACAAAGGACCTAATAAAGAAACGACAAAACATGAAAGTGTCCAACTCAAGAGATCAGATAGAATTCGCTGAACTGTCAAAACTGATCAACAAGAAGAAAGTAAGGGATATTCGAAATTATAACGTGGGAAAAATTGAGGAAGCCGTAAAATATGGACGCAGCATGAAATCAGTAAGAAGAAAACTAGGCATAGGATAAGGCAAGATGTATGCACTGAAAGATAAGCATGGTAATATCATCAGCAATTTCGATGACATAGTAAAAGCAGCAGAAGAATTCTATACTGACCTGTACAGTAGCCAAAACAGCCAAGCTTCTTCCATTTGAAATAGTGATGAACCGGATACAGAAGCTCCTTCTATAACTAGCGATGAAGTTAGAAGGGCCTTGAAAGATATGACCAGGGGAAAAGCGCCTCGAGAAGATGGAATAACAGTAGATTTAATCAAAGATGGAGGAGATATCATGCTTGAAAAGCTTGCGGCCCTTTATACGCAATGCCTCACAACTTCAAGTGTACCAGAGAGCTGGAAGAACGCCAACATTATACTTGTCCATAAGAAGGGAGACGTTAAAGAATTGAAAAATTACAGACCCATTAGCTTGCTTTCAGTATTGTATAAAATATTCAACAAGATAATTTCCAGTAGAATCAGGACAACACTTGACTTCAGTCAACCAAGAGAACAGGCTGGCTTCAGGAAGGGGTATTCTACGATGGACCATATCCATGCCATCAATCAGGTAATCGAGAAATCTGCGGAGTACAATCAACCTCTCTATATGGCTTTCATAGATTATGAAAAGGCATTCGATTCAGTAGAGATATCAGCAGTCATAAAGGCATTGCGTAATCAAGGAGTGGAGGAGGCATACGTGAATATATTGGCAAATATCTACAAGGATTCCACAGCTACATTGGTTCTCCACAAGAAAAGTAGAAAGATACCTATCAAGAAAGGGGTCAGGCAAGGAGACACAATCTCTCCAATGCTATTCACTGCATGCTTAGAAGAAGTATTCAAGCTCTTAGACTGGGAAGGATTAGGAGTGAGGATCGATGGCGAATATCTCAGCAACCTTCGGTTTGCAGATGACATTGTCCTATTGAGCAACAATGGAGAGGAATTACAACAAATGATTGAGGACCTTCATCGAGAAAGTGCAAGAATTGGGTTGAAGATGAATATGCAGAAGACAAAGATAATGTTCAATAGCCTGGCAAGGGAACAAGAATTCAGGATCGCCCGTCAGCCTCTAGAATCTGTAAAGGAATATATTTATCTAGGTCAATTACTCACAGGGGACCCTGACCAAGAGAAAGAAATTTACAGAAGAATAAAATTGGGTTGGAGTGCATACGGCAGGGATTGCCAAATCCTGACTGGGAGCTTACCACTGTCGTTGAAAAGAAAATGTACAATCATTGCATTCTACCGGTGCTAACATACGGGGCAGAAACTTGGAGGTTAACAAAGAAGCTCGAGAACAAGTTAAGGACCGCACAAAGAGCAATGGAACGAAAAATCTTAGGAGTAACGTTAAGAGACAGGAAGAGAGCGGTGTGGATCAGAGAACAAACGGGGGTAGACGATATTCTAGTTGACATTAAGCGGAAGAAATGGAGCTGGGCAGGCCATGTAATGCGTAGGATGGATAACCGGTGGACCATTAGGGTTACAGAATGGATACCAAGAGAAGGGAAGCGCAGTCGAGGACGGCAGAAAGTCAGGTGGGATGATGAGGTTAGGAAATTCGCAGGCGCAAGTTGGAATACGCTAGCGCAATACAGGGGTAATTGGAGATCGCAGGGAGAGGCCTTCGTCCTGCAGTGGACATAAGTATAGGCTGATGATGATGATGAACACGTCATCGAGCCCTTTCGGCATTCATACCACATCGCTCTGCCAACAATTCCTTGCTGAGGATCCGTTTTAGCGGCATTCTTATCCTTCCGTTGCACGCCGCCGCGGTTTTCGATGAGCCACCGCAAGCTAAGTAAGGCGAAGCGGACCAATCGGAGAAGCCGACACCACCCTCTTCATGCGGTTATCTATTTTCACTGTGCTGGCTCGGCCCAATCGAAACCCTCTCCGATAGAGTGTGCTCCTCGCCTCTTGTCGGCCAAATAGATAAGAAAAACCGCTCATTGTAGACAATTTTATTGGTTTTGAAAGCGAACAAAGGTGACCTCCTATAAACGAGGAGAGTGTTTGATAGGGTTGTTCAGACAACGCTGCGGGTCACCGCCCGATGCTTGCGTCAGTGGTTACGTAAATTGGACGTCAAGAGTTTTGGAATCATTTTACGTTATAGCGCCCCTGGTTCTTTCCCAGGTGGATGCCCAAATAAAAAGAGCAAAAACACGAAGGATCTTTGAATAGCCATTCCCGTCGCACACAGTACATTCATGACATAGCAAAGCTTCGAAATAAAAACAAAACATTGCAGACATAGGCACGGGAAAACATTTATAGCTGCCTTCCTTGCCACGCGTCCGCTTTTTCTTTCACTTTTGAAGTTTCTTCTTTGCATTACGACCTGGGATCCCGATAACATTCTAGGGGCACTCCTAGATACCGCGTTGGCAACGTAGACCATCGTAGCCGAGAAAAACAATCCGGTGCTACATCCGATTCACCATGCCAAAACCCGGAGCTTTTACACCAATTAATCTGACTTCAAGTCTGAACAAAAAACTTTTTAACCACACTCGTGACTTCACAGATGCTCTCTCTGTCTGCACAAAACACCGCTATATTGTTTGCATACGTGAGTACTCTCACATGGAACAACTGCAGCCTGTAACCCGAGACGTGATCAGAGTTGATAATTGCTAGGCAGAGTGACTCCAAATAAACTGCGAAAAGCAAGGGAGAAAGCAGGCATCTCTGCCTTACTGAAGAACGTACGTCAGTGAGCTCGCCTGCGGGTAATGCGGGTCGTACTTAACTATAATGCGGGTCCTACAGTTCTTGTAGGCCATTTGTACGCCTTCTACTATACCGCCACCAAGGCTGCAGTGTTCCAGAATGGAAAACACAATTTCTTGAGAGACACGGTCAAAGGCTTTCGCCAAGTCGAGCTGTATCATTGCTGTCTGACCACCAAGTGCATCTACACACTCTAATACGCTGCGTGCAAGATGTATACTTGTGGCAATGCTACGGCCTTTAATGCCGCACGTCTGGTGAGACCCAACCAATTTCGTGATCGCAGACTGCAGTCTTTTTGCTAAAACCTTCCTAAATACTTTGCAGGCGACGTTGGTGAGGCTAATCGGTCGATATGACCCCACCAACAGTCGTTCTTCCGGATCGCCAGTCTTTGGAATTAGAAATATGTGGGAGGTAGAGAAAGGCAATGGGGGAACCTGCTTGCGTTCATAAGCCTCAGTTATCAGATGGAGCATGTACTGTTCAACAGAATGCTTAAAGGTTTTAAATAAAGCAGCACTTAGCCCGTCTGGCTCAGGGGCTTTCTCAGATGGTACGTCGTCTATCGCTTTCTCTATCTCCCGCAAAGTTATAGGCAGTTCAAGTCGTTCTTTTATTCCATGATCTAGTGTTGGCACCAGTTTTCAAAACTCTACCTGAAAGCCGTCTTTGATCTCGAATTTATTGCTAAGAAGTTACGCGAAGTTTTCGGCTATAGCGCTCTCAATATAATTCGTATCTTCTGCAGTCCAGCCGTCATATCGGATGCTCCTAATTTCTTTAATTGCAAGCGTATCCTTTCTCGTCTGATCGCGCTCGCTTTGCTGGCGTTTCGCCATCCCACACTTTTTGAGAACTTGCGCGTATAACGCCGGCTCTGTACCTGTAGGCGTCGATTTTTTCGAGCTGGCATTTCACGTCTCGTATTCCTTTAGTGAAATTTCTCGTCGCGCTACTTTCCATGCTCAGCAGCCATTCGTTGCCCATTCAGTTTTTTCTTTCTCTTTCTAACGAGCCACGCTGCTGTTTTCTATTGCTTTCATGTTTACCCACTCTTTGAATCCTTCTCATTCAACTGCAAAGCTAGGAGGCTGCGCATCTAGCTGTTTGCCTAGCTCGGTCTGAACTTGCAAAATAAACCTTTCATTGTGCAAAAGTTTTGCATTAAGTTTCCCTAAGTGGCAGTCAAAACGCGATTTCCTACCTTGCATTTCTAAAGTCGTACTCACGAGGCAACGATCGCTGAAAGCCACGTGTTTAACGTCATAGCTAGAGCATAGGGGCACAAGATCAACAGATACATAGATCCGGTCAAGTCTACCATGGCTCTCCCGCTGAAAGCGCGTGTATTCTGGGTGGGTCGCAGTGAAGAACTGCCCACATCCTCGAGACCATAATCACGAACAAATGTATTCAACACGTCAGAGCTCTTGTCTCTCAGTGCCCTACACTTTACTCAGTCAACTGCGGTGCAGACACAGTTGAAGTCGCCCAGTAGAAGTAAAATTTGTCGCCTTTCAACAACGGCTCAAGGGACTGAAAAAAATTTCACGCTCACTTGCTACATTAGACGCATATACATGAACAATGCGACAATATAAATTCGAAAATGTGAAATCAGTAACCAAGAGGCGACCACTTGGGCAGGCAATGGCAGACTATGCCTACTCCTAACTTGTTACGGTTGAATAGAAGGCATCCACCCGACGCCCCAACTGAATGAGAGACACACACATAAAAGTTCGCTTGAAAAGAAGACACCATGCGGTCGGTGTGCTCCTGACACTATATTTTCGAGTCTTGTAAAGCGACTATATCAATATTGTTATCCAGCAGGAGGTTATTAAGCTGGCATTGTCGCCATCTTGCTCCCAGCGATCGGACATTCAATGTCGCTATACATTATATATATATATATATATATATATATATATATACACACGAAGTGGAGCACTGAGCTTAAAAGTCATGCATTAAAAAAAGCGCCTCTATCCGCATGGTGCTACCTTCACGGTCGGCGTAGCCTTCCTCACGACTGCCGGAACCTCTTGACACCGGTCGGTCAGCAACCGACGCATGCACCGACCCGGACCCCGCGCTACTACTGAGGCGGTTGCCCCACCTACCGCGTTTCGGCCGAAAGGTTCGGCCGTGGCTTTATCGATGAACGTTACACACCCACTGCCCTCGGTGGAGGCTCATCACATTCCCCTCCAGCGATTTCTTCATGCCGACGCTTCCCAGCCATCAAGCTCGCCGCGTCCTTGTTCGTCTCCATGGCATCCATCTCAGGGTTCTCCACGCGGCCTAGCGTTTAGACAGTGGCTTTTGCCGCGTCAGTCGCCTTGTCATCGCCGTCCTGTTGTGGCTCACGCAGCGCCAGTACACTAGCAGCTATTGCACTGGAAGTCCCCGCCTTCTGCTTCACCAAACGTATCAACGAAGGCGCAGTATCATGCGGTGGTTTCCTAGCGGCACGGGCTGCTTCCTCCGCGTCCCCCTCGTCCATCAGCATCTCGGACGAGTCCTCACTGGTTCCTGGGCCTGCCATGCTCGGGTATGTGCGCGCACACAAGTCTTCTTCGTGCCCGTAGCGTCGGCAGGTTCGGTTCTGCAACGCAGGACTCGACACCCCCTGCGGATGTGGCCCGTACGTCGACACTGAAGGCACAGCGGAGGCCTGCCAGGTACCACGACTAGCGCCAACTCACCGCCAACGTTCAGCTGGTGGGGCAAGTCGTCCAGCTTCACGCCAGCTTTCAACTTTAGGGTGACCAGCTGGGAAGTTGAGCCCTTCTCAGCCATACGCTGCACACACCAGCACTCCCGCGCAACTTCTGCTACTCTTCTATACGGCGCAAAGGCGACACGCACGTCCTCATCAGGCACGTTGTGTAGAAGCCAGTGGAGTTTCAATCGAACGTCCTAGTTCGCCGGGTCAATCACCAGGCAGCGGTGGCCTTTCACACGTAGCTCCCCGACACTCAAGATCTTCACAGCATCGGCATCCTTCAAAGTGGCAGCCCAATCGTGGCTCATGCGATACGCCTCCAGGGCGACAACATCTGGAAGAAGCGAATGCTGTGCCAAAGCGTCACGGAAATCTTCCACCCGGTATGGTCGCGCTGTGATATCCGCGTGCAACAAAACTATGTTTAAAACAAAACGCCCTGTTGGCAGACCTGTCAGAACAATCTGGTAGGTGCCTTCCTGTTCCATAGCCCTATTACCGCGGCCGCCGCTGTTCCGCTCCTACGGAGCCCGTCATCGTACATCCGTCACGCTCGGTGGCCGGAAGAAGAATCCACTAAGCTACCGCTGTGTGTCCCCAAAACCAATAACCTTATTCCATTGAGAATTTTTATGCTAATTCTCCACAGAAAAATACATTTCAACGGTTACCTCACAGATATGACCGGCGAACACATTTATCTCGATGTAGTATTCGTGTTATGCGGTGGACTCCGTTCCAAAGAACCCTTCAAGAGAAAGACCAACTCCCAAAAAATAAAGTATTGTTGCGAGTGTTCAACAGGTACAATGGAGCGCTTGTACGATTAGAGAAAAAATTTCTCAGGTTTGATTAGCAAAATTGTATTCATTAGCGTACAAGACTCCGATGCTCCACTCTGATGCTCGTTAGGATAGGTTTCTCTTAGCACACTGAAAGCGCGCACACAAAATGGCTTACACGCCTAAAGAAACGCACGTGAAATAAGAAAAACTGTATTTTCAGAGCATAAAAAATTTGAATTCACATGAACATAACGCATGAATACTGAACGTCAGCCATTGAATCACTGCCAGTGGCAGCAAGAGCGGCCCGTCGATGATCAAGCCGCAACTCTTCCGAACAAAGGAGACCCATTGTCCCACTGGTTTATCGTCAGAGCCAGTGCTAGCGGTCAGGAGACTAGCCGGCAGCGCTTGTAAGGACGGTACTCAGGCAGCCTTGGCGTAGAACACGAGTATTTTTGATAGCCTCGTGCCAGCACCTTGCCTGCAGTCGTCTAGTCAGGTCGCAATACCAGCGAAGGCAGTCCATTGTAAACGCCGCTGGTCAAAAATGCAGCGACAACCGCACGGCCATCTGCTCAGCTTAACCAACACAGCAACACCTGGCAGCCACAGCCACCTGGAGCACCCACTCATCTGCCGTGATAGGTGGTACCAGGTGCAGCCGCAGACGCCCGACACTGTTGCGATGCTGAGCGAGGCTACCGGTGCCTCCTGTCGCCATTGGGTGGCGTTTGGAGACATCACCACCTTGGTGCTCGCTACTCTGAGCAGTGGTGACCTGCAAAGACGAGACAGAGATTGTTGTGCGATTGTGGCACTAATGAAAAGATATCCATCGGCAGCTGCACTTGCTTACTGCGGCTCACATAGAAAATACGCAAGAGGCGACACAACAATGAAGCCAAGGCAACATTTTGAAACTGCGCGCACAGTGGTGGAATTATATGCTTAGCACATCAAATGCAGCAGTCGAACTTTTTCTTTTCAATTGAGTACTGAAATAATCGCAAGACCGGTTAGGTAGTTCTGATTCAATATTAACTGCAGCGCGCGAGAAAGACAACGGACAGAAATAAAGTCAAAGCACCGAGCGTTGACCCTCAAGTGAATTTTACTTGAAGAAACTATGAGGACAAAATAATAAGCAGCCTTAAACATCCACGGGAGAACTCATCTGGGAGTTGTCGAAGTATGCGTAAGCAATGTGCCACTTGCTCATCTCTACGCACCCCGGTGTCAGCATCAAGGTTATGAAACCTCATCTCATAAGCCCTTATCAACCCTTATTGGTCATTATCAACCTTATCGGACTAAATATGGTCGTTACCAACCCTTATTGGTTGTCATGAATATTATCGGACTCGATCTGACCGTTACCAACCCTTATTGGTCGGTATCAACCTCATCGCAACCGACACAATCCTTCTCAACCATACCTGTACTTATCAAGCTTATAGGACATGATTCGACCATTGTCAACTCTTATCCACCTTACCGGAATTGATCCCACCCTTATCAACGCTTATCGGTGTTTATTAACCGTATCAGAATTGTTCCGACCACTATAATTATCGCTTTTTAGCACCCTATCCATCCGCGTCGAATAATTATCAACCGTGATGAGGCCCATACAACCGCGCATCATCATCATCATCAGCCTATATTTTATGTCCACTGCAGGACGAAGACCTCTCCCTGCAATCTCCAATTACCGCTGTCTTGCGCTAGCGTACTCCAACTTGCGCCTGCGAATTTTCTAACTTCATCATCCCACCTGGTTTTCTGCAGTCCTCGACTGCGCTTCCCTTCTCTTGGTATCAATTCTGTAACCCTAATGGTCCACCGGTTATCCATCCTACGCATTACGTGGCCTGCCCAGCTCCATTTCTTCCGCTTAATGTCAACTAGAATATCGGCTATCCCCGTTTGTTCTCTGATCCACACCGCTCTCTTCCTGTCTCTTAACGTTAGTCCTAAGATTTTTCGTTCCATCGCTCTTTGTGCGGTCCTTAACGTGTTTTCGAGCTTCTTTGTTAACCTCCAAGTTTCTGCCCCATATGTTAGCACCGGTAGAATGCAATGATTGTATACTTTTCTTTTCAACGACAGTGGTTAGCTCCCAGTCAGGATTTGGCAATGCCTGCCGTATGCACTCCAACCCAATTTTATTCTTCTGAAAATTTCTTTCTCATGATCAGGGTCCCCTGTGAGTAATTGACCTAGATAAACTTACTCCTTTACAGACTCTCGATGTTGACTGGCGATCCTGAATTCCCGTTCCCTTGCCAGGCTATTGAACATTATCTTTGTCTTCTGCATGTTCATCTTCAACCCAATTCTTACACTTTCTCGATTAAGGTCCTCAATCATTTGTTGTAATTCACCTCCATCGTTGCTGAATAGGACAATGTCATCTGCAAACCGAAGGTTGCTGAGATATTCGCCGTTGATGCTCACTCCGAAGTCTTTCCAGTCTAAGAGCTTGAATACTTCTTATCAACTGACTGACTGCTTATCTGTCTGGGTTGCGCGACGTGACGCGCATGTGCCTTAAGAAATCGGTGGCATTTCTGTCGGTGAAGGAAAGCTCCAATCGAAGACGCAACCCGTGACCACCGAAACGCAATGGGGACGTGAAATGTTTAGGATTAAATTTTCACAAAATCGGAATTTTCCTGATATCTATAATGCTCCAAGTTGGCAGTAAATGTGGTCCTAGAGATGGCTTTTATTCCACCATCAACAAATCTCTCCAGAAAGCCTTCATACAAACTGCTCTCCATTCACATTTCTTTTATACCATCGACGTGGGAGTGGCCCCCCGCTCTACCACCGCATGGAGCGGTAGCGCTCCTCAGGACCTAACTAAAGTTCTCTCTCTCTCTCCGTCCGTCCGTCCGTCCGTCTGTCTGTCTGTCTGTCTGTCTGTCTGTCTGTCTGTCTGTCTGTCTGTCTGTCTGTCTGTCTGTCTGTCTGTCTGTCTGTCTGTCTGTCTGTGTGTCTGTCTCTTTTCGTCCGTCCGTCCGTCCGTCCGTCCGTCTGTCTGTCTGTCTGTCTGTCTGTCTGTCTGTCTGTCTGTCTGTCTGTCTGTCTGTCTCTCTTTTCGTCCGTCCGTCCGTCCGTCCGTCCGTCTGTCTGTCTGTCTGTCTGTCTGTCTGTCTGTCTGTCTGTCTGTCTCTGTCTGTCTGTCTGTCTGTCTGTCTGTCTGTCTGTCTGTCTGTCTGTCTGGGGAAGGCATCCCCAGACAGACAGATGTATGTAGATGTCTCACATACAGGACACTCCTGAAAGAACTATCCAAATGTATGAAGGAGAACAGAAAGCTGGAATCGGCAATTTCTCTATGGTGCGCTATAAACGCAATGTAGCTTTCCAGCAATACGCATGTTTCGTTCAATACCAAGTAACAGCAAGACATATTTTCGGAATTCTGCACCAGAGGAGCGATATTATCGCGGTGCCTTCAGTTAAAGTAAAAACTATAAATGTCAATTTGACGCGGCAACTATGTGCTTGTTATGCATAAATTGTCATTAATACAGAGGCTTCGTTGAAGCGGACTCCATAGACCAGCTCAATCCTTGCTGTTGTCTTAGCAAATGCGATAATCCTGAAGAATCCTATAGCAGCTTCAGGAATGAAACCTACCACATTCTTTGAGATCGAACGGAACGGAACGTTACCATTCTTTGTGCGCATTAACTGCACGCGAGTGGCGCATAGATAGGCTTCGAAGGCGAGTGTGTGAACGAATATTAACGCGGAGAAATGGTTCTCCAGAATTGGTGTAAAGTCCATAACTCCAGTAACGTGTGTTAGAACCAGTAAAAGCAGAAGAAGCTACTTACAAAGGATCAGGGGCGTAGCCAGGGGGGGGGGGGGCTGATGGGGCTTCAGCCCCTCCCCCCCCCCCGAAATTTTTTCGTGCTGTCATGCACCGCCGACCTAAACAACCGCCGACGCCGGGAATCATTCTGGATTTTGTCTACAATGTCTTTTTCATGCTCGAAAAGACATTTCGGAACGAACATTGCGAACTCGGGCTGGATTTCGTGGCAACGCCCAAGCACCTGGAGTCACATAATGCAAGGAGCCCTATCCGAGCGCAAAGTTTCAAGGGCTTTTCGATAGCGAGCGGGCGCGTCGCGGCATCTCGAAGCGGTCGCGGAATCTATGGAGCGCATGGATTTCAATTCCGAAACTTTATGGGTCTCTGGACTCGAAAGGTGCACTGACATTTCCAATGGCGTGCTTTAGGTTTTCAATATTCTGGAAGTTTATGGTTTTAATATTCTTTATAAACTTGACCCAACATGCGCGCACTGGAGCAGGCGTGTTCAAGCCGTTCCAGAAATGGAAGCACGCGCTCGCAATCTTCCACACACATGAAAATACTAAATATCACCGTGACTGTCAGCTAGCAGCTGATAATTTTTTCTAAACATTTTCAGGAAGCGTGCCCAATTTGATCCATCAGCTGGATCAGGGCATGTAAAATAAAATAAGAGAAAGCAGAAAGAAGTTAACGGATTATTATTCAGTCAATTCTTTTTTTAGGGCGACAAGGTCTGGCTTTCCGTGGTCATAGCGACAGTGGTCCTATTGATTTAAGCAAAGCCCCCGCTAAAAATACTGGTATTTTCAGGGGGCTTCATCGCATGCGAGCTGATTGTGTTGATACATATCTGAAGAACCATTTGAAAAGTTGCCCCAGTAATGTCTCGTATTTAAGCCCAGATGTACAAAACCAAAATATAGAAATTTGTGGTGGTGAAATTATCACAGAAAGCCTAGGTGCACAAGTAAACACTGCAGGCTGTTTCTCCGTACTTGCTGACGAAACAACGTATATTGCTGGAATCGAACAGCTTACTGTTTGTTCAAGGTATCTCAACAAGGATGACAATGACATCGAAGAAATGTTTTTAGGTTTTAGCACGGGAATAGATGCCCTCTGTCACTGCGACTCCAGGTTCTATGTAAATGTGTACAAACTGCTGAAGATTTTAGTCGCCCTTCCAGTGACCACTGCCAGCGCAGAGATAATATTTTCAAACATGAGATTACTAAAAAACTACTTGCGCTCTACAATATCTGAGGAACGCATGGTTAGGCTGGCGCTTCTATACGTCCACAGAAGCGTCGGCATCAACGTGTGCGAAGTCATTGACCGGTTCTCTAAACATCCCCGTCGAGTGAAGTTAGTACTTTTGATAGCGAAGCTGCAAAAATGAATGCAACTATAAAGCTCCGTTCCTTCAGGTCCATAAGCTCGTAATTCTGAAAACGTATGACTGTTCATTAGCTTTTACAACCACAGAAGTTTTCGCAGTTTATTGTAGCAGTTAGCATCATGCTTAAAATTATCATGCGAATACGAAATTTACGAAGACATTAATAACCGATTTTGACCGACATTGCTCATTGAAAGCCCGGCCCACGCAGCATTTCCCTACAAACACACTCGGATATTGGGTAGTTCAACTTTCCGCATCATGTGTGGCTTTCTTTTGTCCTTTTCTTTCCTTTTTAAAAAAGCTACCTACGTTTACTTCTTTTTTGAAACGAAGCAGTACCCTTCTTTAATTTTCGGTGCATAATAATTGTTGCCGCTGTGCAGGCATTTAAAATGCACATTTTCGAACTGATTTCTGCATCTTCCTCTATTATTCTACCCATATAGAGCAGGATGGTCAAATTACATATCACGATTCTGCGATCATTGTTTTGTTCGTGCCTGGATCCTCTGTCTTTCTATGCACTAAGTTTACTATCCGTGACTGCGCAACATGTTTATTTGTCTTGTTTGACGCGTTATATACAGTGATTACGCAGATATATTGGAGACTTATACGTATATTTAAACATCTTGATGCGAGATTTTGTGTATACAAGCAGTGAACTTTGTTTCCAGCGACACTTTCTTTGCCCTTTATCAAGCTGTACCTTCGCATTTCTACATTCCATTCTATATTCGCATTACTAATGTATATTTTGCAGAACCGCCGCTTTTTATATGTACTCAGTGTTGCGACTATAATTGCAGTGCAATTACTCACAATACACGACCGGTAACAGCTGATCCTGCGCATGTCATTGCAATAAAGGACAGCATCATTGGCCGTTGCATATGTACAAAAATGTAAAAAAAGTTCTTGGATGACATAGATTCATCAAAATACTTCTCCTCAGTTTGTTAATTTCATGACCGTTACGTATTTCATATCAGCTGCATGCACTGCTCCGCTGGTTGCGAACTGATATAGGTTTCAAATTCGCGTGAGATGTTCTTTACTTAATAAATAGACACGAAAACGCGGAAGTATTGATATCAGTTATTTCAGCCACAATTTTTGGGACACAGGAAGATATCCTTGTGTGAAAATACATATTTTGCTTGTCATGACGGTGCGTAGCGTTCAATAATTCGTTTGCAGCATCTAATATAGAAAGGTATTGGCAATGACAATGCAGTTATTATTCATATATTTGGTCCCTAGACAAATTCTGTAAGGATGAGGCAACGCTGCAAGGTGAGCCCCCCCCCCCCCCCCCACCGAACGAAATTTGTGGCTACGCCACTGCAAAGGATCTGTGAGCTAACTCGTGTCAAGCCTAAAAAAATCTACGCGGGCGATGCAACCAATTTAGTATTGCTCACTTTTGCGTTGAGCACGTCAAACATGTTTTTGCGCGAGCTTGGGTAAATAATTAACAATTAATAATCAAAAACTATGAAAGTATTGCGTCAAGCACAAAATCTTCAATCCAGAGTAGTAGAGCTAATAGAGAAATATGCAACAAAATTTCCGTGTTCATAGCTGCTATGGTTTGATTGTTTTTTTCTTTTTTTGAGCTGTAAAGAAAGCCTGCGAGATTTTCAAGAAACATTCGCCGACGATAACGATACTCCCTAATGCGTAATTTGAGCGCAGCTCTATACGTGTTTTCATTTCGCGATACATTAAGGCAAATGATTTGGGATACATGTAGCAGAGCTGGCAATCGTCATATACCTGATCTGCGGGTCAAGCGCGTCGGCTTTTACACATTAGTCGTCGAAGGTTCCAGTGTAAACGCTGGTGCCGCTTGGCTTCCAGAAAGTACTAAACAATTCGCATCGCGCATACATTCATATAACAAAACAGTCGCAAATCACGGCAACTGAAACAAGCGCGAACGAGACCAAACCAAATAAACCAAACAAGTGAGAGCAAGAGCTAACGCGAGCAGACGATAGTACGAAACTAGCGGTCCGGTTGAGACCAGATGCGGGTACTAGAGATGGGTCGCTCAGGAGCGAGCCGGATCTTGTGAGCGGCTCCTCTTAAAGAGCGAGTGAGCGGTGCTTCAGTAAAAACGAGCGGCGGTTCTTTTGGAGAAAGGGAGCCGGTTCTCTCGCGTTCAGAGAACCGTGCCGATGCGTTCCGTCAAAGCCGTGTCTTCTGCTGGGTGCGACTTCCGCGCCATCTATTAGCGGTACGAGAAAGCAACTGCCCTCCCACCCTTCCTCGCAAGAGTCACCTTCACCCCCCCCCCCCCGCCTTCGGCTGAAGAACAAAACAACCGCCGCTCACTTACTGAACCATGGCTCTCTCGCCCTTCAAAAGAGCGGCTCAAAAGATACAGCTCGCTTCTGAGCGCTCAGGAGCCAGCCGCTCTTTTCGCCACGGCTCCCTCACTCTTATAAAGATACGGCTCGCTCCTGAGCGCACCGCTCTTATCGCCACGGCTGCCTCGCTCTTCAAGAGATCCAGCTCGCTCCTGAGCGCTCAGGAGCGAGCCGCTCTTATGAAGAGCGAGGGAGCCGTGGTTCAGTAAGTGAGCGGCGGTTCTTTCGGAGAGAGGAAGCCGACTGGGCTCTCTCTCGTTCAGTGAGCGTGAGGAACCGTTCCTAGAGAGCGCTCAGGAACGAGCCGGATCTTTTGAGCCGCTCTTTTGAAGAGCGATTGAGCCGTGGTTCAGTAAGTGAGCGGCGGTTCTTTCGGAGTGAGGAAGCCGGTTCTCTCTCCTTGAATGAGTCGTGCCGAATCGTTCCGTCAGAGCTGGGTCTTCTGCTGGGTTTCGAGGTTTCGATTCTGACCGACGAATGGTGGCCGGTGTGGGCAAAATCGCGCTACTGGTACTCGCTCGCAGTGTGTGGTGTGAGCAGCAGTTCCTTTGGTTTTTTGTGCGTCCTATGGTGTGGCACCCGATGCCACCGAGGGGAAAGGATGGTACCGTTCGTTGCCTACTGCTGTTTGAACGATGTCTCACGACTCTCACCGATCGCCCATCGTGCGCTGGTCCATAACACTTCGAAGATGGTCTTCCGTGTCTTTAAAAACAACAGGTGAACGTACAGTTTACGTCCTGGTCTTCATTTGTGCTAATTAGTGTAGTCATGACAATGTCCCCCATGACATCCACTTAAGTGCATTTTCTGAGCGTGTATCATTAGCACGTCATGAAAACGAGGCCAATGATCTGTTGTGTTGTAATAGAACTTCATTTCTTTTTTCTTCTTTTTTTGTCCTGGCGTATGATGGCATGATCGCCAGTATCGCGCGTGCACTCAAGAGAGAGAGAGAAAAAAAAACGAAAGGTACGTGCGGCAGTTTTGTAATCTTTCGTATGATTTTTGTATTGTACTTCAAGAAATGATTCTACATTCATTTTGCATGGCGTTACAGCTTACTCACATTATGGTGAACGTACGTATGTGAATAAATGAATAAAGTTGAAACATAATGTACAATCATTTTGTGTTTTTATTTTGACAAAAGTTGATTTTAAAGTACCACAAAAACAGACAAGCTTCTGTAATGACGATGAAGTTATCTTTTTTTTCTGAAAAAAAAGTACGTCGCATTCTGCCTGTCACAGTATCAAAAGTATTTTATCCCCAATATCACAAAAGAAAGTTTCATTACAACTAAAAATTCACGCTTTTATTATATGTAAAAATATTCTCTAAACATAGCGAAAATACGAATAACACGGTTATTAAATTATGCATATATCGTTTTTTTTCAAAGCCAGATAACTATAGAATATGCATAACACAGGTTACACGTTTAAGCGAGCCAGTGAGCCGTTCAAATGAACCGGTTCGTTTCAGTGAGCTGAGCCGTTCCGAGCCGCTCACTGAAGTGAGCCGTTTTGCCCATCTCTAGCGGGTACTCATAGAGCCGTCGGGCGAGTCCGCATGAAACCAGTTTCCCGTGCGCACGTCACTGAAGGGGCCGCCCTCATTGGCTCGCATCCTTCATCTTTCGCTGTGGTGCTCGTTCGCTCGGTTACGTCGTCGCCGACGTTCGCCGTAGCAACGAGCCAATCATATCTGCGCTCTAAAATGTACGACGTCACTAGGCGTTTGCGCGCACCAACACTGATGCCCTCAAACATGCTACCAAAGAGTGGTCGGTGTTGCACTCAGACGGATAGACTAATTGACTAAAATAGGCAGCAAGGAAAAATAATAGGGGATTCCCACACCCATTCCCCAATACATAGCCATACACTGCCTAAACCTCTTCGCCCATTACGCTGTCTGTCAACAGGAATAACGCTGCAAGAGCTTTTAGAATAGTGTTACGAACGGACAGCGGGCGCAGCGACCTTCAACCCTCCCCTGCTTTCTTACGACGAATCGCCTCGTGGAGTTGAAAATACGTCCCACGGGAAAGACCGGCGGCGACACCATGGCGATACACGTTTCGACGAATACGTGGTTGCTGGATGCCGCTTAGCCACCGACCACGACGCTGGAACCAAGGAATACCTGGGAAAGTGCGGGCGATGCTTCACGAGAAGGTCTTTGGAGGGACCGCCAGTAGTTTGTGCGCAGGCACGAGTACAAGCGGGTGCGAGAGAGAAATTATGGGGGCTTTTGCTCTTTGAATATCTGACTTTGCCTAGGTACATCGGTGGAGAACTTGCTTTGGTGACGCGCGCTGAGAGCGGCCGCTGTATCAGCTGCTCCTCCCCTATCCACCTGTGACTGTTGGTTTGCGCTGCCCCTTTTTATTGCGATAGCAATTATATGGCCACTTATAGCAGATTTCTTTCGTCGGCGTCGCCGTCGGCTTGAGGTTCCGTATAAAGTTCAAGGGCGCTAAAATCGTCGCCGCGCGCCGCATGTGCGAGTGAAAGCGCGCGTGGGACGCGCGCTATCACTGAGAGCGAACGCACGGCGGAAAGCTAACACGACTTTCATGGGGCGAAACGCCGTGGTGTATGGGAGGGAAGGAAGGAGGGAGAGGGGGGGCGACGCTTTGCTGCAGCACCAAATGCGTATCTTGCAACCGGGCGCAAGGGGAACTGGCGACGCAATCTCCCACGCGAAAGGAGCAAAACGGGAAGGCAGCGCGGGAGGGCGGCTTCGACTCTGACAACAAATGCGTTCATGCACTTTGCGCTTTGCGCTTGGTTCTTTATTATGTTTGGGCCGTTACGGGCTGCCGGTATGGTCGCGCGCGCCGTATCTTGTAAGCGATCTCCACACGGCCCTGACCTTTGTATGCACTGTGCATTCGGCCGCTCAGTTTCCGTTGTAGCGATAGACCGCACGAACCTTCTCGCTGCGACGACTGCGCTTGCTGCCAGCGTTTTGACAGTGGTTGTCTGCGGTCATCGAGTGTGATCTATTCATGTGTGCTTCTGCGCGCGCTGACACCACGCTTGTTAATTCAGTAAGTGAATGTATCTAACTTTATGCAGCCGATAAAACTACTATCCCTACTCCGAATAGCTCTCTGCTAATTTGCTATCGCAATTGATGCTTCGCCTTTCGGGCAAAACTGCGACATTCTATTTATTTCATTCTTTTGGATCTCTCTTCACTGAGGGCAATGTGAGACAATGTGAGAAAGGGTGCGCCGAAGTACGGGAAAAACAGACCATTGTCACCTGCCAGACTTGTAGGCACAACTGTGGCTGCTGTTAAGGGATTGATTCTATTCCTAAATAGGAATAGAATTGCCGTTGGAACAAAAAACGCAACAAACTCACCAGAAACATCCTAGGAGCACAAGAGCAATATTTGTGAATGGCGCCATCAACGAAAACGCACGTGCCGGCCAACCTAGGGACAAACGCATACAAAACGAGCAAAGGAAGTTCTCCGCCGTATACCTAGACAAAGTCAGATAGTCAAGGAGCAAAAGCCCCCAGATTTTCGCTCTCACACCCGATTGTACTCGCGCCTGCGCACAAACTACTGGCGGTCCCTCCGAAGACCGTGTCGTGCGAGGCTTCCCCACGGCCGCTCCTAGCGGCCAAGGCCGTTCGACAAACGCACCCGCTAATGCCTGGGCCATCCCAGAAACCCGAGACGAGCCAGATTCGGTCAATCGTGACTACTCCGGTCTACGAGCGTTCCCTCCGTTCTATGTGACAGTGAGCCGCGTACGCCTGAATCTAGTTTTCCAAGTGTGTTCATGGAACAAAGGCGCCTGAGTGATTATGCGTTACCCTCGACCTCAAGGCAGAACCGTCAACGACTTTCGATGCTCCGGTTGGAAGAAGGTCTGCCTGCAGGTTTCCCTAGCCTAGGGATCTAGGGAGGTCATAGGGCGTTAAAGGCGGACGTTTGCGGCTCATCTGGAGTGCTCTCCCATCTGCTCTGACATGTAGATGGTGCTCTCCCAGAACGATTTAGTCTGTACAGATGTAGTAGCGCTGACATACTACGATGTACTGCGCTCCGTACTCCGGCCAGTACGATTATCCCCCTCGTTATGTAAATGAGTTCGCCGTTCCTGTGTAAATAAACCCCCTGATCAGTTTTCCCTACCTCTCGACCTCGTACTCGTCAAGTCAGCTCGGACGACGGCGTGGGCCTGCTAAGCTTCCGTGTGACGCCCCAGTAGCGTAGGCCAGCTACCCGTTACGCGACGCACCAGTGGCGTAGGCTGGAGAGGGACCCGCAATTTGACGCCAGACTCCGAGACCGCGTTCCCCCGAATCCAACAATTGCCATGCATTATTTGTCACATTTCCCATGGCTCAATTTGCCTCATTGCTTGAACACACAATATGTCTCGGCAAAGGTGGTAGCCAAGGCCATTGTATTTGATCCGTGTTCTTTGCTTAAGGTCTCTTCGTGATTTCGGTTCGCAAACAGCATCGATCATTCCCTGGCAGCATGTTAGAGAGCAATAATTTCGCCTCGTCACCTGGTCGTTTTTGAAATCTGGCAGGCTTCTTTTGTAGTCCAGCAAACAAAACCTCGGCAGCTATTACGCAAAGATGTTTTTCGATATTTCTCAATTGGATCGACAATTTTTTATTCAAGAGTTTGAGATTAAAGGTATAGTTCAAAAAGTTTGTTTAGTAATCATTGTGAAATAATTGACTTGCTGAAGAGGACCGTGAACAAAACTAAGTTCGTTGCATTCTCGTAGCGACCGGTGACTGTGCGGCTTCACAACGTAACAAAAGGGACAATTGAAAACGATCGCCGCCGGAAACAAAGAAAAGAAAACAAAACAAAAAGAAGAAAAAAGGAAGATTAGGCGGCGCAATAGTAGTGTTTCATGCTGCGAAAAAAGTGCACTGAAGCAGTGGCACATTATCCCTAAGACAATGACGCCGTCAAGCTTTAGGCAACAGTAAAGCATTGAGGTAATCGACACATCTACGTAGCAGGGGAATGGGCAGCCATCATGCTCTGATTGATCCGAAATTTATTACGACTAACGCAGAGTTTGAGGAACTTTTGAACATGTGAATACGCTTGCCCAATCATATGATGCTCTTGTTCAACGTGAAATGTCACGAATCCGCTTAACCTGGATGTCGAAACCTTATGCGCTTAGCAGAAATCTGAAAACAACTGTACAATGTGTGCTCTCTCCGACACACCTGTTAAATCTTTTTAACTGTCACATCATTTTGCAGCGATAATAGTGTGTTTCACCATCATCATCATCCTCAGGCTAGATATTTGTCCACTGAAGGACGAAGGCCTCTCCCTCCGATCTCCAATTACCCGGTCTTACGCTAGCTGATTCCAACTTGCGCCGGCAAATTTCCTAACTTCTTCGCCCCACCTAGTTTTCTGCCGTCCACGACTGCGCTTACCTTCTCGTGGTATATATTCTGTAGCTCTAATATTTATAGGGTGTTTATCAAACAGCAAAAGCGCAACTGTTAGCATCGAATTATTGCCTGCCGAAGGTATTCATAGGGCATTGATAGTGTTACTAATATAAATTCTGCATGCACATGTTACATAACTGCGATGCCCATATCGTCATTGTAGGTCTTAGTAAGAAACCGCTATTTTGAGACTCCACAGGCAATGCAATTAGTGGAGCACTACTTACAAAAAACTACATGTGACCCTTTCCCTGAAAAAAAAGTCCTTCTCAGGGAATCACTTTAAGGTCTGATAAGCAAAATATCGAGCTGGCCTGTACCTGTGGATAAGTCGGTGTTCGGCGTCGCTGAATGTAACCTCTGCCTGGCGCCGCTGCTCTTGGTCGGTACAGGATGCTTTCATGATGCCGTACAGTAACATGAAATGCTGGTCGTACTCGACCTTGAAGAAGGTTATCGACCGTTGTCTTGCCAGGCGGCAGGAAGCCAATTCCTGAGCCACGTTCCACGGCTTGACCAGAAGGTCCGTGTTCACTGGAGGCACGTCGTAGATGGCCAGGCAAGTGGGGACGCAGCGCGTCCGACGAAGACGTGCTGAGGATATTGACGAGGATGCTCGGTTCAACGACGATGTTGCCGAGAAGGTGGAAGCAGCACCGTCAGTGATAAGGTCAATTACGACGCCACTGAGTTCATCGATGTCCATGGCTGGTCCTGCGCTGGCTGATGTTCTTCGAGTTACAGTGAAGTGCGTGCACCAGGTTAGACAGCCTGTTCCAAAGCGCGAGCAAGCTTCCACTATGCCACGCGGGGCTCTCGTTAAATTGGTGATGATGATGATGATGATAATGAGGAGGGGCGATGATGATGCGCAGTTATGACTCGTACCCACAGTGACGGTAGGCGAAAAATTGGACGGCAGTAGGCAGCCGAAAATAATTTTCTATTCTTACATGATAAACGATGAAGGATGAAGCAGAATATTGTGCCCACGCAAATAAATAATTTGGTGAAACACTTTAAGATCAATTATTGTGAACAACGACGTAAATCTTGAAAAAGTTTGCGTAGAAGTTGTTTTGTAGCGCAAAAAAAATGAGCGATTGCAACAAACATCCCTTTTACTACAGCGTAGTGTCGATGCCCCAAATGATAGTATAACGGGAGTACTTAACCCTAACCAATCCTGGCGGAGTGTAACTTCGATTCGCCTTTTTTAAATGTTAAATTAATGTCGCTAGAACAGAAATTTGTCTATGGATTCAATTTTATGAGAGGTATAGCATAGGGGGACATCATCAGACCAGCTGAATGTAGATAAAATTGCAATTGTTGCATTGAACGATGTAACTGTGGTATGAAATGTCCAACTGCAAATTTCCAAGTTTGCTACGCGGTGACAATTAATCTGGAGTCTTCCAATACTGTGTGCCTCATAATCATATCGTGGTTCTGGTGCGTAAAACCAAAGATAGCAATTTTTAAGCTGTATGTAGATAAAAATTCAATTGTGACATACGACCGCGTAATCGTGTGTATGCAATTTCCAATTTCCGAGAAGTACACCATGGTATCTTCAGGCAAAAACGGAGAAGTGGGATGCCTGGAGATGTGGCCACTAATAATTTGTTTAAATCATATTGTAAGCTTCATTTTCAGTATCTTGCTGTAGTTACGTAAGCTGCAGCCGGCAAAACAAAGATTGCTGGTCCATGCACCTGCAAGTTTTTTTTAAGGGCAATGGCGCTTTTATTAGTCGGAATGTCTGTAAGTTGACTTAGAGACATTCTGACTAATAAAACCGCCTTTTGTGTAACTACGAAGGATAGTAGATTTATAGACCGTGTAAACATGGAAGTATTCACTTACTAACTAGATTAACCACGATGGTGTCAAAGCGCAGAGGTAAACATGAACACATTACACTTGATGACCGCAGACACTCGCCGTCAAAACGCTGGCGTCAGGAAGTGCGGTAACCGCAGCGAGCGAACTTACCTTCATGCTGTGTATCGCTTCAAAGGAAGCTCAGCGACAAGAACACCGCCCGCACAAAAGTATGAGCCGTCTGCAGATCGCTTTCAAGGGACACTAAAGAGAAACAGGAAGTTCAGCTCGAATAACAGAGGGACCTTTAGGAATGCATGCAGTTTTTGTTGGATGCAAAAATATGAGTAATTAGCGGAGAAATTCGCAAACAAAGACCAAATATCTCTTCCTCAATTTCTCTCACCCCAGATACGGCGCTGAAGCAGCGTCGTCAAAGATTTCATTGCTGTCAGCGAATCAGAGGGCGCCGTGATACGTCACCGCTTGCGTAAACGGCCGAGGCACTGGATGCAGCATGATGCATGCATGGCCGCTGCGTTTGCGTTCGCTGCGACTTTTGCTCAGGTGTTCTGTGGCCGCGATGGATACCGTTGCTGAAGCTGAACCTTGTGTCGAAGAGTTCGCCAGGGAAGCAAGACTGCATTTGAGCGACTTCATTTAAACGGAGTGCGAAATGATCCTCCGTGCTCGCGCGGTAGGTGTTTCCGCGTACGATGGCGGTGAGCCGCTGGCCGCGCCGACGGAAAGCGAAGCCTCGTTTTCGTCGACGCCAAGTGACAATGTTCCCGATAGAACAAGAATAGAAAGTTCCGATAGAACAAGCGTACTCGGTATGGTTTTTTCCTGTTTTTATTAATGACATTCAGCACTCATCGAGCCGCCAGTTTGCTGCTGCGGGGGCATCAGTAGGGGATTTGATGAAGGCGGGATTGATGGGACAGCTGCTCGAGAATGGACTGGCCTCTGGGGCACGCCAAGATACTTTCCGAAAGCTGGATTATTTTCATAATCCGAGGGCGAGAAATGCAAAGAGCACACCATCGGTTTCTCTGGCTCTTTTGTTTTATCATCGGGAGAGCACTGAGCCATTGCGAACGCCGGGGCTCATCGCGCAGCACCACATGATAGGACACAGTCGGGTCAACACTGCCGCTGCCCCTGAACGAGCGCCTTGCGCCGTTGATACAGCCCTCAACACTACACACACGAGGCATTTTCCGACTGTTTCCGGCGAAATGAACGTTTTTCGAGCCACGCAACACGCAACCAAACACTGCAGCACTGTAGAGCGGAACAGGCGCGCGGGATAATGCATGGAGCAAAAACGAAATTACGAAACTATCACGAATGCATGTAACGCCATGCCATTTTTTATTACTTATTTAATTTTGCGATAAACTTGTGCGTCCTCACTTGAAACAGCTTAAACAGTTGGCAAATGCTGTTTATGTACGTTTAAGGTGTGTTTCATTTTGCGGTTTATTAACAACACTAAATCGCTTTCGACCAATCGCGGCCGGGCTGCGTTTGTGATCTCCGACGTCACGAACGTGCAGTGCAGGAAATTCGAAGGGGCGTCAGCACCTATCCTTCAGTGTTTTGCCATTTTCTCGCTTAATAAACCTCTGTTCGCAGTAAGAATGGTATGTCTGTGATCGTAATAGGATTAACTACCATTAAAGCTGAACTTCTGGTTTCTCTTTAGTTTCACTTTCAAGTTATGTCGCGTATGACTAAGCGCGGCCGGGCAAAGTGCGCAGTTGGCGCCCGAGTAAACGCCGCCGCCCTGCCTCCCTCCCGCGCTGCCTTCCCGGTTCCCTTCCTGCGCGCGCGAGATTGAGCTGCGAAGATCGGTGACATACGCAGTTTCTCCCGGAGAACAACGCACCCTCCCCCCCTCCTTGCTCCCTCTATCCCATCCCCGATCCCCCCCAGCCTTTCGTGCAACGGCAGACGGCGTGTTTCCTTTCGGATTCCTTATCTTGCGGGCGCCGAACTGAGGCGCGATCATCAGCTCCCCTCACGCGTTTTACTCGCACATACATCATACGGCGTGCGGCGACGGTGTTATCACCTTTGGACTTTACCTGGAACATCACGCCGACGACTACGGCGACGGCGTTGGCAGAAATGCGCTTGGATGGTCCATATAATTGCTATCGCACTAGAAAACAGGAACTCGGACTTTACACTTGACAACGACGTTCAGGTGGTCAAAATGTTTCGTTTTCTTCTCTGTGTGCCGCCCGCATTTTCGTGTTTCAGCAGCTTCGTTGTCGGGAAGTGCTGCGCTGTTTTTGGTGGCTCGCCAAGCTATCACCAACTGCACGTGGCAGAGAATTCCATGTCCATGTGATGCCGCGCCATTCCCGAACGATCCACGCCACTTGACGAAGAGCAGCTGCAGCAGCAAATCCAAACTATTTTCTTGGAACGAAACAAGCGCTGCGATGCTTCGGGAATGGTATTTTAACAGTCCGCGTCGACTTGGTATTTGCCTTCAGTGTGCCTTTAAGGATGGTCAATTTGCCATAAATGTAAAGTAACACAAGTAGTCAGTCCAACGCCATAATCTGTTGAAAAAGCTTCGCTTCTTCACCTTTCGCCTCCCCATCAAGGTATCCTAGGACAACACGATTTTCTTATACA
Source organism: Dermacentor silvarum (assembly GCF_013339745.2). Lineage (NCBI taxonomy): Eukaryota > Metazoa > Arthropoda > Arachnida > Ixodida > Ixodidae > Dermacentor > Dermacentor silvarum. The sequence continues at coordinate 362,449,649 of NC_051154.1, forward strand.
GTAGAGCCGTTTTTTGACTTAGGTTAATTAGATTTTTTGGCTAATTCGATATCGAGCGAAGGCCCCGGCAAGAACCCATACATTTCTCTGGGCCCAAACATTTTTGACCTTCCTCGAATAATTCGAACTTAACTGGTCAGCTTCGGCACAATACAGCCACCTTATGCGGCAAAACATACTAAGATTTGAAAGGGGCCACTGTCACGGGACGAAGTACGCGTTTCAGAATTATAAAGGAACGCAGGCGCTGTTACCGGTCACATTACGAGCACCTAGATGCCTAATAAGCATACTGGCAGCCATTCAGAGCTGTTTCTGACGTTGCTGTGGCTATTTGAGTTCTCGTTTTGCTCGGCATCCGTACGGCATTTTGCTGTAGTCACATGCTTACCGATTTTCACCGATGTTTTAGCAGTTTTTGTCAAAAGGGATCCACGGACCGTTAGCGCCGTCCAGTACACAGGACCTCGTGTCACAGAAAACCCGGTGTCGGCGTCCGCGGCGTTGTCCGTTAGAGAGAAATTATCCCTACCCACGTATCCTGAACCACGCAGGCCCTACGCGTGGTGCATAAACGTTACTGAATTAATTTAATTTCTCAAAGTAAAACGAGTCATAAAATTTGTAAAGTACGACTTCCACACAACCTACAGACATGATAGCGTCGGATTGTAATTTGAATATATGAAAAAAAGCCTAATACTGCTATGCGGGAACTCAAACACAAACTCCTTTGCCAGCTGCCGTTTGAGGTCTGTCTTAGTGGGAACGGCGCGCCCCGCTTGGTTCTTTGCAACAGCATCCAGACGGCGCTCGCTTCCGCGTATCCGCGGCAGCGGCGGCGCCCCGCGGAAAGAAAAAAAAAGAACCAGGAACCTCGCCTTCGTGCATAGCGTTCACCACCAGCATTTCCAGGTAAACATTACGATTTCATAAGCGTGAGCAGCAGTCAGGGTTGTTTGAATACTATCGCGTCCCAGTCTTAAAGGCGAAGCTTCAGCGTCCTCCAAGTTTTGGGGTTATGCGCGTAGTATGAGGCCGTATTTATTCCTTGCTCTTTGCGATAAGGTGGAAGTTGTTGGTCCAGTGCTTGTCGTGTGTGCTACGTGCGTGCCACCACCCCTTTGCTCTACTGTCAAAATTAACTTGAAACAACTCTTGCAATTGTACACCGTATTGATAGTAATGTCTACTCCTATTTCTGTTCAAGTGTCATATGCAGTCACTGTTAATTCCTGACAAATGCGTTAGTAGAATTGCATGATGACGGATGCAATTGGTTTGTTATGCTCATGACTTCTCTGGATAACTGCGAAGATACATTGTCGTATGACATTGTCGCTTTGCTAGAGTGCTTGTTTTCTAAAACTGTTTTTATATTTGAATGCAACCAGAAAAGCGTCATCTGCACTTATAGAGCAACCGTTTAGGCGACATCGAAACTAGCGAACAAAAGATTTATCGAAACAAAAAGAAAAACAAATCAGTAAGCTCAAACAAACAAGAACTCAGCCTATAAAGGTCGGTGGATGTTTCGTGTGAAAACAATGCAAGAGGAAAATAATCATATACCGGATTGTAGTACGAAGGCAGAAAGGAAACCCAAATGTTTTTCTGAAAAACAAAGGTTCATACTTGAAGAAAAACTTGTGCTAGCCCAGGATTCGAACACTGGAGCAACGCCTTTCCGGAGGGGTCACTCTGGCATCTGAGCTAACCAGGGTTTTCTTTTTTTTTCTTCATTGCCAGGAAATATAAGTACTGTCATTCGAGCACGTCTTGCTTCAGAGCTATCTTTTTTTTGTTGTCACGACAAACGTTACTGAAGAATTGCAGTTATGGGGCTTCCTAAAAGAACTTGTCGGCACTATTTCAGTATTAAAAGCCGGATTCACTCCACAATATTTGGTAAGCGTTGATTGAGCGTCGCTGAACACTGCACTTGAACATAACGTTTTCCCTGAACCGATGTACCGAAAGCCACAGTTGTCTCCATTTGGTCAGGTTGTTCTTTGCCGTGTCCGCAAAATGTGCATAAAGACAGGAGCGAAAACATTTTTCTTTAATATGCACACTTCCACTTGCCAATTAAAACATGGCTTCATAAAAAAGGAGTATATGTACCCTGGGATGCAAATTGTAAACTTTGCAACTAACTCGAGACAATAGTGCATGAAGTCGAGGGTTCGATGGAAGCCCGTCTGGTCGGGATGAACCATTAAGCAATAAAACGACAGACACCGACCAAAAGAAAAACTTAAAAAAATAGTGCACTCTTTTATTCTTTGTAGTGACGCATTTCATATTTTTATGGAGATTTTACAAATAACTATCAAAAAATAACTTCCTCTCACATCTTATGGCATCCGGTTCCTTCCTTCCAAAAAAGACAATCAGTAATGCACCATATGATTTGTTTATGTTATTAGGACTATGCTAATTATGGAGTAGCCGCAGGATTGACGGACATGCCGTGCCACCTCGCTCGACAAAGCCTGTCTTTCGAGAAGAGGCTGCTCAAGTGCGTAGGGTCGTTGATACCGTCCGCTCTGAGTGGATTTCGCATCTGGATGCTTGTCTTTCTTTGCCCGATTATTGAACTTTCGTTTGACTGCCTGCATGTGTGCGTTTGTTTTTTGTCTGTGTGTCTAAATTTATAGTAAGCAGCTTTCTGAGCTAACCAGGAAGCTAATGGACCACAGCGCGAAGGCGAACTGACCGACAACTCGAAGCACAGGCACACTGATAATGGCAAACCAGTTCCGCGAAATCCTGCAAGGTGGAGGGTGTTTCATAAAAGGAGAAATTGACATCCACCCGAATGTGTCTCTAAGGTACAAAGAAAACCCTTATGGGTTTCTGAGAAAGAAAGCTTCACACTGAAGGAAAAATTTGGTTTCATTTGTAGCTTCGTAAAACATTCGGGTGGATGACTTGTTTTTTTTTTACTTCATGAACCATCCGCCACCTTGCGGGAATCGGCTGAACTGATTTGCCATGTGAAGAGTATCTTCACCGAAAAAAGTGAACAATACCTGCCGGAAAATATGCGCCGAATTTCGCTAAAATTGAAATCCAAGAGTTTCAACCGGTATTACGTTTTTTTCAAAATTTCACTCACATTTTTTCCCCTAGAACAATGTGTGGCACGTTAACGACATTCTCTGAAGTTCTCTTGCAGTGAAGACGACGAAGAAAACAGTGACGAGGAGAACGCACTCAGACGTACAGAATATATATTAATTTGTGAACCAAATTCATTTTTTGAGATCACGTGGCCTCGGTTACATACCCCACAGGTTGTATTTGTGCAGGCACAATTAGCACCTTTAAATGTTCACATTAGGGAAATTATTCCGTTTGATAGGTCCACATTGTCCTTTAAAATAGAATTTGCGGATATTTTCCCCAATAACGCAAAACTGCTGCCACCAACATATTTGAATGCCCTTTTGCAAGATTATTTGGCCCATTTCCCAATAAATGTAAAAGCGACTGATGCTTCCTCGTGTGAAGAGAAGGCAGGCGTGGGAATATACTCACCATCCCTCGATTGGTCTTTTTCACTTCGCCTGCCAGATTACACATAAGTTTTTCAGGCCGAACTTCTGGCAATAATTCTTGCATTGCGAAAGTTACCGCTACATGTTACAAAAATTATTATTGTCACAGATTCACTTTCTGTATGCAGCGCGCTTAACGCATCTACAAATTCGACAGCTTTAAACACGTTTTATATATTAGCTACTCCCCACTTAAAGTTAGTTCATTTAGTATGGTGACCAGGCCACCGGGACATCCAACTTAATGAAATAGCAGATTCTTTAGCACGAGCTTCTTTAAAGGGTCCGGCGATATCTGTGCTGCCGGCAACTACGTACATCACTGCAGCCAGATATAGGCAGTTTTCTTTGACTGAAGACAAGAAAAGCCTCGCACTAGCAAAATCAGCAGACTTTATACATCTAAATTATTCTTGGAATCGACAGTGTTGTCCCAACCGGCAATTTGAAGTAACATTTACAAGACTTCGTTGCCATATTCCACAACTAAATTTTTACTTGCACAGATGTTGTCTGGCGGCATCACCATTATGCTACCTCTGCAATGAACCAGAATCTGTCGATCACTTTTTATTATCCAGTCAGCGGTTTTCTAATCATCGACAACGATGTTTAGAAATCCCACTTCGTAATCTAGGACTGCCGTTAAGCAGTTCAGTTTTACTCTCACTTGGAGCTACGGTGTTAGGATATGGCCACGGGAATATTTGCCGAGCCATTTATAACTTTCTATGTGACACAAAAAGATTGCCTTATTAATATTTTCCCATTGTTACGTGATTGCTTTATTTATCCTTCAAAAAATTATAGCTTTAGCAAATTCAAAAAGTAAAGTCACAAAACCACAATTATATTATTATTATTATTATTCAAAATCTACGTATTTTCTTTGCTGTATTTACTTTATTATTAAATTCATATTGCCTATGTCAGCCTTGCCTATTCAGGCAAGGCTGACTAACTTAGTATATATAACTTAATTCTTTTGTTATTGCTTTATGTCTCATTTTCAATTAGTCATTTATTTTTATTCTTATACTTATGTATTTATAAATTAATTTATTTTAAATTTCTATCATAATGCCACCCGGTTCGTGGCCTATCCCCCTCAGTGGGTTGTGCCAAGTGTTGAGGCATCATCTTCATCATCACGCACTCCATGTAGAATCGTCCGTGCTGGCGTGGAAGACGCCAGCAGCAAGCCGTTCTCGATTCTGTGGTTCCGGCCACCGTTCTGTCTCTTGTCTCGTATCCGAAAGGGGATTGGCCACATTTTAACTGCTCGTAGTGCTTTGTTTCTTCTATAGGTTTTTTTCCAGGGACCGTGAATGCCGGTGTCCGGTCCCGGCCAGGGCGCGCCCTGGTCGGCTAGCCGTCCCACTGAGTCGGTGCCCCTGGAGTGTTTTCTTCGGAACGGAGTCAGTACCTTGCCCGTGGCGCTCATTCTCACAGATGGTGGATCCATTCGCTTGACTGAATCAGAAAGTTTCCAGGAGGAGCTGGGCGGTATAACCGAGCACTTCGTTGACATCTCGGAGGTGAGGCGTTTTGGCAAGAAAGGCATTTTGTGTAATTCATCCAATGTTCAGTGCCTTAATGAATTGCTCAACTGCACGACATTCGCTAGCATCGCGGTTCGTGCTTTCGTGCCTCCTCATCTCGCATGCATGAAAGGCATTGTTCGTGGGTTTCCTACCGATATTACTCCTGAGGGCTTGTTGAAGATGCTCTCTCCGTCTGGTGTTGTTTCTGTTCATAGATGCAATAGGTCGGTGGGTGATAACCGAGTCCCAATTGAGAGCGTTATCGTCTCGTTCGCCGGTTTAACGCGCCCGTCTGAAGTGAAAGCTTGGCCGTATTTGCTCCGCGTGGAGCCATTGTCACTTTGGCCATTGCAATGCCGAAACTGCTGGAGATTTGGGCACAGTGCTAATGCATGTAGATCTTCAGTGAGATGCTGTAATTGCGGCGGCTCTCACTCTACATCAGCCTGCGACGAAGATGCACCTAGTTGTTGCTTGTGCGATGGATCTCATAGCGCTACAGATAGTAACTGCCCTGCGCGAGGCCATGAGATTCAGGTGCTTGAGATCCGGGAGAAACGTCATTGTTCCCGTGCGGAAGCAATATCAATAATAAAGTAGCGCGATGTTGGTTACGCAGCAGCTGCGTCCCGTCGGTCAACATCTCTAGAAGCCACAGTTTCGGCCGCTGTAGCCGCAGCCATTGACAAGGCAATGCCACTAATTATGGAGCGACTGTTTAACACTTTCGCCGAAGGTATAACTGAGATGCTAACTGCCAAATTCAATAGCCTCCTCCAATTGCACTCTGCTGCTGCTGACCCCACTTCATCTAATATTCCCGCGCGCCATTCAAACGAATTGAACTTTGACAATCAGGCAGAAGTTGAGTCCGATACCTCAATGCGTTCTCCGGTCTCAGCAATTGCGGGACCTAGCCACTCATTTGGACACATGAGGCTTGGGACCATCAGCAATAGACGTAAGGGTTCCCCACTTTCTCCTACGGATTCTCCTAAATCTAAGCCTAAAAAGGAAAGAACAGTGATCATCACACAAGCAGGATGCGTTGCGTTCTGCCGTAGAATCATCCATTCTAGGATCGCCATAGCATCAGTTAAAGTTCTCCAATGGATTTGCCGCTCTATATCCTCAGGTTACGTTAACCTTCTATATTTAGTACACAAACTTATACCAGATGTTATTTTACTTCAAGAATCATGGCTTTCGTCTCACCAAAAATTTATTATTAATAATTTTCGAACATTTCATTTAGATCGTCCAGGTAGGGGCGGTGGGCTGCTAACACTAGTTTCATCAAAAATGTATCATAAGGTAACCATAACTTTTGAACCTGTGTGTTCAGACTGCGAAATTTTAGGATGAGATTTTTTGCTGCCAGGTTGCGCTCTGTTTACAGTGGTAAATACGTACTTCTCGAACGGAGTCAAGAACACTGATCACCTGGACTCGCTGTTCCGAAACTGTTCAAATGCAACGCTCCTGGCAGGAGAATTTAATTCGCATCATACTTCATGGGGAATTAAAACGGATGGTTGTGGAAAGAGGTTGTGGAATTGGGTGCATGACAACAATTTTCGATGTCACAATTCAGGACAAATTACTTTTCTACGTGGGCGATTCTCTTGTGCATTAGATCTGACTTTCTCCTCTGCTAACATGTCTATTTCCTCTTAGGACACCTTTGACAATGGAACAAGTAGTGATCACTTAGCCATCACTTTTGAAAGTATGCTTTCACGTCAGGCTCCTATTGTATGGCAAAGACGATTCATTAATTATAAAACTGATAAATCAACTACAAATGCAGGCTTATCAGCGTTGAGTACTTGTGATGAACAATGGAGGGCTGACTCAGTGGTATCGCTTTTAAATTTTGTTATTCAGCCCACTGAGTTTACGGTTATGTCTGGCAGCCCGCCGTCAAAGTCATCATGGTGGAACGATGATTGCACAAGAAATTATAGGCGACGAAAAGCAGCGTAGAAAAGTATCCAACATAATCATTCACCGAAAAATTGGATGGACTATAAATTCTATGCAGCTCTATTTAAACCAACTGTTGCGATAGCCAAAGATGAACAAAAAAATGCACTACATACGTCTTTGTCAAAACCAGAAATAAAATCGGCACTTTTTAGGTTCTTACGCAACAAAAAAGATGTTCAACAGTCCGTATGGTCATTTGCTGCTGTTCTATCCCCCAAAGAAGCGTCGGATTCACTGAACGATATCGCTAAAGCGCTTGAAGCACGCTTTTGTTCGCTGTGTCCCAGACCTAGGAGGTTCAAAATTTCGACATCTGAATTTGTAGAAGTTTCCATGACGCAATTATCCGATGTAATCTTAACTGCAAATAAATCGGCTCCTGGACCAGACTGTATCAAATTACTATGATTAAATTATTCTTTAACTCTTTCCCAGATGAGCTCTTGAATATAGTTAACTGTTCATTACAATATACATGAATTCCGACCTCTTTAAAATTGCAAAAATTGTGCTTTTGCTTAAAAAACAAAACCTCAGATATATCTTGGACAACATTCGGCCAATTGCACTTACATTGAATCTAGTCAAGATTGTAGTAAAAGTTTTTCATGTCCGGCTCAATGAATTTATTTCTTCTCATGGTATTCTGGGCACGAGACAAATAGGATTTAGACCTCAATGTTCCATTTTGACAGCTCACTTTGATTTAGTAAGCCGCATTCGACTCGCAGGACAATCGGGAGATATAGCATTGGTAACTTTAGATATTGCAAAAGCATATGACAGTGTCGAACATGAAATTTTAATTTCTCCATTAGCAAGCTGTTCTGTTCCAGACTATTTAGTAGCCTGGATACAAGAGTTCTTTTCTGGTAGAGACTTTTTTGTTTCAAGGATGGGATGACATCGGATACATATAAACAGATGAGAGGCGTACCACAGGAATCAGTTCTTTCGCCACTTTTGTTTAATATTTTGTTATTTTCTGTGCCAGTCCATCAGGATGTGCAACTCTATCTCTATGCTGATGACATTGCATTTTTTTCATCAGCAAGGGATATTAATACGTTATACTGAATTTTGCAATCTTTTTTGTTTGAACTCGAGTCCTGGTTGGACTGCCTGTCTTTTTCGCTTAAGGTAAAGAAACGCGATGTACTGGTGTTTCCATTGACAAATACTGTTTCTATTTCTCTTCATTATCGAAATCAGCCGATACCGCAAGTTCTAACTTTCAAGTACTTAGGGATAACTTAGGATGGTAAGCTAAACTGGCCGCAGCAAATAGAAGCAAATACTAATAAAGGATAACGTGCAATGGCATTGTTGCGCCGGTTGAGTAATGAAAACACAGGGATGCGTAGAACTACGTTGCTGCGGATTTATGAGCTTTACGTCCGCCCCATTCTAGAATTTGGTTGTGTTCTTTTTTCAGGATGTGCAGCATAAAAGATAAGACCTTTCATTCTACTGGAAAGGCAAGCGCTGCGTCTTTGTGGCTAATAATGTGCTTTTTCTGGAGTGTGGAATTATTCCGCTTGATTCCAGATTTAAGCAACTTACTGTCCTGACTTTCCTGAGGCTTTATGATACACCCCTCTCCCATTTGCAACCCATTTTCATCAATTCTCCAGAATCATTTTTCAGAACAGGATGGCGGCGTTATACCTACAGCCACAGGTTATTTTTGTTCAATCACTGTTATCGAAACTTCAAGTTAGTCTACCACGCCTGATTTCTCCAAAATCTAATTCGTTCAAAGTAAAACTGACTTTTGATGATATTTTTCCAAAACACGCAAAACCTCTTCCTGCGCGCATACTTGAAGGTCTCCTTCAAGACCATCTTAGTCAATTTCCATCTCATTTGGTTATTTCTACGGACGCATCACAAAATTTAGAGAAGGCTGGTGTTGGCATCTTTTCAAATCAACTCAACTGGTCTTTTGCTCTCCGTCTCGCTGATTACACTTCAATATTTCCTGCAAAATTTCTGGCAGTTATTCTTGCCATTCGAAAATTGGGTCCACAGAATTCTAAGGTAATAGTGGTTACAGATGCGCTTTCGGTCTACACACATTTAACTTCCAATAATCATTCACACCTGCTGAGTATATTTTTGACTCTTGCCCCGGAAAATTTATCCGAAGTCCGATTTGTCTGGGTCCCCGGACATAGTGGAGTCTTTTTAAATGAATCAGCTGACTCGCTCGCTTCGACATCACTAAATGGTCCGGTCATAAACGTTCTTCCTGATTTCTCTTTTATAACGGGAGCTAGATTTAAACGCCTTTTATTGTTGAATTGCCATGACTCGTCCATACTTTCCTCAGACAATTTTCAACATTTAAAAATTTGGTGGAACACGAGCAAGTGCCTTTCACGCCAATGTGAGGTGACGCTGTCAAATTTGCGCTGCAGAGTTCTCCGCCTAAGTTTTTATCTTCACAGATCCGGTTTATCAATCACTAACCTCTCCTCGTTTTGTAATCAACCGGAGACTATTGACCATTTCTTTCTTTCTTGCCACCGCTTCTCCTCCCTTCGTAGAATGTTTCTGATATTTCCAAGTAGTAATCTGGGTTAGCACTTACAACGCCAAACATTTTGTCTTTTGGGGCCTGTCAATTAGGCACAAGGCAGGGCTCGATGATCACCGCTGTACACAAATTCATTGAAGCATCCGGAAGGTTACGCTGCTAGGGTACCGACCGTGGGAAATGTTATTTTATTTTTATTTTTGTAGTTAGTTTTCTCTTAATTTTTTATTTAGTAAGTTTATGTTTAGGACCTCTCAAAATCTGTGTTAAGGAGTTGCCCAAATCTTCATTTTGATAGTTCACGTTCACCCCTTTTGTACGTTGTTGGGTGTATGTTTTATTTTATCCAGTGTGGCCACTCCCCCACGCGGGTATGAGCCATGTTTTGAGGCTACAACAACAACTAAGGTTCTGTCATCATCATCATCGTTAGCTTCTTCGGTCGCGTGTCGGTCAGCGATTCCGTCTCGAACCACGTCATCGTCCCGTAAGCTCTGGACGTTGAGCGCATTGGAAGAGCCCAAAAGCGGGAAGTGCGATGCGACCGGTGGGGCCACCCTCCTTCACGTACCGGTTTTCCTGAACACGCCAACGGCTGATTGCAGCGAAATGACCACCAGGCATCTGCCGCCATTGGGGATTTCACCGCTGGTGCAAGCAGCCTCCCCCCCCCCCCATCTCGGGAGTCAAGGCTTGGGATCAACACCTCTGTGAGATCTGGCACGACGGCGGGAGCTGCACACGTAGCGCGGTCAACGAGATGGACGGTCCACGGACAATCGCAGTCACGCCGCGTCTCGTGACGTCCATGTGTGTATCCTCGACAAGCATACTAACACCATCGCCATCTGCCAGAGGGTAGTCGTATTGTATAATGTAATGGACAGACTAGCGTTACCGATCTCTCTCCACCGGTGCGCAACTTCCGCTAGGGCCGCTCGTTACTAGTGCTATTGCTCAGCCCCCTCGGCGCTACGACTAACGCGTGGTGGTGTCTCTGACGCCTGTGGACGTTGCCCCAGTGGCCGCTGGGACAGCAGCGCTGGCAGGCGGCGTTGCTACCGGCCACGCGGGCCTACGCGTACCGACGTGTCTTCGTTGGCTCCGCGGTGGCTGTTTCGTGCGGTTGTGTGGAATACTTTTTAAGCGGATGACGATGGCTTGAGGCGTTGGTGTTTGCGCGGTCGCAGCACGGACAGCGTGTTTTGTGTGTGTATATTTTCCAAGCAATTTTTTAATCCTTTATTTTCGTTGCATTTTGTACTGTTGTAATTGAGTGTACTTTAAGTCATAAAAGAATCCTATATTAATGTGAGCAGGTTTTCCTCACTGTGCCAAGTGGTTGCGTCTTTGTGGTGCGAGGGACAAGCATAAAAGCGATAAAATAGATTAATTAGGTTCGTGATAAAAAAAATGAGTAATGCTGAGGTGGTTTTCAACAAGGCATGAAATAAATTAGACATCTGCTTTGTTTAGCAACTGCTATTTTGAATATACATTCAACGTTTTAGTCATCTTTCACTACCTTTTTAAGCCATCTATTGTCTCCAGATCCCAGCTGTACCTATAGCGAGTGTCAAACGTAACTTGAAACTTAAAAAATATGCAAATGTCGCGGAGCTGGACAGAACCAAAGTGTTGTTGTTTGCCGTCGTTTTGAGAGACTCAGATTATTTTTTGCTTTCCGCCTATTATATAATTAATCTTAATAACCTTCTCACATATACTATATTTAGATGAAAAGTGTCAATGAGAACATTGTAGAGCAAGATGAACAACTCCCGATAAGCTTTCTATTACTTACGCGCTAGATAAAAGTGTTTTTCGAAGCTTTACAGAAGTCCACGAAAACACGCCAAATTGAAGCGCGATTGGCCTCTTGAGGCGCTTTGCGTGCACTCGCGGTCTTTTTTCATGGTTTAAAGGGACACCGAAACGATTTTGACGATTTTGTACAAACGTACTGAGCCGTTAGACTAGGTCCTTCTGATCATTATTTGACGCATCTAAGCGCTCCACGTAAAGCGTGTAATTTTTTATAAGGTTTTAAAAATATACGTCGCTACCGATTGCAGCACGCCAAGCAGCTGAGTTTTGTGCCCAGATGACGCGATTTGCCCAGAATACGTCACTGGGCCAGCTATTCGATTGGCTGCCCAGGGCACGTCATCGATAATTTTTGAAACATTATGGTGAACAAATGTTGTTCGTAATAGTTTAGATGTTAGTTAATTTGTTTCCATAAAAAGAAAGTAACATAAAGAGAATGCACAAGGACATGTATCACTACACAAAAACCACATCCGGCCCACAGCAAGTGCGTTGTTAAAACGTGCTCCGTATTGACGAGAGCTGCGCGGTCAGTGTTGGTCTTGTTCTTTCTTTTTGCGAGCCCCATGGTTTGCCCTTGTTGCGTTGTGGGCTGCAAACGTAGCGATCGGCGACATGTCAAGCTGCGACATCATGCCCCGCTGAAAAGCAGCAGACGAGCGGAGTGGCTGCAACGCATTGGACTGACGGTATCCAAAACGGCGCCAGCATCTACGCGTTTGCGGCCGTGACTTCACGTCGAAGGATTGCCACAATAGAATTTAGCTTGTCCGGTATTGAGGTGAACGCAAGCGTAAGTGTACTGGCCGTTTTACCACGTTTTACGTGATGAACGGAGGGGCAAACGTGAACTACTTGACCGGTGCAGCCCACCTGGCGTAACAAAGCTGAACTAAACACACAGGTAATATAGCAGTAACCAAGTTTTTTTCTACTTTGCTGCTAGCTCAAATTTTTGGCAGGAGCGTAATCTTGAACACGTTCTCTTTTTATATGTTTCAAATGTTTTACACTTGGTTACAAGAATATTATATCTGTATTTGGCTGTTTAAGCTCTGCGCCACCAGATGGCTAGACCATGCATGCCGATCAGGCCGCTCACGTATGTCTACGAAGCTCCTTCATCACAGTGATGTGGAGGGGCTTTAGTTTACGCCTCTGGATATCCGTCAAAACACCCAGCCCGCCTGTGGTTACCGGTATACCGGACACGCTCGGCGCTGCGACTAAACGCTCGCAACGCAAGCTGCTTGATTGCTCTCGCAGGGGATCGACGGCCGGGCGGCTAGCGGAGAGGTTGGAGAGCCTTCGCGCGCTGGCTCCAAGACAACCGGAAGTAGACGACAACGTACGTCACAATATGACGTAGAGCCAGCGAAGGCGGAGCTTAGCCCCGATCACTCGGCGAACGACTTGAGGAGGAAATGCATGGCTAGGGAGGAGGGTAACTTGTAATCGTCCGTAGCTGTCTTAATATGAGACGCTTCTCTTAAATTGTGACGCGAATGTTTTACTGTAGCTGTTTCCTACACGGCTACAAAATTTGTCCGAATCGTTTCAGGGACCCTTTAAACATTACCCAATAATGATCGACGCTTGTTTCGTCTGCACTACATTCGAACGACAGAAACTGATTTTCTAGTTGCGTTAATATTGCATCGTACTTGGCTTTATTGTAAAAGAAGAATCTCCTCGACTCGCATGTCTCTCTTTTAATAGTAGTTTTAGATAGCTTAGCGACGAAAGCGTTGTGGTAGCTAATGCCAGGAATAACATCTGCTTCGGTAATAACATCAGGGGTATTACAGAACAACCAATCCAGAATGTTACCTCGCTTAGGCCTTGAAACATACTGCATGAGGCCAAGCACGTCAGTCAACGTTTTCTATTCACAATATGTAGCTGAGTTAGTTTTTAAAACACAAGTGCCGTTAGTCCACTCGGCGTCAGGTAAATTGAAGTCACCCGCAAGAAGGACACAATCTTTAGAAAAACTGCAGGCAATTTTTTTCAGCTGACGCCTAACACTTGGCTCAAAAACCGGAGGACGATAAAAAGCACCAACAACAAAACTAGAATGGTCACTGTGCACTATGCGACACCAAACAGATTCAGTTGCATTGTTATCAATAAATATTTCCTCGGATACAAGGGAATCCCTCACAAGAATGAAAACACCCCCCCCCCCCCCCATGTTTTGACCGGTCTTTCCCATATGCCTGAAAATTACACGGGAACATCTCGGAGTTCAAAACTGTTCCATCAAGCCAAGATTCTTACCCAATGACTATGTCACCGCTTACTGATTTGATAAGGCCATCCAGGTCATCAAATTTATTCTTCACAATACGGCAGTTTATTATCAGCAAAAGAACATCACGGGCATAGCGAGACTTCTTTTTTCTTTCATTTTGGGCCTATCACGAGCGCCGTACTTTTACTACGTCCTGTGCATCAGTATCGCAAGTATAAGTTTTACAATCAATGGTAAGCTTATCAAAATACAGTTTCACAACGTGGTCATCCTCTTTTTTTGCTTTTGCATATTGCCATGAGTGCTTTCTTTTTCACCTACCTGTTGAGAATCGTCATCGCTAAGTGAATAGCCAGAATCTTTTAATTTGTGCATATTCCTGAGGAGCTCCGCTTTTTCTTGGAAGTTATAAAGCCGTAGAATGACCGGTCTGTTCTTGCCTCGCTTCTTCTTTCCAATGCGGTGAATTCTTTCGACACTCGTTAACGTGACGCCGATTTTAGAATTAAAAACATCCTCTAGAGCTATTTTACGCAGTGATTCAGTCGTCTCACTGGTACTTTCCCTGCAGCCCATAGATGATGAAGTTATTACGCCTACTTCTGTTTGCAAGATTATCTAACTTCGCTTGCATCTCAACCATGCTAGTCGATATTTGGTCCACCGCTTTCTCACAACGTTCAATTTCTACACCACTCCCGGCAGGACGCTTTAGCTCGCAATCGACTGAATTCAACATCTGGTCCGTACGAGCAATGTAGCCGTCACGCTTTTGCCAATTTTTCCCATCATCTCAAGTAATTCTTTTTGACCTTTAAGCAGCTCTGTCACATCAGGATCATTAGGACCTGGGTTTAATTCAATATCTCCGCTCAGCAGCAGAACCAACATACACGCAGCATCAGAGGACTCCTCCACCCCCTCACAAAGTCTCTTGTGCAAGGCAACACCACCAGGCACCGAAAACTCGTGGTGCATTTGGAATAGGAAGGCTTATTACGTAGGTCCAGCTAGGCTTTGGTGAGCAGCTGCATTAAAGAATACCGCATTATGTTAATTGGCTGGTAATTGTTTACATAAATAGGGGCAAAATTAAGCAGAAATTATCCGATTGCATGCATTCCTCCCCAAGGACTAAAACTTAAAACATATATAGGGCTTCTCATCATTAGAATGAGCAATTACCTAACTGTAGTTTGCTTTATTTATACTGACCCTCGATCAACCAGGAAACACCCGCTCACGATGGTGACAACAACTCGTTTACATTTATATGGGCATTTTTATTGCTTCGAGAATACAAAAATGCAATCGTAAAGTACTGAAGGAAAAGAAAATATTGAAAAAATCGGTCAAGCAAATGTTCGTCAAAGATTCGCGCCGTGTCTGCTGCGCTGGCGCAAACACCACCACCTCACACCGTCGTCGCCTGTTGCAAGGCGATGAACACAAACAACGCGAAACAGCCACCGCGGAGCCAGCGACTGTAGTTCCAAGCCAGTTATTACGTTGGAGCCGATATAAACAAAGCCTGCCAGCGCTGCTGTGCCAGACGTCTGTAGGTATCATGGACAGCATCACCAGCTAGACGTCGCTTTGTGGAGGATGACAACAGCCGTGAAAGTTCTTCATAGCTGGATGACGATGGTGTTGAAATGCTTGTTGAGGGTACGGACGTTGACGGCATGAGGCGTGACGTGTCTTCCCTTGTCTGTGAACCGTCCGTCGCTTTGATCTCCTAGCAGCGTTCGTAGCTTCCATCGGCGTTGCTCCAAAGCCTAATTGCCCAAAATGGAGAGGGCGTGTGGTTGCTTACGCTAGTGGTCTCACCAAGGTCGATCCACATAGGTCGCGAAGCTTCGGGCGAAAAGCGGTTCAGAACCAATTGTCACCGACATCTGCAAGGGTGGTTATGGGAGCAGCGATTGAAGCCTGACTATGTTTGGAGAGAATAAACACTGGAAAAGAAAAAAAAAAGCGTTTTTAAATTAAAGCGAGACGCAATTAGGTTCATTCAACGAAAATAAAATTCCCAATTCATTTTATATATGCATGGCGAGAAAAGATACAACTGTATTTTACTAGATCATTATCAATTTATACCTTTTTTCAGGGCCCACCGTGAGAGCGCCCATCGATAGCGGCGGGCGTTGACGCTGCTATCACTTGCAATGCCATGCAACTCTTGGAGTGCGTGGAAAGGCGCGCTGGTAAAGTTCACCTGTTACAATACGCCCCCCTCATATTTGTTGTTTTGCATGTCGACGTTTGTCTGAATTAGGTGACGCGGGTAGTTTTATTGTTTCTTAACCTGTGCAGTCAAAAGTAGTGAGTTGCGACCGTGAGATACTTGTTTACTTTAGTTGTTTTCGTGCAACAGCGCTGGCCGATGGGCTTGGCGTCCGACGAAAGGACGAGAAGTCTACGCAATCTACGCCCAAAGTGTTCGTCGGCCTCCACAGAAAGTATGTTCTGTGCAGCGATGCGATTTCGACACCCGTACGGCTGATCTTTTCCGGCATCGCCTTTCGCGCTGAAAACTCGGAACGCCCATGAAGTCGAATGGCGGGGCATTTGAATATACAGCTCTAATGGCAGGCCTCCGAAAACAAATTTTGCGCCTATGAGAACAAAATGACGTCACTTCTGTTTTTGACGGATATGACGTCAAATTATTTTTTCTTCCGCCGGAAGTGTTCCCTCCTCACACAGATGGCGCTAAGCCCCATGAACCGCCGGTAAGCAACCATGTTTTGAACGTATGGGCTTCTATGGAAGCTTCGCTACCAGGTATATTTACCTTGGTCTCACCTCGAACGGCGACAGGTGCGTCGTCGTGGTCTCGCCGCTATTAGCAGCTGCCGTGCTCAGACACACAGGTACGTGAAGGAAGGAAACCCACCGGTCCCGTCGCACATCACGCTCTTCGTCTCGTCCACCCTGGTCGGCGTCCTGAGCTCACGGAACGGTGACGTGGTCTGGGACGGGATTGCCAACATACATGTGACAGAACTTCGGCGCGTTCACCTCGTATTCGTCGTTTTTGTCGTTTCCTGTGTTCACGAAAGCAAAAAATGGCTCGTGCCGTGGGATGGTTGCGTGAGATCAGTAACCGACGATATGGGTTGCGAAAATATGCACTAATACGATATATAACATGTATGTCCGACCATTCATTGAATTTGGGTACGTCTTGTTTTCCGGCAGCCCAGCTTATAAAATTCAGCATCTCTTACTATAAGAAAGGGAAGCTCTGCAATTGTGCCTTGGACTTTCTAAGTTTATTGCGAACACCGTTCTGTATGTGAAAGAGCTAATACCATGTTTAAAAAGTAGATCAGGATTCGTACTGTCCAAACGTACGTAAAATTTGACGACTCTCCTCAAAGAAGATCAATGTATGTTGTAGTTGATGACCCAAGTACATTTTTAAATAATCATTACTTCGGTGCGAACGCGGGCAAAACGCCGACGGCGTCGACAACAGTTCTGAGCGCTGCTGATGCTGCTGCATGTCCAAGTTTATACAGGTGTTAAATCTACTATCCTTGCTCCGTATAGCTCTACTATTTTGCTATCGCAAATGATGCTTCGCCTTTCGGGTGAAACTGCGACATTTGTTTCATCTCCGCTAACAAAAAATGAGCGAAGGTGCTCCCAGACCGACAAAGAAGCGCTCGCGATGACTTGGGTAGTCGAACGATTTGATGAGTACCTCAAAGTTGCTTTTGAATCTTACCACGAACCATTGGTATGCCTGTTGGGTCTGATGGACGTTTGATGAGTACATCAAAGTTGTTTTTCAAACTTACCAGGAACCATTGGTACGTCTGTTGGGTTGTCGGGATATGGGGGGGATGCCAACGGCCCTCTGCCTCGACGCACCGAGCCCCGCGGTTGGCGCATGCCTGCGCATCAACCGCGGTCCGGTACAAGCTCGAGGAAACAATAGACGACAACCACGTGTACACTCGGAAAGCATTTATTACGACTGCAACTAACACTTCGAGCAGGCCAGCTAGCTATAGTTGACATCGCTGAGGGTTCCCTCGAAGAGAATAATACACTAGGTAAAGAAGGGCTTCCGACTTACCAACTGGGGAATACGGGGGGGGGGGGGGGGGGGCGGCGTTTGCCGCGGCAAGAACGCGGTTGACTAACCACGTGCGGGAATACGGGAGCGACGGCGGAGACTTCCGCCGTCGCCGCTTGCTGGGTACCCAGAGACCCGGGCGATGTCAGCGGGATCTCACGTGACCCACCCGATGGCGCTGATAGCATGATGATGCTGATGATTTATTGGCATCCCCTTTGAAATGGGGCGGCGACAAATAGTCACCTAGCCTGCTTGATTTAATCAGGTATATTATACATGTTCTTTATCCATCATTTTTGTATACCTCTCATTATTTTTATTTTTCAAAAATTTACCTTGTACCGCTGCCTATGATATTAAGAGATCAGGTCGTATCCATCTTTTCCCTGCTTTTTTTCCACCAGTACTCTAATCGTCTCTTGCTGATCTCGCTTGCGATTCCCGCGCGCCGCCCGCGGAAGGAAAGTTTCCCCTCTCCCAACTCTCCCTGGCACGCATGCGCTTGACGCGACGTTCGCTGCCCGTGCGGTGGTTATGGGACCCGAAGATTCCCACAGAGTCAGATGGACAATTATGCTATCCCACCAAGAAGCCAGTGATTCCGGCTAGTATGTCTGATGCGCTATCACTTCCATGTCACTTATGTGCTTAGTAGATCCAAGGTATATGGCAGATCCCTTATCAGTGCTGACTCTTTCACGCTCTCCAACTAAATGCACAGAAGTCGAAAATGGTTTGGTCGTTGTAAAGATAACCACCTGTTTTAAAGCTTGTCTTAATAAGAAGCGTTTACAACTTCCTGACCAAATGAAAATGCGTCAAGCCAAATACGAGGTGTGCAAAGCTATGCTCAGACTGTGCAAGATGGTTTCGCCAACTAGACAGAACGTCCCTTGCTACCTCGTGCCATATTGGCAAGATGGAGTGCTGCTTCTTTGTGTGCTGTGAAAAGGAACGAGGCTGTATTCCGCACTCTGTGAGAAGTTGCGGGCGAATTTCACGGCGTTCTTCAAGGTATCCGTGTTCGGCGACGGAGGTAATCGCCCTGGAACTTTATACGGAACGTCACGGCGACGGCAGAAATGCGCCTGGAGTGTCTATATGATTGCTATAGCAATAAAAAGCTGCAATTATATATTGGAAATATGCGTAATCATTTTTTATGTAAACGACCGAAAGAACATGGCTTTACAGTACATAATTCGGGCCATCTAAAGAGGTTCAAAAATTCGAAATTTTCTTGTCATTTGGGAGTGCTGGATTCTGTGTTTACACACCCCATAGTCATTTGTTCTTTTGAAGAATTATACCTCTTTAACAATTATTCGTCGGCTTCTTCTAAGTCGACACTCAGAGGAGGATAACTTGGTATCAACTCAGTGCCTGGAAATTACAATGGCTCACAGTAGACTATCATGAAACGTAATTCTATACGCATATATGAAAGGCACTGACACAAACATTTTAGCCACTTTTTTTTCTGGCTTTTTTATGTGCAGATGGCCGACTTCATTATTACGGCACGGAAACTGAATTTTTCGAATGCGCCAGAAATGAGCAATTAAAGTAATCTTGTATCGCCCGTTCAAAAGTCGTGTCAAGGCAGCTTTCTTGTGAATATTTATTTACAGAAATAAAAAACTAAACAATTTCCAGGCTGATCTAAAAGCCGAAAAAAGTACGCCGAAATTTGGGAGAATATGATTCGATAAGGCTCAACCCTGATTGTTTTCTTAAAAATGTATTGCCTTTTTTATGTTTTTTCTTTCCACGGTGAAGCATCAGCCCCATATTGTGATGACGATGACGATGACGAACCTGGATCATGGCTTGTACCCACTAAAGTTATAGGCCTGGAATCGGGTGGCAGTTGGTGGCTAAAGTAAATTCTCATTTGAAATCGAGAAACGCAAAGTAAAAGAAAAAAAAACTAAGGAAGATTTTGAAATAGCTGGACCAGTATGCCAGCGAGCAGTCAGGCTAACCGAAGGGTGAATTTTAAAAGAGGTTACAATCAAGCATTATATAAATGGAATGTAAATAAAGAATTTTGAGAAACCAATTTCAGTGAAATGAATGCTGATCTGAATACAGAACCGTGTTTGCACCAAACATAGGGAGTCCAAGGCACAGTCTGCAGAACTTCCCCTTCTAATAGTATCAGAGGATGAATTTTATACGCTGGGCTCCCGGAAAACAAGACGCACCAAAATTCCATGATGGGTCGTACATACATGTTATATATCATATGATTGTATGTTTTCGCAGACCATATCGTCGGTTCCGGATTTTACGCAACCATCCCACAGCACGAGCCATGCATTCTTTCGAAAACACTGGAAACGACAAAGAAAACAATGACGAAGAGATCACGCCAATGTTCTGTCACGTGTCTGTTGGCGATCCCGTCAAGGACCACGTCACCATTCCGTGAGCTCAGGACGCCGACCGGGGTGGACGAGACGAAGAGCGTGATGTGCGACGGGAGCGGTGGGGTCTCCTTCCTTCACGTACCTGTGTGTCTGAGCACGGCAGCCGCTAATCGTGGCGAGACCACCACGACGCACCTGTCGCCGTTCGAGATGAGACCAATGGTCAAAGCAACGACACGCCTTCTCCATTTTGGGCAATTAGGCTTGCGAGCAACGCCGGTGGAAGCTACGGACGCTGCCGGGAGATCAAAGCGACGGACCGTTCACAGACAAGGGAACGCACGTCACTCCTCGTGCCGTCCACGTCCGTATCCTCGACAAGCATTTCAACACCATCGTCATCCAGCGGTGATAAACTTTCATGGCTGTGGTCATCCTCCTCATCGCGACGACTAGCTGGTGAAGCGGTCCCTGACGCCTTCAGAATGCTGGGACAGCAGCGCTGGCAGGCGTCGTTGCTGTCGCCCGCTACATAAGCACTGGCTCGGAACTGCAGTCGCTGGCTCCGCGGTGGCTGTTTCGCGTAGTTGTGTGCAAGAGCTTGCAACGGACGAGGACGGTATGAGGTGGTGGTGCTTGCGCGGGCGCAGCAGAGAGGGCGCAAATTTTTTTGCGCATATCTGTTTCACAAATTTTTTAAATGTTTTCTTTTTCTTTACTATTTCACGATAGCAATTTTGTATTCTTGACGCAATAAAAATACATACCTAAATGTAAACAGGCTGTTGTCATGGTCGGGAGTGGCAGTTTCCTAGCGGAGCGAGAGTCAATATAATGAAAGCAACTGCAGTTATGTAATTGCTGTTTGAAATAATGGGAAGCGCTAATAATTCGTTTAGTTTAAAGTCTTCAGAAAGGGATGTATTCAATCAAATAATTTCTCCTCAATTTGGCCCATATCTTTATACAAACAATTAACGGCCAGTTAAATTATTGAAGTATTATTTTATGCAGCTGCTCACCACAGCCTTGCAGGACCAACGTATTAACATTTAGATAATGTAAATCAACCCGTGGTTCCGAAATCTTATCGAAGGACAAATTGGAGTGCACAGCTAATTGGTTACTATCGCTTTGAGTGTGGCCATTGGTTGGTACTTCCTAGCTTAACTGCGCTCTTTGTCGTATTCCTACTGCGTAGTTTTGGTAAAATGACAGTTCCGGGCACTGAAACTCTAGAATTTGTTCATATATGCTGGGAATGCTTATAACAACGGCCCTGGCCTAGCCTAAAGAATACTACTGCAAAGCGTTCAAAATTATTTAATGAAAATCGAATAAAATCTGTTTTCTAGCGTTACGGACGAAAAGAAAAACGCCAACGTCTTTAATAATTCATTTTGTGCTCAACTGTTGAAACTTTCCGCAACTGTGACAGCAAATGATCCATGCAGCTGACACCATTATCTTTGGAAGAACAACTTCTTATCCAAGACAATATTTGGCTCGACAATAACCGCTTCACCATGAATTTACTGGAACTAAGCAGCGTCTGTCTGCATACGCAATCTGCGAGCCAGCCAGTAATGTCTCGCATGTATGGAAATGAAAAAACGTTGGTTAATTACAAAACTAATGCTGACAATGCACTTCCATCGTACATTTGAGCGTTCCTGAGTGGATTGAATTTTCTCCACGGCAAATTATTCACGACATATATGTAAGTAGCCTGTCCGATAACTAGCAGCTGCAATCTCATACCTCTGTCAGTAGATTGGAATAAATGGTTTCTGTCATGTTATAGTCGGAACCCACTAAGCAAAAGAAACAAACCAAAATTACATCCAATATTCAATCCAACCTAGGAATCCATTTCGACTCCACAGGCTGCGGATTGAGCGGAGCTACCATATATAGAACGTCGGCTGCCTTGCCCTGCCGCAAGCTATTAGTGAAATCTGGAAGTTGTTGCTCATTTTAGGCTAAATAGTTTAGCTCCAAGCTTGTCATGGGCCACGCCTGTTTCCCGCAACAAGTTTCGCTCCTAGAAGCGGGTCTCAGTCCGCACTAAGTGTTGCGAATTGTTCCGGTTAGATCGTGCTTGAGATTCAGGAAACATTACGCAATACAGGGTGCAGCCTTATACGTTTCCTGCCGAAATGCGGCTGCACCGTTACGAGTGTTTGTCAACATTGCGGCGGCTGCAACGCCGCCTCACGAAAAGTACGGGAAACTCACCACAGCTTCGTATCCGTGCCTTGGGGATCTGGCTTCGTCTAGACAAGCGTGAGCTAGACTGTGCCACAACAAGCATTTGCGCAACGACAAAATGCAAGCAATGTGTCGTTATTTAGTGTAGTTTGGAGGCACCTCCAGGGCTAACAACAAAGGTGAAATTGGGACAGCAAGGCTCCAACCTTGTCTGGTCCGTCGGTTGGCGGCTCGCAGAAGGCCTGCGGTGCCCGAGTTATATAAAAGCGTATCTTGTACACCCGAGGCACATGGAAGCCGTGGGCAGATAGGCTCTCAGTATCTGCATTAACGAATCGCGCAAGATGCTAACTGGCAGTTGACTGTATGATGAAGACAGGGAAATACAAAAGCAGAAATTATCTGAATAAAGTGATACCTGAATAAAACCTGTCAACTGAAGAAGATGATAACGCCGCCCAATATTTCAGAGAAATTTATTAACTGTAATTGCCGCCACGGCAATCCACACCAGTGTCCCAGACGTGTCGCTCGACCGTCTCGGATTTGGCGTGAACAAGTCATTGACATTAACAATTTTGCTCAGGGTGATTTACCATGATATCGTAGCGTAAAAATGTTTTCTGTGACGTGCGGTGCTTGCGAAGTTTGCTGTAGTGCCCGAAACGTGCCACTGCGTAAAATACAATATATATATATATATATATATATATATATATATATATATATATATATATACATTTGGCGACGGGCGGGGCCCACGGCCGAAGTACGTCCTGGATACGGCGACATTTTGCCTTAGAATATGTAATATTAATGAATTATTTTAGGCTCTAACGCTTCACAAGGAGGCGTACCGAACCTCCAAAGATTTGTCTTCAATATGTAAAGATCCTTATCGACAACTTTGGTAAGCAAAGTTCCTTACACTGTAACATAATTCACACCCTTAGAAGTAAATAAGGGTGTAAAGCTGAGCGATTTGACCATTTTTTCCTGGTAAAAGTGCAATCTAATATTTGTTTCTTGCAATTATTGTATTTGGTTTTAACAGAGCTGCATATTACACTAAATTTTTATATGCGTCAATAAACTGTATTTTCTGAAAAACATGCTAAACATACAAAAATTTCGATTTTCGTTCACTTTCGTCCACAATTTTCGCAATGAAGTTTTCCTGATAAAAATATGAGAGTAATTCCACTAGATATACGTCTGCTTATGGGTGTTCGATTTCCGTTGTCATCTTAATTAGATTTTTGTTTTAAGCGAGACACGAATACTTGAACTTGGCCCTTGTGCCACGCTCGGGCATTGTTCCGTAATACCACTTCACCGCAAAGCGCTATGGCTGTCTTGCTTCGCACAGTGGGCGCGCGCTCTTTCGTAGCGTAACGCGAGCTTTCTCAGCACCTGATAGCTCGACTGCTTTGCCCCATTTTATTAAGTGTGATAAAATTTCTCTTTTTGCTGTCGTTTTGTCGTATCTCCTAGAGTGCGCAAGGAGCCGAAAGGTCGGGTTAGAACTCGCAGAGTTCACTACTTTTACGCGTCCTGCTTACAGCGAAGCTGTATATGGCTACGGTAAAACCGTCGTCCGCGAACAACCCACGAACTGGCTCAGGCGTTCGTCGTCGTCGTCTCCTTCCACAGTTGGCTATTTGCCGCTCATCTTTCCAACGTATAATTTCACTTCTCTTTGTCGTCGTAATGGGGAGGCCGCGTTTACAGGGGTATGAGCCATTGCTTCTGGGGATATGAGCCATTCATTGCCAAGAGGAACCTATCATCGGCATCATCATCTATCATCATCAGCAATGGCTCTAGCGTCGTCGTCTTTTTCCACACCTGGCTCGTTAGCGCCCCTCGGCGCAACCACTTGAACGCGCTCGCACGTTCGCCATCGTCTTCTTCTACATAGTAGTAGAAGACGATTTCTTCTGACATAATAGTCGGCGAAGAAGAATACAGAGTGCTTAAGTAAAAGACGTCACTTTGGAAAAACCGGCTTGAAGTCAACATATTATTAGCGAATAGAATTTGAATTTTCAAGTCTATATCAAAATTTGAGTAGTGGATGATAGTAAAGCAAAATTAGAAAAGTTGCGGCATTATTGTATCGTGTTCTTTGGTCCAGGATACTATTCCTTATAAAAAAATGGAGAAGCATGCGTCCTGGACTGTATCTAGTCCGTATATGCAAACAATCATGATGTTCATGATGATTTTGAAGCTGTTTCTAACATGAAATTAGAGTCAGCTACCTCACTCACATGCATTCGCCCAACTGCCGATAGACCCCGTTTCATGGCATTCGATCGCATGCGTGGTCTGAAAACTCCCAGCACAGCACTTTGTACTCATTTATCCGGGATAAACGCTACAAGCGTAAGAAAATTTGTCGATCATGCGCTCTTCTTTTCTGTATTGAAACTCCTCAGACAGGCGTGGGAATCGTAATAAAAAAAAGAAAACAGGACGTTATAAAAGACGTGACCTCTGATAGGTCTCGCCGGACCCTCGGCTCCTTGCGCACTGTGGGAGGAAGGACAACAAGCAGGACAGAGAGAAACGTATTATTAGTTAATGTGACAAAGGAACACAGCCGTGCCGTCGTCTGGAGAGGAAGCCCACGTTACACTACCAAACTGCAATTGCTGACACCATGGCCGGCAATGAACCCACGACCTAAGGCTCAACACGCAACGCCATAACCACTAAGCAACTGCTGTTTGTCCCCAAAACAAAAAACCGGGTCCCATTTAAAAATTTTATACTAATTATCTAAAGAATAATACATTTCAACGGTTACCTTATAGATATGACCGGCGAACATATTTATCTCGAAGTAGCATTGGTGTTATGCCGTACACTCCGTGCCAAGGAATCCTTCAAGAGAAAGACCAACTCCCTAAAAATAAAGCCTTGCTTGCGAGTGTTCACCAGGTACAATGGAGCACTTGTAGGATTAGAGAAAAAATCTTTCAGGTTTGAACAGCAAAATTGTATTCAGTAGCGTACAAGACGTATTCCGATGCTCGTTAGGATGGTTTCTCTTAGCACACTTAAAGCGTGCGTACAAACTGGCTTACACGCCTATAAGATACGCACGTGAAATAAGAAAAACTGTATTTTCATAGCACAACAAAATTTGATTTCACATAAACATAACGCATGAATGCTCAACGTTCGCCATTGAATCACTGCCAATGGCAGCAAGAGCGGCCCGTCGACGTTCAAGACGCAACTGTTCCGAACAATGGAGACCCAGTGTTTCAGTGGTTCACCGTCACAGCCAGTGCTAGAGGAGAAAAGACTAGCCAGCAGCGCTTGCAAGGACGTTACTCGGGCAGCCTTGGCATACAACACGAGTATTCTGACGGCCCCGTGCCCGCACCTTGCCTGCAGTCGTCTAGTCAGGCCACAATACCAGCGAAGGCAGTCTAATGTAAACTCTGCTGGTCAAAAAGGCAGCGACGACCGCGCGGCCATTTCCTCCGTTTAAACAACACAGCAGCCCGTGGCAGGCACAGCCACCTCGAGGACCCACTCATCTTCTGCCGTGATAGGTGGTACCAGGTGCAGCCGCAGACGCCCGACACTTTAGCGATGCTGAGCGAGGCTGGCGGTGCATCCTGTCGCGAATGGGTGGTGTTCGGAGACATCACCACCTATCTGCTGGCTAGCAGTGGGGACCTGCAAAGACGAGACAGAGATGGTTGTGCGATTGTGGCACTAATTAAGAGATATCTGTCGGCAGCTGTACTTGCTTACTCGGGCTGGCATAGAAAATACGCCAGAGGCGAAACAACATTGAAGCCAAGGCAACATTTTGAAACTGTGCGCACAGTGGTTTAATTATATAGTTAGCACATCAAATCCAGCAGTCGGACTTTTTTTCAATTAAGTACTGATTAAAGGAACCGCAAGACATTTTAGATAGTTCTGATTCAATAATAACTACTACGTGCGAGAAAGACAACCGGCAGGAATCAAGTCAAAGCACAGAGCGGTGACCCTCAACTGAATTTTATTTGAAGAAACTAAGAGGACAAAATAATACGCCGGCGTAGACCTCCACGGGAGAAACTCCTCTGGGAATTGTGTAATCATGCGTAAGCAATGTGCCACTTGCTCATCTCCACACAAGCCGGTGTCAGCATCAATGTTATGAAACCTGATCCGACAAATATAAACCCTTATCAACCCTTATCGGTCGTTACCAAACTTATCGGACCAAATCTGACCAGCATGAATCCATATCAACACTAATCGATTGTCATGAATCTTATCGGACTAGATCCGACCGTTACAAACCCTTATTGGTTGTTATCAATAGCGGACTCGATCCTAGCCTCATCCACCCTTATTGGTCGGTATCATAATTATCAAGTCGACACAATAATTCTTAACATTATCTATACTTATCCACCTGATCGGACATGATCCGACCACGATCAACTCTTATTGATCATTATCAATCTTACCGGAATTGATCCGACGCTTACCAACGCTTATCGGTGCTTATTAACCATATGAGTATTGCTCCGATTATTATAAGCTGTTATCGCTTCTCGGCACCTTATCCATCCACGTCGAACAATTATCAACCGTGATGAGACCTATATAACCCCTCATCACTCCTTATCAACTGTCCTTATCTGTCTAGGTTGCGCGACCTGACGCGCATGAGTCCTAAGCGATCGATGGCGTTTCTGTCGGTGAAGGAATAACACAACGGAAGGCGCAACACGCGACCACTGAAACGCATCGAGGACGTGACATGTTTCGGATTAAATTTTCTCAAAATCGGAATTTTCCTGATATCTACAATGCTCCAAGTCGGCTCTAAATAGGGTCCTAGAGATGGATTTTGTTCCACCATCAACTAATCTCTCAAGAAAGCCTTCATACAAACTGCTCACTTTTGACATTTGCTTTGTGCCATCGGTACAACCCATTCGTATGGTTCACATATATTCACCACGTGTAACCGTGGGTGTTTTAGCCCTGTCGGTAAAACTCTCGGCTTCTGAGTGTGGGGTCGTAGGTAGGTTCAAAACATACCGCTGCCAAGTTTTTCCTTTCGAACTTGTTCTGTTTTTCTTATACATTAATTTATAGCGATTCGTCATACTTGACGGATGGATGGACGGGTTTTCTCCTTGGGCTGGCAGGCAGTAAGTGTAGCCGCGGTGACCGTTGTTGACGCGGCGCAGTGGACTTCATTTCGGATGCACGCTGCAGACAGATCGCGCACGCTGAAGCTTCTACAAGGAATATCCCGGTGGCGCAGAAAGCGTCGATGAACTCTGCTCCTTAAATCAGCCAGTCCTCCCTGTGATTTATTCTTTCAATGACGTGCATGGAAACTAATGATTTCTCGAGCCAACGGTTTTCATTAATAATATACTGTGTCTGCATAGTCATATATGCTAATAAAGTAGTGTTTACTAATATTATAATGCGGAAGTAGAAACAAATGTACTCGATCGTGAACATATAGACAAGATATTCGTTTCAAGCGTGATTCATTTGGCAATGAAGCATTAGTCGTGGTATAGTTCTCAACCAATCTGTATCCGGCAAAATGAAGAAATAAAACAATCGAATAAACAAGGAATAAACGACGCGCCTGAAGTCACGCTGCATTCGTATCCGCGCGAAAAGTCCGTTTTAAGGGAGAGGGGGGGGGACTATTAAGTGGTATTGAAGAACTCAATGTTGCACGGATGTACGACGCGAAGCTTTCTCAAAAGTTGGTGTAGGCCTGCTGCTAAAAGCACTAGCTAGTTTAATTGCTGCTCGGAGGGCTTAAGATGGGTGTTTTTGTTGAACCTGGTCTCGCCAAGTGAAACTGCTGCGAAGAAAGGGAAGAGACAGCTAGCGCATTTTGTCAATGATCATCGCTTGACCAGATAAATACAATGGGAGGATTATGGGCCAGTGGTGGGCGCCCAACGCGGCGACAGTGCCGAGATTAGGCAGAGGCGCAGCTCATGACATGCCAATTATACCTGACACGTGGGGAGGCCAGTAGAGCCGGCTGGCACTGAGCAAACATAGAAGGTGCGTACCGAAGTCACTAGCACCCGAGAGTACACAAAGCGACCTAAAGAAGAGGGAATATCGGTGATTCGTCACGTACATCGCGTGCAGGCGACCTGACAGCAAAAGCTTCGATGTCCGTGACTGTCGCTGGCTCCTGACGTGCGCGTGCGGGGCGGGTAATGGCCACAGAGAGCGTGAACGCAGTGCACATTATTCACCATGTGCACATTTTGCATGGTAACCGCCTTTCACAGCCCGTTTCGGAGACCGTTGCCAATTCACCATCGTGAAAAGCTTCTCTGAGCAAGCATTTACTGAATAGAGGTAGGTGAGCCCAAAGTGTCGGTCGACAGGTTTCAATGACGTAAGCCCGCAGCTACTACGCTATCGGGTTTTCTAAGAAGTGCGAGCGGGGAAGGGGTCAATAACCTCGTCTTGCAGGTACTGCCTGCTTATTAGGATTTTATTGAACCCATTGTGCAGGGCGCTGTGGCTTTGCCAGGGAGCCAGGGAGCACGCATGCTATGCATCTGTCACCCCCCCCCCCCTTTCTTGGAACGTTGTTGTTATTTGTATGTTGTTTTGAGGGAGAGGGAGAAAGACACCGTCAAAGGTGGTAGAAAAAAGAGGGCGCTTGGAAGAAGTGCAATACTGGGAGCGCCGGCGAACTAGACGATCCTAGCACAGGATTCGTGATTGGTGCGTCGGCGGACCACTCACAGCCACTCGGTGGCGATTGGGTGGTAAATGCTTGGGGCGGGGCACCGAAGGGTAGAAAACGTGGCCCTGCTGCCCCGTCCAAGCGTTCTGGACAAACGTCGGTGCTATGCACCATCGACTATGTCGATATAGAGTCGGCCTATGTGTACCAGTTCCGCCTTGTATTTGTACTTGCATTTGTAACTTCATGTAAATAATTGTAAATAGAAAGTGTGTTTTTTTTCTCGTCATCTTTATGTCTACTTCAACCCAGTGAACCCGTCGCCGCTATTCGTAGCGCCAGAACTCCTCACTTGCGTACATCGTCTCTGGCGGTGCGTCTCGGACGCCCAAGTGGAGGAGTGGAACCAAGAAGAACCTTGGACTTTACTGTTGGATACTTAAAAATAGTTTGAATGCTCGCGACACCCGCCGGCTACGTACTTTCAAGCACGGTGAGCCCATACGACCCATGTTGCCACCACACCCAAAGCGGCGGCTACTCCAGAGCTGTCGCGTGATGCGTGGTGCATTGGCGGAGCGGCGCCGTTTGGCCACCTCTCATATTCTACCACCGGGGGTGCGGCTTCTACTCTGCCAGAATCTGCGTAGTTGTACTTTGCGCGGCTACAGGCGCTTGCGAGCACCGTATCTTGAAAGCGATCTCTATACGGCTCCTACTTTTGTATGTGCTCTGCTTTCGCCGCTCAGTTTCCGTTCAAGCGATAGACCGCCCGAACCTTCGCTCGCTGCTGCTGCAGCGCTTGATCACGCCAGCGTTTTGAAAGCGGTTGTCTGCGGTCATCGAGTGCAATCTATTCATGTTTGCTTGTCCGCGCTGACGCCATGCTTGTTAATTCAGTTATAAGCGAATGTGTCCAAGTTTATGCAGCCCATAAATCTACTACCCATACTACATGTAGCTCTGTATTATAGTGCTATGGTAATTGAGGATTCGCCTTTCGGGCGAAAGTGCGACTTTTTAGTGCGATATTAATTACATGGACACTCCAAGCGGATTTCTGCCGTCGTCGTCACCTTGAGTTTCTGTCTAAATTAGAATGGCGATAAAATGGTCGCCGCGCGCCGTTCACTGTGTATGCGAGTGAAATCATTCGAGGGTTTGCCGGCAATCGGCGCTTAATGTAGCGCACGCGATGTAAGAAACCAGGCCGGAAGTGCGCCGTCATTTTTCGCGCGCGAGTCACGGGGCGAGGCGACGGAGAGAGAAGGGGGGTGCGTTCTGCTCAGTAGCCTGCTGTTCACAGCGCGACCAAGCGGCCGCCGTATCTAGAAAGCGACCTGCGATGTGGGCGAAGTGCGTGCCCGCATCGGCCTCATCTTCAAAGCGATCTGCGATGGGGACAAAGTGCATGCGTCGAGTGCCGGCAGCTTCGTATGCGCTGTGCTTTCGACGTTTAGTTCGCGTTGAAGCGAGAGGAGACACAGCGCGAAGGTGAATCTGCCCGTTGCTGCTGGCGCGCTTTCTCACTCCGGCGTTTTCACGGCGAGTTTCCGCGGTCATCGAGCGATATGTTTTAAGGTTTAACCATGCACGCGTGACACTCTGCTTGTCTATTTAGTTGTTCACCGAGTGTTTATTACTTTATACCGCCCATTACACTACTATCATTCCTTCGTATAGCTCGCTACTAATTTGCTATCGCAATTGATGCTTCGCCTTTCAGGCGGAACTGCGACTTTTTTTGTCACGTTTCAAATACTTTAAATGAATATAAAAGAGGAAGTAAAAGAAGGGTATTGCGTGTACTTAGAGCCCACTCCGTTATAATGTATTAGCGGAATGCTTTTGTCGCCGTCTTCACATTATCCACGTCTTGAATACTCGCCATACTGGCCAGAAAGGAATATTTAGAATAGGGGCAGCCAAGCCCAGGACACTCCGTAGCAACGAAACGGGTCGGGCCACGGCGCATGCGCCGAACAAAATCGGCGTCCTTGGTTTTCGTTTCGTACTCTGGTGCCCCAGAGCTGTGCATAAACAAACATCGAAGCTACGTACGGCTATCGCCTAGCACCTTGTCAGACATGATTTCTTACTAATTGGTTAAGTTCGGGGCAAACGTACGTGTCCTCAAAAATGGTATCGGTTTCACTTATCTCATGTAAATGAGGAAGACTGAATTATAAATCACTGATGGCTTTGAGATCTTTGGTTGCTCGCGTTTTCGTAGACCTGAAGTGCGATGTTTCCCCCTGGTGTACCTTAATTTGGGTTGGACTGACGACAGTTTCTTTGAGTTGCTTCCGATTGGAAAACGAAAATTGCCTTGGCGGTAAATGTCCAACAGACAAGATATTTACCTAAGCTCTGGCTCAGTATTTGATTACAACTTCAAACAATAACTGTTGTCTTAACACAATGGACAAAAAGGCGACAGGAGTAAAGATATTCTGTGCAATGAAGATCGCTAGGAGCGTTTGTCCTGTTATTTTTTCAAGCACCCTTCGAGTTTACTCTACGGCTACGGCTTTAAATATGAGCCGACTAGCTTGAGAGCAAGTTTTGAGCTTACTGCTACAGAGTTAAACGCGCAGAAGACGGACGCATCGTAAGAATTCATGACATATATTTCTGAGACGTTGCTTTTCAAATTTCATGCTGTCATTGTAATCAGTCAAATTCTCGACGTAGGAAAACGCCCGTACATCTATATTAAAGGACGTGCGCTCGTGGTAATCGAAAACCCAAACATTTCACGGGAAGAGGCACCTTATAAGCTTGGGAGCCTATAATATAAATCACACTGTTTTGTATTAACTAGCGTTGAAATATGCCACGTGGCCAACCGGTGTGGCAGTAACCTTGCACGCAAATATTATCATGATCATCAGCGTCTCCGTCGACGCAATTATGGCCCGGTATACTGGTTACCACAGCTGGTGTAATAAGCTTTCACTTGCTTGCCTTCCGAGCTGAAACCAAATTAAGCTCCCAGTGCAGAATAAAGGGCCACGTCGAAGTGCCATAAAACAGGTGGATTTCCATGAATTTGTTATACGGGCGCTTGGCTCACCTCGCATGTACCCTCCAAAGGCAGCTGATTAAAGTTGCTGCGCCATGTTTGCCGTCCAAGGAGCCGAAACAACAAGCAGGTGATTCCACGGTCCAGCACGCCTCGTCCTGGAGAATGGTGCTCACATTGGCTTCCATTCGGCACCCTAATGACTCTTTTGAACTGCGTTGTGAAAGCAGCACGAAAATGAACACCATAATCCGACTGGACACTTGTTGTGGCAGCGATACTGTTGCGTATCTGTGAATATTTCTCTAAATCATACAGACACCTCTCCTCAACTAAAAGCATATTATAGCTGCCATCATGCGGTCAGGCGAATTTTTTTTATTCGTAGGGCATATTACGCTGTACTTTAATTTACGAGTGATGTATAAGCTCTTATGTTCATTATTGTGTGGCGCTCACAGAATGCTATATCTGGATATATACGAGCTGCAGTTCCACAGACTTGCACGTACATAGTACTTAAAAGCGAGTTACGTATGCCACGGGGCCTTAAGAATCGTAATCGTGTATATCTACAGCAGAGTCGTCTAGAACGATCCGAACAAATATAGGCTATTTTTGGTTGATATAAACGCAAAATATAACCACTGCAGCCTGCGTGAAATGCACGCGATGATACAGTTCACTTATAACGTGCTCTTACAGTTTTATCGCATTCCAATTCCATATGACTGCTCTAGTATCTGCGCTGCATACGCTTCAGGGATCGTTCATCGACCTTCGACACGTGCAATCTGGTTACCACTGCACGCGAGAAAAAGTCATTGAGTCATCAGCCCAGTGAATGACTGCGTTAAGCAGCACTTCTGAGAAATACTTCTCTTTACACGATGTAATAATACCAGGCATAATATCAAAAAATGTTTACGTAAGCAACGTTCGTGATTGTTTTTTCACTTGAACGTCACAGAGCACTGATCAGTAACTGCTGTTATAACTTGTGCACCTGCAAGCGGGCGAATTTATTCTAAATTGAAGCTGGGATTATCGATGAGATGATACTTCTGCGGTATTTCGTGAATGACTCTAGATAGACTCCTACAAAGATGTACAGAACCCTGATATGAGAACACACAATATATATCTGACGGCCGCAAAATTTTATGATGGCAATGATGTTCGACAAGAGGAAAAACGGCTGGTTTCACCTTAAACTATGAGAAAAATTCCGAGACAACTTACAGCGTGTTGTCTTGAATATCGGAAGCCGTGGAGTTGGCTATTAGTGTTCGGCACATTCCTCATTACAGCGCAGTAGATTTGCTCTTGAGGAACCTTGATAAAGATTCATGTTCATGTGTGGAGAGCCTTAATCTGGCTCTATGACCTCGCACTGGCCCTATCTTGGACTAGGGATGGCTGGATGGAGGAAAGTGACGAGAAGCATGGCTTAATGTTTATTCTACCATTTTGTGCTTTTAAAGCATTGTGAAATACATAAAGAATGAAATTATATTTTATGCCAGGTGTATTGTGAAGCGGTAACACTTGATAGAGTGGAATAGAGTTTCCAGCAATTGTTCACCCTGCAAGATGGCGGAAGACGACCAGGAGCAGGGTTGCTTTCTCGGGTTGCCATTGTGGCCTTTTGAGCGTTCATTTCAGCCGCAGTAGAAGACGTCTTATATTCTCAGATTCTATTTTTCTTTCGTCCCATTAAAAACACATTGTGAATTCAGAAACTAAGACTTTAACGGAACCACTTTTTGCTGCCAATACAATGCTGTCGTGAAGCATAGTGTTAGCGTTACTGCAATTATAGCGCGAGAAACTGGGACATACGGAGTGTACAAGTTAGTAGCAGACGATATACCTCTTTATTGCGGTGGGCTTACAGAGGTGTCTCCAACAAGTTAGATTTGCTACCCTTCTCATAATTGTTAGTGCGCATGCCATTCAGAGCCGGTGGGGTTATTCTTCTGAACCCACGATAATTATGTTTTATTTTGTTTTTGTTTCTGGTGATTAAAGCCTTATGATACAAATAACTATGATATACCAAAGACATATATATCGTGATATGATGCATTTAAATGTTTACTGCCGTAACGCAGAGCCCGATACATGACTATGCCGCCTTGCGTGATCAACGCGTTCGTAACTAAATGATGTTCAACACAGGAGCTACGAGCAACTCTACCACTGCGGACCATTGTGCTTGGTCTCCCTACTACATTCGTAGAAGCGCGGTGCACTATGGAGATGTTCTGTGGAGACAAATAATTCGGGGCTGCTTATGTTTTTTTTACTTTTTTATAAACATAACAGGGAGGCGTTGACTACAAATCAAGCGTGAGAGTAATACCTCGCGTTTAAGAAATGCGCTAGGCCTTTTATGTTTTTGCCGAGAATCTTTTACAGAGTATGACGACATTTTAGGCAACCTCACTCATCCTTCGAGGGTTTTACGTGCCAAAACTATTTATGAGTATGAGGCACACTGTGATGGAGGGCTCCCAATTAATTGGACCACCTGGGGTTCTTTAACGTGCACTACAACGCAAGCACACGGGCGTTTTAACACGAAAGTGTTTTATGCCGGGGTCCACCAAGACTTCACTGACGTATTTCCGTCACGGAAATACGTCACAGAACATAATACAAAGAAAGAAACCAGAAGAAAAAGTTCCACAAACATGCAAAATTTGGAAATCGAACCCACGACCTCTCGGTCCGCGACGATAGATCGCCGAGCGTTTAACCCATTGCGCCACAAACGCATTTGCAGAGAGCTACACAGACGCGCCTTATATATCTAACACTCCTCCGTGTACCCGCGCTCTTGCTCGGGGTGGTGCCGCCGCCTACGAGCAGAAAGAGAAGTACTGCATTATGACACTAACGCGCACCGACAGTGAACGCTTCGGTGGTCTCAGCACTACGACGCCTCGATGCCAGCATTCGAAGGGACGCTGGCATCAAGAAGCACTACCAACGCCACCTTAGGTGGCGTTCACCGTACTCAGCACAGCGGAGCGTGGCCTCCGCAATTAGCTCTGAAAATGTTTCTGAAGTTGATCGCGGAGGCTGCAATTACGACGCGCTGTACGCGCTGATTTGACTCGGTGACGATTCAGTTACGTGCTTTGTCTTGCGCGTTGTATTAGTGTGTCAGTTACGTGCTTCGTCTTTCGCGTTGTGCTAGCGTGTGCAGCGTAGTGCAGCTTCCATATGCACGACGGTTGCTCATGGTCATCGACGTTGGTAGTCGTGATGGAGGAGACGTGCCACCAGGCGTCAGCGTGGGTGCATCAACGCCTAAGGGCGCTTTAGCCACAAAACACCAATAGACATTATATATCAATGTGCAATAAACATTACACTACTTCTGTGAACACACGTTTCACTTTCGTGTTCTATACCGATTCCTATATAAGAGGGATCAACCACATTTTTTTGCATTTCTGCTCCATCAAACTGCGGCAGCCGTGGCCGGGATTCGATCCCGCGACATCATGCTCAGCAGCGCAACGCCTTAGCTAACTGAGCTACCACGGCGGGTAACGCAACAATGTACTCGTACATGTGGGCGGCCATGGATTATTTTATTTAGTAAGGAATGAATATAGTATTTGTTCATTACTCGCAGAATCTGTTCCCTTGAAGCGATCACTACCCTCTTTCCAATAGCCGAGATTGGTGGCGGATGCATCACACTCGGGCACTGGCGAGTCTACCATGCCACATTTTCCCTGTCAATGGTGCTTCACCGCTAATAAAAGGCAGGGCATGGCGCTTTGAACAAAAGTTGATAAGGTGGTACCATTGGACTAGTGTTTCGTACCTTCGGGATTTAAGTGAGGGAACTCTGTGTTTCCAAGGATACACTAAAAGGAAAGACAGCCGTTTCTCAACTGCAGGCACATAGTAGTCACAAGCAGCAAGAAGCGAGAACTCACCCCACAATCGCATCCGCCTATCTCTGCAAGACTTCTACGGTTGGTGTAGTGAAGGTCTCCTGTGAAGAGGTACCGCAGAGTCGCGATCTTTGTGAGCAAGACAGCCGGCAGAATACTGCAGTCCAGAAGGAAGAACGAAAAAGCCTAAGGCAAAAATACAAAAGGGTTCTACAACCATTGTGTAACACTATACAGAAAAAGTACCTTTGCCGGCCAGTTTCCGGCTGCAAAATGATGCCTTCTAATACAAAATATTCTTGTATGCCACGAATATTGAAAAAAATGTCTTAGAACATGAGTGGCCTTAGCAATGGTTTGCTTAGCCTTGGAGTCATGCGTTTAGCACTACCTAATAAAACTTTAATTTTTAAAACAAATTTCTAAAAATATCACCTCTCATATTAGGTGCTTTTCTGATACGGCGGAATCTTTTTTAAACTGCGAAAATGTAGTCGAGCAGAGGTATTGTGATTGTATCCTAAGCATAAATCCTGATAACCAGCGTGACTTTTGATGATGATGATGATGTATGGTGTTTAATGGCGCAAGGGCCAAGTATGGCCAAAGAGCGCCATGCCAGTGTTTGTGAGTTTGCAGTGGAGCGATGAATTCTGAGAAATAGATGAGGCGTGGCTGTAAAGAGGCCTAAAATAGTCGCTGTAAAGTGCGTAAAACATACATGTATTAAGATCATGGCAATGGCTAATGAGGTGTGCTATGGAAATGAAGAATGCATTGAGGGAGAATGATACGATTTACAAAATATAACAGATGCAAGAATTGGCCAGAAGCACAATTGCCTAAACAAAGCCCTTGAAACACAAGGGCCTGAAGGCACGTGCTATAAAAATAAACTATCACAGCAGCATCCTCTGGAGAGAGGATGCGCTATGAACTTATTGGGCTAATAACGTGTAGTACAACATCGTTCAAGAAACGGAGAACTGCTTTGGCGTTAAAAAGAGGTTCTTCATCAATAAACATCGTGGGATGAAGAGGGATATGATAGTGGTATGCTACAGGGAAATGTTTCCTTCTCTCTGTTTCGGCTTCCCGACACTCCAGTAAGACGTGGAGTACGGTCAGCCTTTCCCCACATCTGCCACAGAGGGGAGGTTCAGCACCAGTTAAAATATATGAATGTGTACCATATGTATGTCCTATTCTAAGGCGGCAAAAGAGAACTTCAGTGTGTCGTGACTTTGTTAATGATGGCCAGTTGCCCAAAAGGGGCTTAATTACTTGGAGTTTGTTCAGTGTTTGTTCATCCCATAAGTGTTGCCAATAGTTTCTGAGTTTTTTGCGTAGAAATGGCTTTAAGTCTGTGGCAGGAACGGGTATGGAAAAATTGCTAGGTTTTGTTGCTATGGAAGTTGCCATTTTGTCGGCAAGCTCGTTACCCTCTATATACCTGTGCCCAGGCACCCAACATATTACAACGTGTTGATTAGAAGCATACATATTGCAGAGTAATGAATAGAGGTTATTTATAACAGGATTTTTCTGTTTTCGTAGAGAGTTCAAAGATTTCACGACACTTAAGGAATCTGTGAATATAATGACCTTTGGGAGCTTGGCTTTCTTGATGTGTTTAGTAGCCGACAGTAAGGCATAGGCCTCTGCCGTGAAGATACTGGTTTCAGGATGTAAAACGTCAGATTCAGAAAACGATGGGCCAACAGCCGCGTAAGAGACGCCGGCTTGTGATTTCGACGCATCCGTGTAAAACTCTGGGCAGGTGTACTTCGACTGAAGCTCTCGAAAGTGCATATGTATGTGCGCCTCTGGGGCGTGTTTTGTTACATCTACAAATGATGTGTCGCATTCAACGATTTGCCATTGCCACGGCGGCAACAGCTCTACTGGAGCCATCAGGCAATTTTCGAGGATTGGGACATTCATTTCATCGAAAAGTTTTCTGACCCGCATTGAGAAAGGCTCTCTCACTGAGGGTCGATTATGGAATAGTGCAGCAGATGCCATATCGTTAAGATGTTTGTAGCAAGGATGTCGAGGGTTAGACTGTACTTTGAAGAAATATGTGAAACTGGTGTATGTTCTTTGTAGGTGAAGGGACCACTCATTTGATTCTACGTATAGACTCTCAATAGGGCTTGTTCTGAAGGCGCCTGTGGCTAATCGGATACCCAGATGGTGGACGGGATCCAGTATTTTTAGCGCGCTTGGCGCGGCTGAGTGGTATACCATGGCACCATAATCCAAACGTGATCGAACAAGGCTCTTATAGAGGTTAATTAGGCACTTCCTATCACTTCCCCATGTTGTATGAGAGAGAATTTTCATTAAGTTCATTGTTTTTAGGCATTTTGCCTTCAGATATTTGATGTGCGGAATGAAGGTCAATTTTGCATCAAGTACAATACCTAAAAACTTGTGCTCCTTGTTCACAGGTATTCGTTGCCCAGACACTTCGATACTGGGATCGGGGACTAGTCCTCGCTTTCTTGTGAAAAGGACACAGGACCTTTTCTGGGGGTTAAGGTTAAATCCGTTTTCGTCTGCCCATTTAGACACTTTGTTTAGGCCTTGCTGTATCTGTCGTTCACAAACTGCGAGGTTACAGGATTTAAAGCCTAATTGCACATCGTCTACATAGACAGAATAGATGATTGCTGGAGGTAGTGATGCACGGAGCGAGGTCATCTTAACAATGAACAGCGTGCAACTGAGCACCCCTCCTTGAGGTACACCAGTTTCTTGTGTAAATGGGCGGGACAATACGTTGCCAATTCTGACTCGAAAAGTACGGTTAGACAGGTAGCTTTCTATAGTGCTAAGCATATTACCTCGAATGCCCATAGTGCGACAGGTCTCGTAAGATACCGTACCGCCATGTCGTATCGTACGCCTTTGCCATATCGAGAAATATAGACAAGAAATACTGATTGTGTACAAAAGCATCACGGATGTTTGCTTCGATGCGAACGAGGTGGTCGGTTGTAGATCGGCCTTCCCTAAAGCCACATTGAAATGGGTCAAGCATTTTGTTAGACTCTAAGAAATGTACAAGACGGCGATTGATCATTTTCTCAAAAAGTTTGCAAAGGCAGCTCGTAAGTGCTATAGGCCGGTAGCTGGTCACCAATGATGTATCATTACCGTGCTTTAAAATTGGGATGACAATAGCTTCTTTCCATTTAGCTGGCAGATACCCAGCGGCCCAGATAGCATTAAAAAGTGTGAGTAGTGTGATTTGCGTGTCGGGGTGCAAGTGCTTAATCATATCGTACATGATTAGATCCGGACCCGGTGCAGAGCTCTGACATGCTGACAAGGCAGCTTTAAGTTCGGCAACGCCAAAAGGACGATTATAAGGGTTATTTGGGCTGCATTTTCGGTTTAGTGGCTTACATTCTTCTATTGTTTTGCACTTCAGGAAGCTCGCTGAGTAGTGGGTGGAGCTAGACACATGCTCGAAGTGTTGACCAAGTGCGTTGGCCTGGTCTTCCAACGTGTTTCCTTCTTTATCCACCACGGGCAACGGATGAACTTGTTGTCCCTTAAGCCTCCTTAGTCCGCTCCATACTTTTGCCTCCTGTGTGTATGAATTGATGCCGGACAGGAACTTCTCCCAGCTTGCCCTTTTAGCTTGCCGTCGCGTTCGCCTTCCTTGTGATTTTATGTTTTTAAATTCCATCAAATTTTCTGCAGTTGGGAATCGGCGAAGTATGCCCCACGCTTTATTTTGTTTTTTACGCGCCTCCTTGCACTCATCATTCCACCATGGAACTCGTCTTCGGGATGAGCGACCGCTTGATTGTGGAATGAACTTCTTTGCTGCCTCGATGATAAAATCGGTAAAATACGCTGTCGCGTCATCTATACTAAATTCGCTGATAAAATCACGGGATATAAAAGTCGATTCCTTAAAACGTTTCCAATCAGCAGAGGCTAGTTTCCATTTAGGTACATGTGGAGGGGAGTCACCTTGCGTTACTAGGCTTAGAGTTAATGGAAAGTGGTCACTTCCGAATGGGTTTTTGATTACATTCCATTCTAAGTCAGGAAATAGGGAAGCAGATCCAATCGCCAAGTCTATCGATGAATAGGAATTGTGGTGAGGATTATAATATGTTGGCTCCTTCTTATTAAAGAGGCATGCATCGGAGTTTACTAAAAAGTTTTCTACGAAACGGCCTCTCG
Organism: Dermacentor silvarum; assembly: GCF_013339745.2. Classification (NCBI taxonomy): domain Eukaryota; kingdom Metazoa; phylum Arthropoda; class Arachnida; order Ixodida; family Ixodidae; genus Dermacentor; species Dermacentor silvarum. Next base: position 362,489,907 of record NC_051154.1, read on the forward strand.
CGTCGCATCGTGAGTCTCCCCACAATGTATTGTGGGCGTTAAGATCTCCCACGAGTATGTAGGGCTCGGGAATTTGATCGATAAGATTATAAAAGTCTGTTTTCTCGAGGTGATGATTTGGGGGTATGTAAATAGAACATACCGTGACCAATTTGTTAAATAGGATAGCCCGAACAGACACTGCCTCAAGGGGCGTCCGAAGGGCGACGTGTCGACAAGCTACGGACTTGTCGGCAACTATTGCTACACCGCCGGAGGCGTTAGCCTCGTTACGGTCTTTTCGGAAGATGGTGTATTGACGAAGGAAGTTTGTGTTTGTAGGTTTCAGATGTGTCTCTTGAACACACAGCAACTTAGGATTATGTTTGTGTAGGAGTTCTGTAATGTCGTCGAGGTTGTGAAGAAGTCCTCTGACATTCCACTGAAGTATTTGTGTCTCCATAATGACAGATGTGTTTGTGCTGTGTGTTTAAGAGGTGAGGATTAGCTCACGGGGCCCTTTGCAGGCGCCGTGATACGAGATTTTTCTTTTCTGGAGCGGTCGAGAGATTCTCGCCGCTCCTTAGGCGCTGGTGGCGCCGTCTGGCCGGTTGTTGTGTCCATCGCATCTTGCGAGGCGCTGGACACGCGCTCTTGCGAGCGGTTAGTTTGACGTGAAGGCCTCGTCTCGAGGGACGAGACCTTGGAGGCCACCAGCCCTGAGGTCGATGGCCCCGTGTTCTGAGATGGCGGAGCAGCCTGAGCTGCAGCCGCCGAGGGGGCGGATGGCGTCGCTGGCGGCTCACTGCGTGTGAGCCGGACAGCCGCCGGAAACCGTTGTGTCGCTGCCCCCTGACGCGTCACATCGGCAAAGGTGTTTTTGGGCAGGTATGATACCCGCCTACGTGCCTCCTTGAATGATATGTTCTCCTTTACTTTGATTGATACAATTTCTTTTTCTCTTTTCCAGGTAGGGCACGACCGCGAGTATGCGGCGTGCTCCCCATCACAGTTTACACAGTGGAGAGAGTTTTCACATGATTCGGAGAGGTGTTCGTTCGCACTGCATTTCGCACAAGTCTGACGGCCTCGGCAGTTCTGTGAACTGTGGCCAAATCTTTGGCATTTGAAGCAACGGAGAGGGTTGGGGATGTACGGCCTTACTCTGATTTTAATGTAACCTGCCTCGATGGTTTCTGGCAGCACACTGGAACCGAATGTGAGTATTAGATGCTTAGTGTCAATTTCTTTACCATCGCGCCTCATTCTGATCCGTTTTACGTTGATTACATTCTGTTCTTTCCATTCTTCCAGAAGTTCAATCTCGGTAAGCTCCATGAGATCAACATCGGAAACTACACCGCGGATGGTGTTCATGGTGCGGTGTGGGGTCACTGAAACGGGTATGTCCCCAAGAGACACTAGGTTAGATAGTTTTTCATGTTGCTTTTTGTCGTGAAGTTCCAAAAGAAGGTCCCCACTTGCTAGTCTGGATGCCTGATAGCCTGGGCCAATTGTCTGAGTTAGACATTTGGAAACGAGGAAAGGCGAGATCATTCTCGTTGTCTTTCCTGGTTTCTCACAGTGAATTACTTGATAGCGGGGGAAGTTCTCGGTGTTACGGCCAAAAAATTTAAATAGTTCTTCGGTGCGCCCTCGTTTCTGAGGGCGATCAGGGAGTTTGGGAAAGGATCTATCCATCCAAATTTGCAGTTTTCGGCAGTAACGCCAGCCGCCCACCATGGAGCCCAACAAGGGGACGCCACAGGTCTTATAGAAAACAAGTCCTGCGGACGCCAACTGTACGTCACCACTATAACCGAATATGAAGTAACCTAGGTTGGCTCCTCACACAGGGTTAACCCTCGCTGCCAAGAAGGTCGGAAGTAATATAGAAGAGAGTAGACGACAGGAAAGATAAAAAGGCGAGAGAGAAAGACGAAGATTGGAGAGAGAGACAGGAAAAGGCAACTACCGATTTCCCCCGGGTGGGTCAGTCCGGGGGTGCCGTCTACGTGAAGCCGAGGCCAAAGGGGTGTGTTGCCTCCGCCGAGGGGCCTTAAAGGTCCAAACACTCAGCGTTGGCTCAACCCCCAGGATCCCCCTTTCCCCGGACACGGCTAAGCCGCGCACGGTTAGACGCGGGAGGGTCCAACCCTCGTGTGCTCGGGTCCGTGGTGTGACTTTTGATGTATATGTTCCTATACATCGGCTAAAGCGTACACTGACGTTACAGTTGAGATTGTTACGAACTGCTAGAGGAAGGATTTTGGGTGACGTAACTAGAAATGCGAGGTATTTCGTTAAATTGCTAGATAAGCTAAATTGCAATTTTTGCTTGGAAAACTGGTTAATGCTTACTTGTGGTCTAAGCAGGTGCGAAACTCTGCTAAAACATGGCAGAATGCAAGCGATATAGTTCTATTAAGCAGATAGTTATTTCTTCACATTTAGTAGTGTTTTGAGACCACAGGAAAATTGATAAAGCGGCCCTATTGTTAGAGTTTTACTAACCAGGCATAATTTCGCAATTGTTTGACTTCAATATCAACATTGCATCATTGGCTCTCGAACGATTGTTTGAAATTTAATTAGTGAACATTTAGCTACCTGGGCTTCGTGCATATTCGAGAAAGTGAAGTCCGGCTCCAGAACCATCTGAATACGCGTATTTGCAAAGTATGCTCCATTTAATTTAAGTATTAAAGGTCAGCTAAAACCGCAAGAATAAAGGAACGCAGCGAAATGTCTGAAGGAGTCCATGTACTCATTCTATAATTCACATAATTCATCACCAGTTTCCTATATAAGTTGATAGCCATGATTATTGTATGAATGTGCTTTCGAAAGGCATTCACATAAACCGTGGGCATATAAAATGCCTTTTTCCGTAGGCTGGGTAGCTGATCTTATCGGGCAACTCGTATTAGATACACGGCTGTCCCTCAAATCGCAATGTGGTTTTGGAAGGGGCGCTGCAACACCTTTTTATTTCAAACTAAGAGCATTGTCGAGGAACTGCGATACTCATCAGCGAATATGTAGCCATAAAAATTATTGAAAATATTGTTATTCTAATGCAGATATGAATATTACAATCCTTGACTTCTCCCTCTGTCCCTCAAACAACGTAGCCTCACAACCGGCGTTTAAGCCGATGACAAAGCCATACCGATGGATCATTTATTACCTATTCTTCTGTGCACAAGACATGGCTAAGGTAACACTTCAACAATGGCGACTCAAAAAAGTTACATGTGACGTCAGAGAAACAGTGACAGGACAGGCGGGACGCGTACACCATGGATGCTTCGTCATTTAATGGAAGACTAGAGTGGAGGACATGAGTGCGCCCTCATTTGCTCAAGAGTCCCCCCCGGTCCTGAACAACGACCCAATGGCTGGCGCCTACGGGCTCTCAGGCATTCAGATTGATGAATGTTTTCTTAGCATGTACCAAGAGTGTTGAGGTGCCTCTTTAATACTACAGGCTCTGGGACAGCCATCTGGGAAGCGTTGTTTCTCCAAGCGTCAGTGTACCAGTTATTGCAATGTGAGATACGTACTCTTGTTTTCGAAAATTTAGGTGACTTTTATTATTGGTGACAAACCAAGCAAGTGAGCTACCGTTGCATGAGCGCGTCAGTGCAGCCATTGTGAAAAAATACACGATTTCAAACAGGTTTCAAAAACGTCATTTCTGAAAGTTTTCGGTTCGCCCTGAGCTTCGCGGGGCAGCCTAATAATTGCTTACAAAATATTAGCTCCTCAAATACGGCCGTGAATTTATAGCAGTATGAGCAGGTCAAAGCCTTCATTGGTATCGTGATGAACCACATATTTTCACAGTTTGGTCTGTTAAAGTAACTTTCAATGCGCACTCACGGTGCCTTCAGTAAAAGTAAAAACTATAAATGTCAATTTGACGCCGCCACCATATGCTTGCAGTTATGCATAAATCATTAATTAAGATGCTTCTTTAAGTGGACTCCGTAGACCAGCTCAATCCTTGCTGTTGCCCTAGCAAATGTGATAATCCTGAAGGATCCTATAGCAACTTCAGGAAAGAAACCTATCACGATCTCTGAGATCGAACAGGAAGACAGAACGCTGCCATTTGTGCGCTTTACCTGCGCGAGAGGGGCGCGTAAATAAGCTTCCAAGGCAAATGTGTGAACATATACAAAGATTAACGCAGAGAAATGGTTCTCCAGAATAGCTGTAAAGTGCATAACTCCAGGAACGTGCATTTGCATCAGCAGAAGAGGCTACTTCATGCTGGATCTTTGAGCTAGCTCGTGCCAAGGCGTAAAAAATCTACGCGTACGTTAAGTGAATGCAACCAGTTTAGTATTGCTCATTTCCCGTTGAACAACTCAAATTATGTTTTTGTGCGACCATAGGTGATTAATGAACAACGAATATTCAAGCAACTATGAAAGTATTGCTTCAAACGCAAGATCTTCAAACCACAGTAGTAGAGCTAATAGAGACATATGCAAAAAAATGTTCCATGTTGATAGCTGCTATGGTTCTCATTATTTTTTTGAGCTGCATAGAAAGCGTACGAGATTTTCAAAAAACATTCACTGACGATAACGATAATCTCTAATGCAAAATTTCAGCGCAGCTCTATAGGTGTTTTCATTCGCGTTACATTAAGGCAAAGAATTTGACGGAGACATGTCGCAGAGTTGGAAATCGTCGTATAACTGATCTTTGGTTCAAGCGCGTCGGCTTTTATACATCACTCGTCGAAGGTTCCAGTGTAATCGCTGATGCCGCTTGGCTTCGAGAAAGTACTAAACCATCCGCGTCGCGCATAGAATCAGATAACAAAACAATCGCAAACCATGACCATCGAAACAAGCGCAATCGCGACCAAACCAAGCAAACCAAACAAGCCCGAGCGAGAGCTGACACCAGCAGACGATAGTAAGAAACTAGCGGTCCGGTTGAGACCAGATACGAGTACGTATCGAGCGGTGGGTCGAGTCCGCATGAAACTAGTTTCCCCTGGGCACGTCACTGAAGGGACTGCCCTCATTGGCCTCCGCCGTTCGAGACTCGCGTCTTTCATCTTTCGCTGTTGTGCTTGTTCGTTTGGTTACGCCGACGTTCGCCGTAGCAACGGGCCAATAAGATCTGCGCTCTTAAATGTACGACGTCACTAAGCATATGCGCGCACCAACATTAATGCCCTCAAACAAGCTACCAATGACTGGTCTGTGCTACACTCAGACGGAATAGAATAATGGACTCAAATTGGCAGCAAGCAAAAATGTTAGGGGATTTCCACACCCGTTCTCCGATACATAGCAATATACTGCCTAAACCTCTTCGCCCATCACGCGGTCTGTCGACGAAAATAACGCTGCCAGAGCTTTTAGAATAGTTTTACGAACGGCTAACGGGGGCAGCGACCTTCTACCCTCCCCTGCTTTCTTGCGACGAATCGCCTAGTCGAGTTAAAAATACGTCCCAAGGGAAAGACCGGCGGCGACACCATGGCGAGACACGTTTCGACGAATACGTCGTTGCTGTTGCCACTTCACCGCCGACCCCGATGCTGACACCAAGGAATGCTAGAGAAAGTGCATGCGCCGCTTCCCCACGGCCACTGCTAGCGGCTAAGGCCGTACGACAAACGAACCCGCAAATGGCTGGGCCATCCCAGAAACCGAGACGCTCGCCAGATTGGGTCAAACGTGACTGCTCCCGGCTACGAGCGTCCACTCCGTTCTATGTGACAGTGAGCGGCGCACGCCTGAGTCTAGTTTTCCAAGTGTGTGTCGAGAACGAAGGCGCCGGAGTGATTATGCGGTAACCTCGCCCTCGAGGCGGAACCTTCGGTGAATTTCGATGCTCCGGTTGGAGGAAAGTGTGCCCGCAGTTTTCCCTTGCCTAGGGATCTAGGGGGGATGGAGGGCGTTTAAGCAGACTTTTGCTCCTCATCTGGAGTGCTCTCCCATCTGCTCACAGGCAGATGGTGCTCTCCCAGAAAAATGTATTCTGCTGAGATGTGGTAGCGCTGACATACTACGATGTACTGCGCTCCGTACTCTGCCCAGTACGAGTAACCCCCTTGTTAAATAAATGTGTTTGCTTTCCTATCTAAATAAACCACCTGTTCAGTTTTCTCTACCTATAAATTTCCTACTCATCACAAAAGAGAGCAACGCTCGTAAAGTCAGCTCGGACGACGGCGTCGCCCGCTAAGCCACCGTGTGACGCCCCGGTAGCGTAGGCCAGCTGCCCGTTACGAGACGCACCGGTGGCGTAGGCTAGAGAGCGACCCGCAATTTGACGCCGAACTTCGAGACCACGTTCTCCCGAATCCAACAATAGCCTTGCAATATTTGTCCTATTTCCAGTGGCTCAATTTTCCTCACTCCTTCAACACACCATATGTCTCGGCAAAGGTGGTAGCCAAGGCCATTGTATTTGATCCATTTCCTTTGCTTAAGGTCTCTTCGACGTTACGGTTTGCAAGCAGAATCGATTATTCGCTGGCAGCATTTTAGAGTGCAATAATTTGGCCTAGTCACCAGGTCGTTTTTGAAATCTCGCACACTTTTTTTCCAGCCCAGCAAATAAAACCACGGTAGCTATCACGCAAAGATGTTTTTCGATATTTCTCAATTGGCTCGACAATTTTTTGATTCAAGGATTTTCCAATGAAAGGAATATTTTAAAAGTTGGTTTATGAATCATTGTAAAATATTTATATATGGTCATACAAAAGAATATTGTAACTTACCCAAGAGGACCGTGAGGAAAACTAAGTTCCTTGCATTCTCGTAGAGCACAGGTGACTTCGCGGCTTCATAACGTAAAAAAGAGACAATGGAAAACGATCGCTGACGGAAACAAAGAAAAGAAAACAAAAAGAAAGGAAAAACAATACGAGACGCAATAGAAGTGTTTTATGCTGCGAAAAAAAAGTGCACTGAAGCAGCACACATTATCCCTAAGACAATGACGCCGTCAAGCTTTAAGCAGCGGTAAAGCATTGAGGTGATCGACACATCTACGTAGCAGGGGAATGGGCAGTCACCATGCTCCGTTTGATCCGAAATTTATTGCGACTAACACAGAGTTTGAGGAATTTTTGAATACACGAATACACTTGCCAGTATCACATGATGTTCTTGTTCAAGTGTGAGATGTCACGAATCCGCTTAACCAGCATGTTGAAACCTTAAGCGCTGAGAAGTATTCTGAAAACATCAGTACAATGTGCGCTGTTTCTGACACGCCTCTTAAATTTTTTAACTGGCACATCATTTTGTAGCGATAGTAGGATGTTTATCAAACAGCAAAAGCGCAACGGTTAGCATCGAATTGTTCCCTGGTGAAGATATGCACGGGGCATTGATAGTGTTACTAAGATAACCACAGCATGGAAATGTTACGCAATTGCAAATGTCATGTTGTCTTTGTAGGCCTTGGTAGGAAACCGCTATTTTGAGACTCCACAGGGAATGCGATTTGTGGAACCCTACGAAAACAAAAAACTTGTGACCCTTTCCCTGAAAAAAAACCTCTTCTCGGCGAATCACTTGAAGATCTGATAAGAAAAATATCGAGATGGCCTGTACCTGTGGATCAGTCGGTGTTCGGCGTCGCTGGATGCGACATGTCCCTGGCGCCGGTCTTGGTCGGTACAGGATGCTTTCATGAGGCCGTGCCGGAACATGAAATGCTGGTCGTACTCGGCTTTGAAGAAGAGTATCGACCGTTGTCTTGCGCGGCGGCAGCAAGCCAATTCCTCGTCCACGTTCCACGACTTGACCAAAAGGTCAGTGTTCCCTTGGGGGACGTCGTAGGTGGCCAGATGAGGACGTGCTGAGGACATAGACGAATATCTTCGGTCCAACGACGATGTTGCCGGGAAGGTGGAAGCGCCACCGTCACTGATAAGGCCAATTCCGACGCCACTGAGCTCATTGGTGTCCATGACTGATCCTGCGCTGGCTGATCTTCGCGTGTTCGAAACGCGAGCAAGCTTGCACCATGCCACGTGGAGCTCTCGCTAAATTGATGATGATGATTATGATAATGAAGAGGGGTGATGACGATGCGTAGGTATGGCGCGTACCCACAATGGGGATGGGCAAAAAATTGGATGGCAGTAGGCAGCCGAAATTAATTTACTTTTCTTATATGATCAACGAAAAATGTAAACAAAAGGAAAGCCCAGAATAAAAAAAATAGTTGGCGAATGAGTAAACCTAAGTGAAATGACCAGAATAAAAAATAGTTGGCGAATGAGTAGTAGATCTAAGTGAAACAAAATGATGAACTAGGTAACATTGAAGGGAAGAATAGAGACCACGCTAATAAAGAATTTGGCGAAACAATTTCAGATAGATTATTCTGAACACCCAGGTAAAGCTTGAAAAAAATTTACACAGTATTTTTTGTAGTGCTAAAAAAATCAAGCACAGTGCAACAAACATCAATTTTACTACAGCCTAGTGTCGATGCCCCAAATGATAGTGTTACTGGAATATTTAACCATATCCGATCCTGGCGAAGTGTAACACCGATTCGCCTTTTTTAAATGTTAAATTATGTCGCTAGGAAAGAAAGTTGTTTGTCGATTCAATTTTATGATAGATATATCGTCAGGGGACATCAGACCAGCTCAATGTAGAGAAAATTGCAATTTTTGCATAGAACAACGTAATCTGGTGTATGCAATTTCCAACTGCAAGATAGCAATTCGCCACGCGGCGAAAATTAATCTGGAGTCTCCTACTACTGCGTGCCTCACAATCATATCGTGGTTCTGGTGCGTAAAACCCAAGATTATAATTTTTAGGCTCTCTGTGGTTAAAAATTCAATTGGGGGATATGACCGTGTAATCGTGTGTATGCAATTTCTAATATCCGAGAAGGACAACACGGTATGTTCAAGCAAAAACGGAGGTGTGGCCCCTAATCATTTGTTTAAATAATTTTGTAAACTTCATTTTCAGTGTGTTGCTGTAGTTACGTAAATTTTATCCGGTAAAACAAGGACTGCAGGTCCATGCACCTGCAATCTTTCTTTTATGGGTAACGGCGGTTTTATGAGTCGGAATGTCTCTAAGTGCAGTTAGAGATACTCGGACTAAAGAAATCGCCATTTTGTGTAACTACTAAGGATAGCAGTTTTATAGGCTGTATAAACTTGGAAGTATTCACCTACTAACTAAATTAACAAGCATGATGTCAGCGCGCACAGGCAAACATGAACACAGCGCATTCGATAACCGCGGACACTGGTTGTCAAAACTCTGGTGTCATTAAGCGCGGCAGCTCTAGCAAGCGAAGTTCCCTTCGTGCTGTGTATCGCTTCAAAGCAAACTCAGCGACAAGAACTACACCCGCCTGCCGCCTGCAGATCGCTTTCAAGATAAAGCGCGCTCGGCTAAGCGCGGCCGGGCAAAATACGCAGTTGGTGCGCGATTAAAAGCCCCTTCCCCTTCCCCCCCGCACTGCATTCCCGCTTCCCTCCCTGTGCGCGCGAGATTGAGCCTCGAATATCGGTGCCCGAAGCTCACGGTTGCGAAACACGCAGTTTCTGCCGGAGCACAACGCCTCGGACCCCCCCCCCCCCCCCTTCCTCCCTTTGTGCCATCCCCGATCCCCCCACGACCTTTCATGTAATGGAAGACGGCGTGTTTCCTTTCTGATTCCTTTTCATGCGTGCGCGGAATTGAGGCGAGATTGTCGGCTCCCCTCACGCGCTTTCACTGGCACATACAGGCGCGCGCCGACGGTGTTATCTCCCTTGGACTTTATACGGAACATCACGGTGACAAAACCCGGCGACGGCGACTGCAGAAATGCGCTTGGAGTGTCCATATAATTGCTATCGTAATAAAAAACAAGATCTCATAGACGTTACACTTGACAACGACGCGCAGGCGCTCAATATGTTTCGTTTTCTCCACTCTTCGCCACCCGCGTTTTCGCGTTTCAGTAGTTTCGTTGTCGCGAAGTGCTGCGCTGTTTTTGGTGGCTCGCGAATCTATCACAAACTGCACGTGGCAGAGAATGCCATGTCGATGTGATGTCGCGGTATTCCCGAACGGTCCACGCCACTTGACCAAGATCAGCTCCCTGATCAGCTCCCTGTGCGCGCGAGATTGAGCCTCGAATATCGGTGCCCGAAGCTCACGGTTGCGAAACACGCAGTTTCTGCCGGAGCACAACGCCTCGGACCCCCCCCCCCCCTTCCTCCCTTTGTGCCATCCCCGATCCCCCCACGGCTTTTCGTGCAACGGAAGACAGCGTGTTTCCTTTCAGGTTCCTTCTCTTGCGTGCGCGGAATTGAGGCGCGATTGTCGGCTCCCCTCACGCGCTTTCACTGACACATACAGAATACGGCTCGCGCGGACGGTGTTATCTCCCTAGGACTTTATACGGAACATCACGGTGACGACTACGGCGACGGCGTCGGCAGAAATGCGCTTGGAGTGTCCATATAATTTCTATCGCAATACAAAACAGGATCTCATAGACGTTAGACTTGACAACAACGCGCACTCGGTCAAAATGTTGCGTTTGCTCCTCTCTTCGCCGCCAGCGTTTTCGCGTTTCAGTAGTTGCGTTGTCGCGAAGTGCTGTGCTGTTTTTGGTGGCTCGCCAATGTATCACAAACTGCACGTGGCAGAGAATGCCATGTCGATGTGATGTCGCGGCATTTCCGAACGGTCCACGCCACAGCAGCTGCAAATCCATCTCTGTATCATGGCTCGGTTTCTCCATGGCGGCGTGTTTTCGTTTTGCGCAGAAAACCGCGGCGCCGTCATCGGGTGTCATTTTACACACCGACGACAGTAAAGAGCGGTGTTGGTCCATGGAACGGCATCACTCCCCGCTTGGGGGTGGGCGAATTGAATTGCGCTAAATTTATCTGGATCTTTCAGATGCAATTTTCTCGGAAACTATTTTCTTGGAACAAAACAAGCGCTGCGAAGTTTCGGGAATGGTATTTTAACAGTGTGGGTCGACTTGCTCTTTGCCTTTAGTGTCCCTTTAAGGATGATAAGTATGCCATAAATGTAATGTAACATAAGTAGTCATTCCAGCGTCATTAGCTGTTGGAAGCGCTTCATTTCTTCTTCACCTTTCTCATTTCCCTCAAGTTATCCTAGGACAACCACATCAACATTAAACTAACATGATTCTGTTATACATTAGAACCGTCAATTTGACTTAAGTTAATTAGATTTTTTGGTTAATGCGATCTCGACTGAAGGCCCCGGCAGGCCGCCATACATTTCTATGCGCCCAAACATTCATTATTTCTATCTCAAATTTGACCTTCGTCGAATAATTCGAACTTAACTAATCAACTTTGCTGCAGTACAGCGGTGTTATGTGGTGAAGAAAATTAAGATTCGAAAGGGGCCACTGTTACGGTACAAAGTACGCATTTCTTAATTATACAGGAAAGCAGGTGCTGTCTCCGGTCATAGTACGAGCACCTGGACGCCTAATAAGCGCACTAGAAGCAATTCAGAGCTGTTTCTGTCGTTGCTGTGGCGGTTGGAGTTCTCGTTTTGCCCATCATTCGGGTGGGACCTAGTACGCGTTCCTTCATAATACGAGTGCGCAAGCCCCGTGCAGCGAGAAGCAGAATGAACTCATCTGTGTTTTGAGGAAAGCAGCAAAAAGGAAGGCAGTAAAGGGATAAAAAAAAACATTTACACAGAACCTCCCCTTGAGTTGTCTAAGTATGCGTAAGCATTGTGACGGTTGCTCTTCTCCACGCAGCGTGGTGTCATTATCAATCTTATCAAACTTAGTCCAACCAACATAAACACTTATCAAGCTTTATTAGTATTTAGCAACCTTATGGGAATACCTCCGACTTTTATCAACCCTTAGCTGTTGTTGCCACCCTCATCACACTTGATCTGACCCTTATAAACCTTTATCAGTCGTTATCAACCTGCGAAAGTGGATGTCCAGCGAAGCTTTTGCACAACCACCACTACAACTGTTGAGGGGGGGGGGGGTATGCAATACTTTATTTATGGTTCGTATATATGCTTGTTTCGAGCTTGTTCTTTATTGAAACGATGCTGTTCTGTGTGTAGTATGGGTGATTTCGGTGCATGTATGCACTGTTGGCTTCATTTTACTGAGGGCTTGTAGCCTCAGCTTTACGGTGGTATGAGCCATTACATTTCCTGCTTGCTTGAGGGGATATGAGCCATTACATTCTTCTTACGTGACGGGCGGACAGGTTTATGATTGGTTAGGCATAGAAATGCTTACGCATTAAAAAAAGCAAGAAAAAAAAACACAGCGGAGGTCTGTCTGAAAATCTGAAGGCCTTCTAGTAAGCTTAGGCGCCTTGGTGCTCGTAGTGTGACCGAAGACGACACATGCGCGTGTGTGCTGGCGTCCCGCAACAGTGACACCCTCTCTTGAACGACAGGCTGCGCTGCGGCAAAGCTATCTTTAAAGGCAAATACTGCCAAGTGAATCAATGGCGTGTTCCGGCGTTTTACAACGAAGCCTTGTTTGCCAGTTCCCTCGATTTCTCCACTCCTGTCGCTCTCTTGCACGCCGCGTCGGGACGTGGTTCAGAGCATGCCTATACTTGGCAGGAGCGTTGGAAAGAGAGAAGCCGATGGGAGAAGCTCGTTTGGACCTTTCAGTCTCGTCGCAACAATGCGCCCTACAGCGCCCTGGGCGTCGCCACAATACCCTCTTAACGACAATAATTAACCGTGGTCCACCGTCAAAGCATTGCAGGAACTGCAGCATTTACCTGTGTGCTAACGTGCAACATTCCAGAGGGGAGGTAGATAGAAATTTGTCGAGTGGGTAGGAAGTGGAGCCATAAAATGGGTAGAACCCTCGCAGTCACGAAACGAGTGAATAAGAGCCTTGCAATTCGTTGCTCGCAGCTCGCATACATGGGGGGAAAGGCAGTAGAGCGAGAATACTGCGTAAGAAGACAATGACACGCTACCACTAGACACGACAGCGGTTGCGGACAAAGGGGATCAATTTAACTTCATGGTACGGTACGGTACGTTTCTGCTTTTTCTGAAGAATAAACACCGTGTAAATTCGTCAAACGGCCAATTCACGCTGCACGTACAGGCCCAAAGCCGCATTAAAGCAACGTAGCGTCCAGGTGACACTACAGAAGCAGCCGCACATCAAATTAGCACTTCTGTGCCCTCCGCGAAATCTTTGCGGCTGTGGCGTTCCTCTACGTCACAGGTTTGATACCGACTGCAGCAGCCGCATTGCAACGGTGGCGAAATCCAAAATCACTCGTGTACTAAAGTCTGCCGCTGCGGCGTGCCTCATAATATGATAGTGGTTTTGTGAAGCACAGCCCCATATCTAAATTAAAGCTTAACACTTATGGCAAGATGCGACGTGCTGTGTGAGGCAATGACATTGCTAACTTTCCCTTTTATTTAGCACCTATGAACATTAGAAAGCTGCATTGGGAGTTTTATAGCGTAAGCTGTTATGGGCTCATTTCGTTACAGTTCGCGATGGTCTCCGCCGCCGCCGCCGTAAGCGAGACTGCCAGCGTCGACGCCGGTTGGATCCAGCACGGTTAGCCGAAGAAACCGCTCCAAAACGACAACTTGGCAATACTTCGTATAACTTAGTAACACTTGTCATTAGTTCGAATAACTTATCATCACTTCGTACAGCCAGGGCCAGCTAATAAGCGATCAGCTCCGCTGTGTCTTCAGCCTTGCGCCACTAGTGCAAGCTACCCCGAATTGTTTTCGAAGTTAATATCTTGCATGCTAATTTTGCTGACGCTTAAACGGCTCTATTACTGTGGATCATCATCATCAGCCTATAGTTATGTCCACTGCAGGACGAAGGCCTCTTCCTGCGATCTCCAAAACCCCTGTCTTGCGCTAGCTGATTCCAACTTGCGCCTGCAAATTTCTCATCACCCCACCTAGTTTTCTGCCGTCCTCGTCTGCGCTTCCCTTCTCTTCGTATCCATTCTGTAATGCTCCACCGGTTATCCATCCTGCGCATTACATGGCCTGCGCAGCTCCATATTTTCCTCTTAATATCAACTAGAATATCGGCTATCCCCGGTTGCTCTCTGATCCATGCACACCGCTCTCTTCCTGTCTCTTAACTGTAGATCATACTTAATTTCAAATCTGCAATTTCATCCAAGTATACAAAAAACAGTCTTAAAGCAATCTAGAAAAGACAATGCCATACGCTGAGCTCAAAAAGTAATTCAGAGAAAAAATAACGAGCTCATAACATCCGTCACTACGCAATTTTACCAATCCAGTTAACCAAATTGGCGCAATTTTCAGGAATTTAGTGTTTGTGCATTTCATACAAAACACGAATATTATTACTCTCTGTTTCTAACATTGCCCAAATAGAGGGATCCACAAGCTGGTCTCATTCAACCGAGTTGTTTTTAGGTTACCTTTTAAGTAATTAATTCAAACAGCGCGCCCGCTCTAGTGCGGAATCGTATGTCCACATAATCGAAACCGGTTGTGGCGGGTTCGTGGTACCAGACACCAGTGACGGTTACACTCACTGACACGATATGACCGCGATGCCAAAAGCTCAGTCAATTAGGCACGCGACGTGACAATAGCGGACAGCATATCTCCTTACGCTTCCAATAGAAGCGGACATTGGAAGGGCCAATTTGGGGGAACTTTTGGCGCGACGATCAATGCGTGACCTTAAATCACCGTACCGGGCTGACTGATGAGCTCTTAAGTAGTTTGTGATACCACGTGATCGCCACCAGTGCTTACGGTGACGTGATGAATCGCCTTTTTTCACCTCCTTAGCCACGCTCTGCTTGCGAGTTTTGAACTCGCCGTGTGAAAGGTGCTTCAATAATTATTTGAACCGCATTCAAAAAATATCAGGCTTCGAACCATAATTAATAATTCGACATGTCTACCTACAAAAAATGCGCAGAACACTTTTGTGCGAGTACATTTTAACAACTGCAAAAGCATTATGGTGTATACGCTTAGCCATGGAAATTTCTGTGCCTCGAGTTAAACAACGATAATGACCTCCAAACGTAGAGGACAGGTTATGCCTACGGTTAAGCGTCGGCATAACCTGAATCCATTCGGTATAATTATCTCAACCAACTTAGGTCAATTTTCGTGGTTTGTATTGCCATTTTAAACTGAGGGTTTTACCGCAGGCGTGGTTTACATGTAGGTCTACCGAGAACTTTCGTTTCAAGGAAACTACTTCATCGGCCGACATGGCTCAACGCAGCACAGTACACACATCGAGTGTCGGCGTGTACATAAGCAGCACCTGTACAATGCCCCTGCCAATGTGCCGGTTGCCGATTCTGTTCCAATGGAAATGCGCAACGGAACAACAGACGCTATCTAAATATACTAACGGCAACGCCGTCAAGCGTATATACATCATTCGTTTGAACAACCGTATTTCATTGGTTCTTGCTTAGAACCAAAGAAAGCAAATCACTTCCTATGGTTCCTTCGCTCGGTTTTTGTTCTCGTTTTCATGGTTGGCGTTCCTCGCCGAACGCGAACTATAGTTTGTTTTAGACGCGCGTACTTTCGCGCGAGAGCTGTGTGCGTCTAAAAGTTCAGGTGATGTGGTCGGGGAAGTTTGTTGCGGGGGGCTGGTGCGGTGTCGCGTTTCTCCACTGATAAATATTTCTCGACTTTTCGTCCATGCTCAATAAGTGTATTCTCATTCTATGGGTAACACGCATTTGAATGCCATCGACTTGCAAAAATATGCGTGACAAGTATCACTGTTCCGTTGGGATAAGCGGCCGCAGCTTCTGCTCTGCGGTAACACAGTTTGTTTCAGAAATCAAACTCTCTTGAAAATACATCGTTTTGCTTTGTTCGTTTGTTTGTGTTTAGAGTACACACATTTTTCATAAAAGGGCTATCAGTATTTAAGGCTAAATGGATACACCTTGCCTCTAATAAAGTAAGGTTGACATGACTAATTAGGAAAAAAATGCTAATTACCTGTAAGTTTTAACTTCGTGAGCAGTATTTCTAGCGTATAATTTGGAAGCCGTCAAATGGTAATGGATATCACACCTAGCAAATGTCGGTCCACCGACCGAAACTGTTGGGTAAATGAACCTAAGATAACCGCGAAGTTGAGCTTCTCATCTGTCGTAATACGCGTGGGCCATACAAAATCCCGTTACTATATATGTATATATATATAATGGCACATGCCGTCAAATATGAGCCATCTGCTGTGGCACGTACTCGCTTGGGGGTTGGAAGAACAAGAGAACGTTCTTCTTTTTGGTCTGGTTACAGTAAGGACGGGGACTTCTTGCCGGCTCTGTTGTTTCGCCCGCGACACTACTGGTGGAGGTGCTGGGTAAATTCACCTTCGCTCCCAAGTTTTCTCCGTCACTGCTAGCACCTCCCAGACAGCCACAGCTCCCACAGCAAGAAGCAGCCGCCGCCTGCAAGGACTACCACCCGAATTCGTTCCCTTGTCTTCGAGACTAGAAACAACAATGTCAACGACCACTACAAACCAGGCGAGCCAAACCCACGATGCCCAGTATTCTCTCCCGCATGTTTTTCATGCGCCACAGACGCCCAGACCATTCGACGGAGACACTTTTGAAGATGTTGAAGACTGGCTGGACCACTTCGATCGGGTTGCCAGCATCAACGAGTGGGATGATGTTCGCAAGCTGGGAGAGTTTACTTCGCGCTTGAAGACTCTGCGAAGACATGGTATGAGAACCATGAGGGTTCCTTTGCGACATGGCACGAGTTTAGCCGAGAGCTCCGCGATGCGTACCGCAACGCCGTAAGAAAGGAGAGAGCTGAACAAGCCATCTCTTCTTGGAACCAGCGGCCCAACGAGAGAGTCTCGATGTTTGTCGAGGACATGCTTCGTCTTTTCAGACGCGCAGACCCAGCAATGCCCGAGGAAAAGAAGGTGCGACATTTAATGCGCGGAGTCAAGGAATAGCTTTTCGCCGGACTCGTACGCAATCCACCAACAACTGTGGCCGAGTTCGTGAGTGAGGCAACCACAAGGGAGCGTACTCTCCAGCAGCGGTCGTCACAGTACGAACGCAACGACATCACGGCTAGTGCGTGCTCTCTTGGGTTCGACAGCGAGAAGCAGACCCTCGCAGATTTCATACGAAGCGTTGTGCGTGACGAACTGCGGCAACTCCAAGCAGTGTCACCAGTGGGACCCTAACCACCCATGACAGCAGTTTCAGACGTCATCCGGAGTGAAATCAGACAGGCGGTGCAACCACTCGCACCACCTAGACCTGAGGTCCTTGTGCTAACCCATGCAGCGGCATTGAGGGCTCCTGCACCACCATCTACAGATCCCATTATGCGTACAGTGGACCAGGATACACATCTGCTCCCGGACACCTCTTCGCATCCGCTATCCACCTCAAGGTACCCGAGCGTGCCTACGTATCGACCACCTGATCACTCAAGACAGAGCGCTACTAAGACAAGTGTATGGCGCTCGTCGGATAACCGTCCGCTATGCTACCACTGTGGCGAAGCGGGTCACGTATACCGCGACTGCCAGTACTGCCAGCTAGGTCTCCGAGGCTTTCATCCCGGCGCGCGGTGCCCACGTTACGGTGAGCGTCCCCGCGAAATCGAAGCGTATCTGACGGGCCAGCGAATTTCATCGACTGTTCAGCGCCGCCAATCGCGATCACCATCCCCTCGCCGGTCCGTGTCACCTAGCTTGCCCTCGTCGTCTTACGCTCCCCTAAGCAATCGCTCACCGAGTCCCCACAGGGGAAACTGGGAACCGCGACTTCTGGGGCTGAAGTCGCTTTCCAACGAACATTCCAAGAACCTCCCTCGACGCAAGGACCCGACGACGATCGTTCCGATTTTTCATTATTTTCCGACAGTACTAAGATTATTTCTGCCGACATCGTTGTAGTTGTTCATAATCATGCTGTCACTGCCCTCGTCGACACCGGTGCCGATTATTCAGTTATGAGCGGCGCACTGGCATCTAAATTGAGCAAAGTCAGCGCGTCATGGCAAGGGCCCCAGTTGCGCTCGGCAGGTGGCCATCTGCTGATGCCAACTGGAATGTGCACGGCACGTATTCGAATCCGTGCGTCGACGTTCACGGGGTCTTTCCTCGTATTACCTGTGTGCTCGCGCCCAATAATCGTTGGAATTGACTTTCTTTGTGAATACGGCGCAATCATTGACTTACGTGAGTTGCTGGTGTCGTTCGAGGACCCTTTTCCTTCTGAAGCTGACAACATCACCCAAGTACCGAAGACCGTGCTACGTGTGTCCGATGAATGCGTGACTCTGCCCCCTCGCAGCAGCCTCTTTGTCGGCGTGAAATGTGAGCGGGACGTTCCCCACGCTGTAATTGCGGAGGCAAATTTGTCTTTCCTCCTTGCACAACAAATATGCGTTGCCAGAGAAATTATTCAGCCTCGAAACAGACAGGCTCACCTGCTGGTCACGAACTTCAGTGAGCAATATCGCCACCATGCAAGACGCACCGCGATTGCATACTTTGCGGAAATTGCCGACGTCAACGGTCCGCCAGTATTAGCTGCTCTTTCGCCCTGTGACCATTCTGCCAAGGCGTTTGCGAGCACTCTAGATGTGAACCCCAGCCTACCATCAGAACAACGAGAAAGGCTTCTGGACGTACTCGATTCTTTTCGAGATTGTTTCGCTACAACGACGAAGGTTAACCAGACGCCGCTTGCCCAGCATCGTATCATTACCGAACCTACCGAAAGGCCCGTTCGACAACATGCCTATAGGGTATCGCAAAAGGAACAAGACGCTATACGTCATCAAGTTCAACAGAAGCTTAAAGATGACGTCATCCAGCCATCGACCAGTCCCTGGGCTTCGCCAGTTGTGTTAGTAAAGAAGAAAGATGGTACCTTGCGCTTTTGCGTGGATTATCGAAAATTAAATAAGATCACGAAGAAAGACGTTTACCCCCTGCCCCGAATAGATGACTCCTTGGATCGTATACGCAACGCTCGCTACTTTTCTTCCATGGATTTACGCAGTGGCTACTGGCAAATCTCCGTTGACGCGCGTGATCGTGAAAAGACCGCTTTTATTACTCCTCACGGCGTCTACGAGTTCAAGGTGCTTCCTTTTGGTTTATGCTCAGCGCCAGCTACTTTTCAAAGAATGATGGACACGGTTCTCTCTGGGCTGAAATGGCAATCATGTCTTGCTTACCTCGACGACATGGTGGTCTTTTCGGACACGTTTGCGCAGCACGTCCAGCGCCTCCGGACAGTTCTTCAGGCAATTCGAACAGCTGGACTTTCTCTAAAACCCGAAAAATGTCATTTTGGATATGAAGAACTGAAGTTTTTAGGTCACGTTGTGAGCCATGCCGGCATCCGCCCAGACCCAGAGAAAACGAGCGCCGTCGCCGCATTTCCCGTGCCAACAAATAAGCGTGATCTACGCCGATTTCTGGGGCTCTGTGCGTACTACCGACGCTTTGTCAAAAATTTCTCTAAAATCGCTGAACCCCTCAACCACCTGACGAAGGAAGGCATGCCGTTTTTTTGGGGTCAGGATCAGTGCTTCGCATTCGATACCCTCCGAAACCTTCTCCAGGCCCCACCTGTACTCGGTCACTTTGACGAGACAGCTGACACGGAGTTGCACACAGACGCCAGCAACGTCGGCCTTGGAGCTGTCTTGATTCAGTGGTAAAATAACATAGAGCGTGTGATTGGCTATGCGAGCCGAACGTTATCCGCTGCCGAGAAAAACTACTCTGCCACAGAAAAAGAATGCTTAGCCGTTGTCTGGGCCATAACAAAGTTTCGGCCATACTTGTACGGTCGCCCATTCATAGTAGTCAGCGACCACCATTCGCTTTGCTGGCTCGCGAATCTCAAAGATCCCTCAGGTCGCCTGGCGCGATGGAGCCTTCGACTGCAAGAATTTGACGTCACCATCGTTCACAAGTCAGGACGCAAACACAGCGACGCTGACTGTCTCTCACGAGCACCAGTCGGAAGTGCCCCCACTGACCTTGAAGAAGACGACAGTTTTCTTTCTGCCGTATCAGTAACAGACATGGCTCAACAACAGCGCGACGACTTGGAGCTCAGTCCTCTCATTGACTACCTGGAAGGGCGCACGTCAAGTCTTCCTCGAAGTTTAACGGGCGCGCTAGCCTCCTTTTGTTTCCGGGATGGCATCCTTTATAAGAACTTTGACCATACGCAAGCTACATACCTGCTAGTCGCGCCGACCTCGCTTCGTGACGATATTTTACGTGCCTGTCACGACGAACCATCGTCCGGACACCTGGGGTACACGCGCACGTTGGAACGAATTCGCCGCTCTTACTACTGGCCACGTCTCGCAAAGACTGTGAAGCATTACGTTCGCACATGTCGCGACTGCCAACGACGTAAGACTCCACCTGTGCGGCCAGCAGGTCTGCTACAAGCAGTAGCAATACCGCAAAGGCCATTTCATCAGATTGGTATGGACTTGCTGGGATCATTCCCCACGTCTTCGTCCGGCAATCGGTGGATTGTGGTTGCTACCGATTACCTAACACGGTACTGCGAAACAAAGGCACTCCCAAAAGCTACCGCAGCAGACATCGCCCATTTTTTCGTACGCAGCATTGTCCTCCATCACGGAGCGCCAGCGGTCGTCATTACCGATCGTGGGACAGCTTTCACCACCGAGATGTTACAGGAAGTCTTGAGGCTAAGTGGCACTGCACATCGCAAAACGACGGCTTATCACCCCCAAACAAATGGACTGACTGAACGCCTGAACAAGACAATCGCGGATATGCTGTCAATGTATGTGGCCATTGACCACAAGAACTGGGACGATATCCTTCCTTACGTCACTTTTGCGTACAATACCGCAATTCAAGAAAGTACAGGCTTCACACCTTTTCGCTTAGTGCACGGTCGAGAAGTCACCACGATGATCGACGCCATGCTCCTTACCGACAACTTGGGGATGTTTCACACGGATGAGACCATGTTCGCTCAGCGCGCCGAGGAGGCCCGTCAACTCGCGCGATGCCGTATTCAGTGTCGACAAACCGCAGACGCACGCCGCTACAACCTTCGCCACCGAGAGGTTGCCAACAATCCTGGCGATAAGTGCGGGTGTGGAACCCCATCCGACAGCGGGCCGGTCAGAAAAGTTGCTGCGTCGCTACTTCGGTCCCTACAAGATTGTACGGCGACTCAGTGACGTTACCTACGAGGTTCTCCCAGAAGGCACCCCAAGAAACTCCCGTCGGCTTCCTCAAACTGAAGTGGTTCATGTTTCAAGACTGAAACCGTATTTTTCGCGCCGTGACTCGACCGTCGAGTGACTATACTACATTGACGACTTACGCCGTTCTTTTTGTTTTCTTTTGTTTTTTTGTTCGTTTTCGTTGTGTTCTGTGTTTTTTCCTTTTGTTCCTTCTTTCACAGCAGCAGATTGTTCTTTCGCGTTACGACACATTTCTTTCATTTATATTGTCACCCCCATTTTTTAATATATTTTTTTACCCTCATTTACAGCATCGAGACGATGCTTCTTTAGGAGAGGGGGTAATGGCACATGCCGTCAAATATGAGCCATCTGCTGTGGCACGTACTCACTTGGGGGTTGGAAGAAGACGAGAATGTTCTTCTTTTTGGTCTGGTTCCAGTAAGGACGGGGACTTCTTGCTGGCTCTGTTGTTTCGCCCGCGACAATATATATATATATATGCTGTAGTTCTGAGCGGAAGTGACGCAATCGCAAGCTGCCACCATCTGGTGCTGCTGCCTGGAAGTACGAGTGTGTGACAGCAAGCAGTAATCGAAGCGGAAATCCCGGAAGCGGAAATGGTGTGCGCGATGAAACGGGAAACGTTGTCGCCCATCAGGGTTGGCGATAATAAGCAAAAGCGGCGCGTCGATTGAGGGGATTTCAGCAAAGAAAGGCTGGGTTTCGAGCAAACGGGCAGATTCGGACGCAAGTTAAAGTAATGAATTTAGGAGTCTTTGTAATCAACGGGGACCTCCACCTAGTGGGCCACGGTGGCGCGTTTATGTGCGACAGGCTACGTTGCAGTTAGCACTTAGCGACGCCGGCACGACGTCCATTCGTGGCACGGGCAGCATAACTTTTAGGACGGCCCCAGTGTTCAGCAAGGTATATTACCTAATTAATACAGCGACACATCAGGAAGAAGCAGAAATAAATCGGAAGGAGTTATGAAACGAGGCACAAAAAGTAAATATTTAGATCGTGAAATTTACGGCATACACATGAAAGGCGGCCGCAAAAAATCACTATTGATGACAGGAAGTTGAAATGCGCATGTATGATGATACAATTAGAGATTGCGTCTTGAATAAAACTCATCTACAAGACCTAGAGAAGCCGCCAGTTATGAACAATATTTTATGAAAAATGCAAGCGAAATAGTAGGAAACTTGCAGGCGCAACTTGAAATCGGCTAGCCCCGACAGGGGTAATTGGAGATCGCTGGCAGAGGCTTTCGACCTGCAGTGGGCATAAAAATAGGCTGATGATGTCGAGAGAGGAAGAATAGGCTGATTATGTCGTAGAAAGGTGGAATTCTGGGCCATGTATGACGTCTTGTAAGAGTAGTATGAAGTTTAGAGGTGCATTAAAGTTTAGCAGCACATGAGAACCAAGGAAGTCATATATCTTAATAGAACTTTTTGGGCATGTTGGTCGGTTTACTAAAGGTAGGTTATTTTTGAGTGCAAGATGGGACATGCCAAAGGAAGGACACACACCACACAAAGCGCCAACTACCAACTGATTTCTTGCTGCAAGAATCAGCATAACGCAATTTCTGTGCACGTGCAACACATGACAGATGACGTGATAGTGGTGGCTATCTATACAGTGCTACAGATTTGCCTCAAACAGGTGCATGTCTGATGAATATAACATGATCGAGACATCGGTGCGAAACACATTGGACCTTTCTTTATGATAAAGTGTCTGTCCAAGAGTTCACGCGGTGTTTTATTGCCGCTGCTGCCCAGAATATGAAAGCGCGATAAGCTCGGCTCACATTCGCATGCGTTGCGATGCGCGCTAAGGTGCACACCATCAAACTTATTTCAGTTGTTAGAATGCTCCCTCAGACGTTTATGCAAACGTCGCCCCGTTTGGCCCACATAGAATTTTTCCAACTGAGAGGCATCTCGTGTCAACCCCCACAGCCGCCATTTCACCTATTTTGCGTCACATATATTAATTTTCTGCTGACTACTCACTGCATCGTGTTATCAGCTCATCTTATGTTCCTTAAAGCTGTTAGATAAGTTGGTGTTTTAATTATTTTAGAACGTGGCTGTCTGGTGCCTTTCCAGGTTACCGACGATATGGACATGACTGTCATTCATCTTTGAAGTAACTGTTAATCCAGGTGTCGAACCGAACCCAATCGCGAACAGAAAACCGTACGCGAATTGGAATTCTAGCCGGCACTGAACGCGAACCCCAATCAATATTCATAGAATGTGCCTGAACCCTAAAAAATAGTGGATACCGGTTCGGCAGGAAACGGTTCAAGCATACAGACTGTCTTTGAGGAATAGTTATCTCAACAGGAACTAAATGAGAGAGGGTGAGCGAAGAAGGATGCTGGATTCATGCACGCCGTCTTCTCTCTCTCTTTCACACGCATAAGGCCGGTGGGCGGGGAGGATTTGCGCGCCGTATGAGGGCGTTCTTGGAGGGGGCAATGAGGGTGGGCAAGTTAGCGCGTTTCTCCTCTTCTACTCCGGCCGCGGCTCCTCCATGACAGGGAGGAGCCGTCTTGGGGGTAATATGCGGTGGAAATGTTAGGCGACCCGAGATGGCTGATGACTCCGTGTGCGGCTGTGTTCTCCCGTGCGTAGTTCGCGTTGAAGCGAGAGGCAGCACCACATGCAAGCGATTGAGCGAATGGAGCTAACAGCAGCGCGGCGCTGCGAAGCTTTTCGCGTGGTTTCGTTTCAGAGGCATTGCCGCGGCCCATTTTCCACCGCTGCAAATATCGTCCTGTGCGCAGGCTTTCCAGCACTAGTCCTCCACTGGTCACGTGGCGAGGCGGGCCGTCATTGGTACGGAAGCGGTAATGCCGCGCTGCCGCCGCGATTATATTCCAACTTCTTCGAACCTCGTCGCTCTAAACGCCAGTGTCACGGCTCCAGCCGCTTAAGCCTCTTTCACATGCAAGGGAACACGCTCGCGATTCCTGGCGTCGCGGCGCTGAAAGCTCTTTCGAGCGGCGGCACTGGCGGCTGGAGCGGCGAGGTTCGAACAAGTTGGAATTTCATCGCGGCGGCAGCGCGGCACCACCGCTTTCGAAACAATGACGGCCCGCATCGCATTGCGGGAAAGCGTGCGCGTCGGACGATGTTTATTTGCTTGCTACACGTAGTACGGGCAACATGCCAAGAGAGTTTTTCAACGAATTGCTGATCGGTGAGGATTCTAAACGGGCTCTATTCAGGGGAATGTGAAGGACAACAACTTCCGCAATAGGACGTCTAAGAAGCCCCTTTGGGAAGAAGTCAGGGACGCCTTGCTAAAACACTATGACACTGGTAAGCAAAAAGTCTAGTTGTATTGTACTCCGAGATTGTCAGTGTTGTTAATTTCTTTAAATGCTGCCGTCTCTTGAACGGCATTACGGTGCTTGTGTTAAAACTAACTTTTCTCGCCAATCTAGCGAAACGTTGAAGCTTGTTGGAAAATCGATGTTTGACGTCGCGCAGACCACATATATGTATTGTCCCGGTTTACGCACACATCGCACGCTTCTTGTGTTTTTTCTTTATTGCGCGCGGTATTTCTGCGCAGTCGAGTTGTACAACTATTGTTTTAATTAAGCAGCCGTGTTTTTTATATAGTCCATGTCGCGTTTGAAACCGCGAGTAGGGCCGTTCATGTAGGTCCTAACTCTTTGCATACCGCGCCCATTCGACATCATTGACTCGCTATCGTTGATTTGAAAGGCCACTTTCGAGACATTCCGCGCCGTTCACGGACACACTGCGCCATCGGCGGTGAACGAGGAGAAACTATGTTTTAATTTTCTAAGTAGTTCGCTTTTTTCCTGCCAGGCCGTGATTTTTAAACGCGCTCCGAAACTTCGCGAAAGTGGCATGCGCGCTTCGGGAGATCGCAAATATCGCGATTCCGCTGCCTCTGCGGCTGATCTTGTCGATACATCGAATAGCAGCGAGTCGGAGGACGCTGACTTTTCGTGAGGATTTCGTGAAGCACGCCCAACTGTAGTGCTCGCAGTTAAATTTTTGTAGCGGAATACCTGGTCAATGAAAATTTAGATTTTTTTTGACCAAACATTGTCTTCGATCCGAGGAAGTTGTTCTTTCAAAGATGGCGGTGTCAGCTGTAGGAACCTATTGCTGTCACAGTTGCGGAAGGTTTCAGCAGTTCAGAACCAAATGAATTATTAAAGGCGATGGCGCTTTTTAACAGCGGAACTATTTAGGCCGAGCTTTAGTTCGTAACGTGCGAACAGAAAACATGGGCCGATCCTGGCGGTAGTGCAATAAGGGTCCAAGCGCAATGGCACATTCCCCTGTGAACTAGCGAAGCTGAGCCTGGCTAATTCAAGCTAAGCATGGTTGGGACTACTGAAGCTTAGTCAGTCATCGATGGCCAATTGATAGCCAATCAATAGCTTATCAATAATCTATCAAAAATAAAAAAAATTCGGAAAATGTCGGGAAAGACTTGGTAGTGCCATAGTCCTTTAATAGCTTTTTATGGTCACGAAACTACCGCCTCAGTTTGATATAGAGCCAGCGCCTGCCGCTAGGGGCACCATATAAAAGAAAGGCCACCTAGCCGAGCGTCCGCCGCACTCGGCGGCAGTTTTTTTTCTGCTCTGGTCGCGTTGCGACCGAACATACCATTTTGTTTTAGCAGTTTTAGTATCCAAACTTCAACATCTGAGAGTGTTTTGTAACCGAAATCAAGGCGCGTACAAAAAGTAAACAATCTCAAAGTTAGCTAGCGGCTGCCGTGTGTCAGCAGACGACGCGCATAGAATTCTTCTTACTGAACAATCTGTCGTTAGTTGGCCCAACCGGCTTCGATTAAAAACTTTTAAGCGACTTTTATGCACTGTACAAAAAAATAAGACAGCGGCGTGGCGTTGCCAGTAAACGACAACCTCGGTGCGAAGTCGTGTGCTGTTACTGAATTCCGATTGCACTCGAGCCGTTCAGGCGATGGTGACAGATTCTGATCGCACGTAACATAAGATGTTCTATGACGTCAGAATTAGTTTGGAACAGGTACATAGGCAGATCGTAGCCGTGAATGAAACGCTTGCTTGACTGGAAGTATTGTCATTGTTCATGTATCGCAAGCTTTGCTAGTTTTCGTGTGTATTATTCCAAATGTGCGACAAAGTTTTCAAACGCGATTTTCGTTATCAATATACCCTTTGAAAACCCAAGCGCATTATTACGCCCGACTGACTCAGTACTGCGCTTATTATTCTATAACTCACACAAGCAGAGTGACGAGGACTGACGCTCCGTTGCACTCAGTACCATACCTCCGTGGCCAACTGCGACGCATAAAAGTATTTGAATCGCAGCTTTCTTTGAAGCAAACGTGGCTGTTCTAACTCGCAAGAATGATTATACGAAATAATATTTAATTTTCGCTTTCACTCAGCACTGCTGTAGTGTAGAGCTCAGAAACGATCTGAAAGTTGTATTGACACAGAAAACTGCCATCTTGTTGTTCCTAATTTCCCATTTATCACGGCTGGAAGCCTGCTTTGCTTCAGCAAAGAAAATTACTTCTGTGGCATGGCTCTTTTGTAAGCCGCGCAGAGCTGAGGTAGCAACATTAAGCAAATGTTAGAATTGTCAATAGCTGTTGCTATCAGCATGCGAAATCCATAGGCAAGAACTGAAACTAAGTGGTTATGCGAATAATTTGCCGTCTATAAATACCAACACACACAGTGCAATCAAGATTACAGGTCATAAATATTTTATTGTTTAAACCAGAACAAAGTTTTTAAATGTGCTTATGTTCTCATGGAGGTACTAATAGGCGCCAATTTTAGTTGCACTATATAAATGAAAATGACAGAAATATTGTAAATAGAACAGGCTGCTGAGAATCACACACACACAGACACAGGCCACAGAAAACACGAGGAATGGCAGTAGGCCTGAGGCGCGGCTTGTCCTTTGGCAACGATATATGGCGTCACCGTTTATCGTGAAATCGTCTGTACGGACATGGATGATGGATCAAACTGCTTCGCGCACACACGCACATGCTTGGACTCGAAGCTGAAATTGTCCGTTTCTTGCCGTGGTATGGGCTCGCTTCCAATTCTCAAAGTGCTCACTAAGACTCGGCATGCAAAATAGCGATACATGTTTGGTTATGCCTTTGTAGACGGAACGGCCCCCCGACACCCAGCACTTGAGCGGCATCGTCAGGCGAAGGTGCCACTTCAACTGTAGAATGCCAGAATAGGGATCTTCCCTAAAAATCATTCACAAATATAAAGTACGCGTGCAAACTTTCCGCCCACGCTGACCGCATCTGCAGTCTCTCCGGGTTTAACACGGAGAAAGGTGGCCTCTTAGCTGCGGTGGGGCCGCTGCGCGGCGGCTTGATGCGACATATCAAACTCTCCCAAAGAGTGACGGCGGAGTTTCGTGACCAGAAAGGTATTGAGGGATTATGGTAGTACTTAGCCTTGCTCAAATGCGTGGCCAATACCTTGAGATAGCCAATCGATAGCCAATCAATAGATAATGAATAATCGATCAATAATCCAATAAATTCCGGAAAATGCTGGCGATGACTTGGTAGTGCCTAGCCTAGCCCAAAAGCCAGGACTAGCTAGGTGCCCATCAGCTCCACTGACTCTTTAGCATTGCGCCTACAGTGCAAGCTACGCGAATTTTTGTTTGCAAGCAACGTGCAAGCTACGCTCTCTTAAAGTCTGTGATTTGGAATGTCTGTTTTTGGTGCGTTCACCTCGTCTTCGTCTTCTTTGTCGTTTCCTGTATTCTCGAAAGCTAAAATTAAAGTCCCTAGATATTTTTTTGCTTTCTTTAAGTAGCGACAAGCTTTGAAGCACCACCGAGGAATCTCATTGGTCGGCGCTAATTTCGCCGCCCATGTTTTTCCTAACGCTGTTCCCTGCAGTCACTTACACGCTGCGGCGAGCAAACTTGAGGGCAGGCTGAAGACGCATTATGTTTCTGTGCGTGTTTATCTTTCTTTTTTTACCCGCCGTGGTTGCTCAGTGGCTATGGTGTTGGGCTGCTGAGCACGAGGTCGCGGGATCGAATCCCGGCCACGGCGGCCGCATTTCGATGGGGGCGAAATGCGAAAACACCCGTGTACTTAGATTTAGGTGCACGTTAAAGAACCCCAGGTGGTCCAAATTTCCGGAGTCCCCCACTACGGCGTGCCTCATAATCAGAACTGGTTTTGGCACGTAAAACCCCATATTTTAATTTTTTTTTATCTTTCTTTTTTTTTCCTTGTGCGAATGATTTTCTGCGGTCGTCGCGACCGCCGCTAGAAACGCGGCAGGCGTCGTATTGCGCGACCGCAATACAACGTGGCAAGCGTCGCCGTAAATACAAATTTCGCGTTCGGTCTCAGCAGCGCAGTACTAAGCCGCTTTTGGGTTCGTATTTGGCTGTCTTACCCCATGCCTGAAGCCTATATTTCACTTGTGTGGTGCAGCTGCGGCCGTTGACGGTCGAATGCTATCTACGCAGATATACGCCGCTTCAGGAGGTTAGGAAGAACATGGCGGCCGACGGAGGTAGATGTCGCTACTTAAAAAGGAGCAGAAAATCTAGGGACTTTAGTGAAAATGGCTCGTGCCGTGCGATGGTTGCGTGAGATCAGTAACCGACGATATGGGTTGCGAAAACATACACAAAATACGATATATAGCATGTATGTCCGACCCATCATGGATTTTGGGTGCGTCTTGTTTTCCGGCAGCCCAGCGTATAAAATTCAGCATCTGATACTGATACTCGTGCCATATTGGCAAATGGAGTGCTGCTTGTTTGTGTGCTGTGAAAAGGAACGAGGCTGTATTCCGCACTCTGCCAGAAAAGAAGTTGCGGGCAAATTTCACGGCGGTCTCCAAGGTATTCGTGTTCGGCGACGGGGTAATCGCCCTCGGACTTTATAAAGAATGTCACGGCGACGGCAGAGATGAGCCTGGAGTTTCATATAATTGCTGTCGCAATAAAAAAAAGCTGGAATTACAATAGGAAATATGCGTAATCATTTTTTGTTCATGTAAACGGCCGAAGGAACACGGCTTTACAGTACACAATTCGGGCCTTCTTATAAGGCACAAAAATGCTAAATTTTCTTCTCATTTTGGGAGTGCTGGGTTCTGTGTTTAGCCACGCCATAGTCATTTGTTCTTTTGAAGAATTATACCTCTTTAACAATTACTCGTCATCTTCATCTAAGTCGACGCTTAGAGGTGAATAACTTGGTATCAACACAGTGCCTGGAAATATCAATGGCTCACAGTAGACCATCATGAAACGCATTTCTATACGCATATTAGAAAGGCACTGACACTAACATTTTGGCCAATTCTGCTGTTTTTCGAGCTTTTTTATGTGGCAGCTAGCCGACTTCACGTTTACGGTACAGAAACTTAATTTTTCGAATGCGCCAGAAATTAGTAATTAAAGTACATTTGGTACGGCCCTTTCAAAAATTCTTGTCAAGGGAGCTCGATTGTGAATATTTATTTGCAGAAATAAAAGAACTAAACCATTTCCAGCTTGATCTAAACGCCGACAATAGTACGCCGCAATTGGGGAAAATAAAATTCGATTAGGCTCAACGCTCATTATGTTCTTAAAATTTTATTGCCTTTTTTGATATTTTTTCTTTCCACGGTGAAGCATCAGCCACATATGGTGATGATGATGACGATGACGAACCTGGATCATGGCTTCTACCCACTAAGGTTACTGGCCTGGAATCGGGTGGCAGTTGGTGGCTAAAGAAAATTCTTATTTGAAAGTGAGAAACGCAAAGAAAAAAAATTCAAGAAGATTTTGTAATAACTGGACTAGTATGACAGCCAGCAGTCAGGCTAACCGAAGGGTGAATATTGAAAGAGGTTACAATCAAGCAGTATGTAAATGGAATGCTAATAAAGAATTTGGAGAAACCAATTTCAGTGAAATGAATGCTGAATAGAGAACCGCTGAATACAGAATCTGAATACAGAACCGTGTTTGCAACAAACTTACGGAGTCCAAGGCACAATCTGCAGAGGTTTGCTTTCTAATAGTATGAGATGCTGAATTTTATAAGCTGGGCTGCCGAAAAACAAGGCGCACCCAAATTCCATGATTGGTCGAACATACATGTTATATATCATAATTATTGAATGTTTTCGCAGACCATATCGTCGGTTCCGGATTTTACGCAACCATCCCACAGCACGAGCCATGTATTCTTTCGAAAACACAGGAAACGACAAAGAAAACGATGACGAAGAGATCACGCCAATGTTCTGTCACGTGTCTGTTGGCGATCCCGTCAAGGACCACGTCACCATTCCGTGAGCTCAGTACGCCGACCGGGGTGGACGAGACGAAGAGCGTGATGTGCGACGGGAGCGGTGGGGTCTCGTTCCTTCCCCTGCCTGTGTGTCGGAGCACGGCAGCGGCTAATCGCGGCGAGACCACCACGACGCACCTGTCGCCGTTCGAGATGAGACCAATGGTCAAAGCAACGACACGCCCTCTCCATTTTGGGCAATTGCGAGCAACGCCGGTGGAAGCTACGGACGCTGCCGGGAGATCAAAGCGACGGACCATTCACAGACAAGGGAACACACGTCACTCCTCGTGCCGTCCACGTCCATTTCCTCGACAAGCATTTCAACACCATCGTCATCCAGCGGTGAAGAACTTTCAAGGCTGTTGTAATCCTCCTCATCGCGACGACTAGCTGGTGAAGCGGTCTCTGACGCCTGCAGAATGCTGGGACAGCAGCGCTGGCAGGCGTCGTTGCTGTCGCCTGCTACATAAGCACGGGCTCGTTACTGCAGTCGCTGGCTCCGCGGTGGCTGTTTCGCGTAGTTGTGTGCAACAGCTTGCAACGGACGACGACGGTATGAAGTGGTGGTGCTTGCGCGGGCGCAGCAAAGACGGCGCAAATTTTTTTGCGCATATCTTTTTCACTGATTTTTAAAATCATTTCTTTTTCTTCAGTATTTCACGATTGCAATTTTGTATCCTTGAAGCAATAAAAATGCCTATTCAAATGTAAACAGGCTGTTGTCACGGTCGGGAGTGGCAGCTTCCTAGCGGACCGAGGGTCAGTATAATGAAAGCAACAACTGCAGTTATGTAAATGCTGTTTGAAATAATGGGAAGTGCTATTAATGAGTTTAGTTTAAAGTCCTTAGAAAGGGATGTATTCAATCGGATAATTTTTCCTTATTTTGGCCCCTATTTATACAAAAAATTAACGGCCAGTTGAAATATTGCGGTATTATTTAATACAGCTGCTCACCACAGCCTTGCAGGACGAACGTATTAACATTTAGATAATAGAAATCAACCCGTGGTTCCGAAATGTTTTCGAATGATAAATTGGAGAGCGCAGCTAACTGGTTACACTCGCTTTGAGTGTGGCCATTGGTTGGTACACTCTTAGCAAATACCGGCTTAAAACAACGCATATAGGGCGGAAAGTAGATCAAAATTTCGACGCTTATAAGTGGCTCACTGTAAGCGGCTACTGCGTAAGCGGCTCTTGCGTATGCGGCCCGCATTTAAACGGCCCATAGTAGGGCCGCTTGGTGGTCACGCATAACCCCAAAATTTTATGCGGTATTTCAGATCAAATCTGTCCGGCTTACTAAGCGGCTCAAAGTTATGCGGCCCATCGGGTATTTTTTTTACGAAAAAATTATTTATTTAAAGACAGGTGCCATGCGCGCTGTTTCATAGACATTGCATAGTACCTAATTATATATATATATATATATATATATATATATAGAGAGAGAGAGAGAGAGAGAGAGGTTTATTTGAAGAAAGGCAGAGAGGTCGGCTTGAGCGTTAGGTTGCTCTGGCCAGCTACTCTACACTGGGAAAGGGGGGAGGGAATAAAAAGAGCGACGAATGGTGATGATAAGATTAGGAGGTGCGTGTGTACATGTCCATCCCGTTGAGGTCACACTATATCCGTGCATGGAGTCCAGTGGCTTGAAGGAAGGCTATAGTAGCTTTGATGACCACAGCTGTGACCACATTATAGAAATTTGATAACACACAATACAAGCATGGTAACGCACATCACACAAACATGGGAACAGTGGGAATCGAACCCGGGTACACCGCGTGAAAGCCAAACACGCTAACCACTACTCCACATCAATACGCCATCGCAGAGGACTCGCACAGCTATTGGTAGACACATTTGTGTTTCTGAGGCTGTCGTTTTATGTCGATCGTTCACAGCCGGCGATCGTGCGTGATATACAAATAGCTTGTGTAGCTGTTACCGATGCTTAGGTGGCTGGTGACAGTAGATGTATTTTAATGAGTATCAGTATACGAATAGCGCTTTCAACAGCTGTCATGTGGGGCGGAAAGGGTAAATGGGGTAGGATTACGGAGCATGGGAGCTGCACGAAAAGAAAAACTGCTTCGCCAGGCAAACGTAGTTCTTTAATATTTTCTGTTTATTCGCTATGATGCGGCTGCAGTCACTGTTTAACCGGGAACTCGGCTTTGTCTGAGAAACTTTCAACCTCGTTCAGAAGGTTCAGGTAAAACTGATCCGCACTGTTGCGCTGCCTCGACGGTATAACGACAATACGGTTCCGATATTCTGAGACGTCAAATAAAGCGGCCGGAAGTTTATCGGCCCGTCTAAGTTTGTTGAACCGACAAATATTTCTAGTCACCTCCGCTGGCCTCAACAGGGATGCCCTGTCCGAAAGACTGGCATATATAGCTTTTGTGAGTATCAAGAAGAATGCTCTCGAACCGATCCTATTATGCTGTTTCGTTGTAGTTAATGATTCAATGTTTATTTTGATGCAGCAAGGCGCGTCGGTATCTCCGCCCGTGAGCCTACCGTAACAGCATTGCAAATATTGGAAGCTTCACTGCTTTCCACACGCTAGCTTGTTTTCACCTCTTCACCTGCCAGGCGCATGCACGCGACGTTGCAACGAGCTACCGTGGCCATACCTGCAGTGCTGTTGAGCTTAAAGGAACGAAGGGAGGTAAGAAATCGAGGCGTTGTTAAAGAATATATATTATGGGGCTTAGCGTCCCGAAACTGCTGTGGATTACGAGGGACGCAATAAAAGACAGCTACGGATTCATTGTGGCCACCTGGAGTTATTTAACGCGAACCGAAAGAACGACAAAAGCGTTTTTGCATTTCTGTGGGAATGCGACAGGTGTGGCCGAAATGCTAAGGTCACCTTGTTACTGCGGTGACTGTCGTTGAAAGTGAACGAATCAGCTGTTTGAAATTTCGCATAACAAGGCGGGATTTTGCAGCGTGTCGAAGCTTGCAACAGCTCCATTCCTTCCCTTGCAAGTCGACGGCTTCGACGCAAAATGAATGTGGAATAACCGCAATTTGCCCATTTTATCTTGCGCTGCATTTGTGTGATCAGCGGCACCGCAATGAGCACTCTCTGCTATCTGGAATGCAAGGGAATCTCCGTGCGCAAGACGAGCCGCATTCATGCACAAACTACTTTTAGTTATCTCAAAAAAAGGAAAAGAAAGCACCGTGCAGACTGAAATAAAGTGCCCGCGCTGTATTAAGTGGGCACGCACTATTGTGCTGTGTCCGGCAAAGTAAGTTGTGCCATGAAGTGGTTGCAAGCAGGTGAGATGGACTGCCCGTTAGCATACCTAATTATCTCGAAGGAGAGATCGAATTCGGATTTAGGTGTCGTGTACATTGGTTGAGTGCCTCTGCCTTCGTTATATCAACTGCCCTATATGCACAGTTATTAAAAGCACACGTTTTTCTCCTACAACGTTAAGTATCGTTTTTGCGGAATGCCCACTTCATCTTTGTACGCCATCTGAAAGCATGCTGTACATTATTGCAGACACGTACGTTCATGCAGACACAGACAAAGAACATATTTTTCAAGGGAGAATGATTTATTTACAATACAACAAAGTGAAAAGTGCCAAGCATAGTTTCACTGTAGGTTTTCAACACAGAATGGGGACTTAAATACCAAGCTCTGCCAGTAACAAATAAAAGTCACACTGCTACAGGAAATACAAAAGCAGATAGGCAGTGTTAGTGCCTGTAGCTTTTAAAATGTGAAACAAGCATAACGCATAACGTACTTCATGCAGTTGCGAGTAACAAAAGTTGGGCCTCTCAGTTCACCATTTTCTCGTTCATTAAAGAAAGTTTTGTTTATAGCCAAAACTACGTAAAATAGCAGATAACTACAACATGAAGAACAGAACACCCATATGTACTAAACTTACTGAAAGGTCACATTTTCTATAGATAAGTTATCTAATGAGGAATTAAGACAGCTAAGTGCTCACAGCTTTAACGAAAAATAGCTATCCATGAATAGCATGAAAAAAAGAAAGAATGAAAGCGCTGCATGAAAATGTACGAGGTGTGTTCAAAAAGAAACCAAACTTTTGAAATAGCACGCAAACAGACAGAGAGCGCGCTGCGGCTACTGAACGCATGTAGCAGCGGGTGTAGACAACAAACTGCTATTTGCCGCGTTTCGCTGTGGCCATTGGTTGGTGAGCTACAGCCGCCGAAGTGCGCACGTGTACAAGCTGTTTATTGGATTAGTGTCAAAGTAACAATGAAAGAGGTTGAAGAACAACTTGCGTGTGAAATTTCGCTACAAACTTGGCAAAACTTTCACAGAGACATTTCAATTGCTTAACCAAGCATACGTGGAAAACTGTATGAGTCGCACTCAGTGCTACGAGTGGTTTGAGCATTTTGAACAAGGCAGAATGTCGGTTGGTGATAATCCCAAGCCTGGACGACCTTCCACATCAACAGATGATGACCATGTCGAGAGAGTGCGTGCTGTGATTCGTGGAAATCGTCGTTTAGCTGTTCGAGAACTACCTGACGAAGTGGGCATCAGCATAGGATCATGGCATCCTATTGTGAATGACAAACTTGAGATGCGTCGTGTCAGTCCAAAATTTGTGCCGCGTTGTTGACTGTCGATCAGAAACACCTGTGTTGAAATAAGCCAGGAACTGCATGCCACTGGCAATTATAATGAAAACTTCTGTAACGTCACAACAGGCAATGAGATGTGGGTTTATGGCTCTGATATTGAAACAAAAGTGCAGTAGTCGCAGTGGGTGGGCGAACAGTCTTCTCACCCAAGAAAGCACGCATTATTCAGCAAAAAAATCAAGGTAATGGTGGTGTTTTCTGACTGGAAAGACATAGTCCGTCAGGAATTTGTACCACGTGGTCAGATGGTAAACAAGACAGTCTACCAAGGAATTTTAGCGCGTTTGCGGGATGCTGTGTGCAGTAGGAAGTCTGAATTGTGGGAAACCCAGACTTAATTTTTGCAACATGACAATGAGCTAGTTCACGCGTCGCTCCTTGTCTGCGGCCATCTAGCAAAACATCACACTCTCGTGCCCATCCACCGTACTTTCCAGACCTAGCCCAAGAAGCCTTTTTCCTGTTTCCCGAACTTAAAATCACCTTGAAAGGACGTCGTTTCCAACCCATAAAAGAAATTTCAAGAAAGCCTCGTGGAAAGAAAACGCTTTCGAGGAGGCTTTGCAAAAATGAATGAGATGATAGGAACAATGTATTGCCAGAAGAGGGGACTACTTTGAAGGGAACATGCCTAAAATGTTGTACAATGTTGTAATAAAGATGTTAAAGCAAAAGTTTGGTTTCTTTTCGAACACACCTTGTACGTATTTGAATTGAACTCTTTTGGGAGCAAAGAAACATAAAAAATCTTTTGTCGTGCGGCGCACACTCTGTATACATGCCGCAGTGGTTGGGTGAATGCAGAGAGATTCAAGTGGTTTTTTATGTATACATTGCTAACAAGGGAAAAGAAGCATTTTTAAATATGTGTTTCATTTTGACATAATTGCTCAGTCATCACAAACACATTAGATATCATTCATATATATTCAGAGTTATTTGTCCTGATGACTCCTGGGCTTCCAGGAAACCGTCGTACCTAGAAGGAAAAAGAAATGCCACCTAATGTTAGACGATTCCAAAAACTGCTTCACCTTGGCCCTCTTATGGCTATGTTTGTTCAATACTGGTTCGAGGCCAATATAGTAGTGATCTTGCAAGAAACAGATCTCAATGTTAACCATAAACTTCTGAGACTGCGAGATAACGATCCAAGGTCTTTTATTTGACTGCGCTCATTTTGGTGTTGCTAAAAAACCAGACTTGACTGCTCTTAATTGCACCTTGTTGGGGGAGAGAACAATTGTTCAGAGTGCGTTCAACACCCTTGCATTGCCCTGCTACTTGACATGTGGGTTGTTGCTGTAGTGCACGCCATTGCATTGATGTGCACACATTCTCTTCCTTTCTATTTTAAATCTCGGCTCTCCTGTTGCCTTTCATTCCCTTTATACCCCTTCCTCAGCACAGTCACTTGTACTTACGCTGGTGAACCTGCCTGTCTTCCTATCTTTCTAGCTCCTTTCTCCAAGAGCACGTGTCAGCATTATAAAACTCGGTGTAAATGATTTACTGCAGAAAGCTGAACATTCCATATCACAAACTTTGCATCTGAATAACTCATAAGAGATTGTGAACGACATTCGAATGTGTCCGACCTTTCAATATACAGCATTGTATTTGAAATTTCACTGGCATTATTAGCACTAAGGTCCATCCCTAATAATCTGAATATAATGAGTGCATACACAGTGTAAACAACGTAATCAAGCCATGACAATAGACACAAACACATAATGCTCTGGCACGTAACTAAAGGGAGAAACATACGTTCAGTGGCATTCTTCACGTTATGTACAAACCCATTTCACATATACTTGGCCTCTTTGAAATCAACTCAATGTGCTTGGGCTTATGGTTTATTTCACAGTCATATTTCCTCATACTTGTAGGTAATTATCAATTGGCCCATATTGTCAGCTGGCTCTCAGGGGAACTTATTTATGTCTCTTACACTTACTGGCATTCTGTTGTACTTTCATTTACACTGGCCTAAGCTCAGTGACTTCGCACTGTTCTGAAATCAGCAGAAATTAGTGAGAGGCTCTCGAATGTGTGTCTATCTCTAGTGATATTACAGCTTGTGTAAATGCATCAATGTTCTCCGCATGCGAGCAATATTGTAAACACTTGCATCTTTCTGAGCCCCACACCCCTTTTGAGCTGGCAAAATATGTGCTTTTTCTTTGTGTGCTTCATCATAAGCATATATTTCCGCACTGCAATGAACAGCCATTTTTGGACTGATTTTCGCTTACCGATGGGGTGATCCACTCTAAAGTTCCAATGGAGAGCCCGGGGTTCTGCTTTCATGGCTGGCGTTCTTATTAGTGTTGACGTCCCACTTTATTCCTGTATAGAAAAAAATTCACTTAAGCGAGAATAAAAAGAAAATGCAGAAATTTGATAACTCGAGAAGCATAAACTCATAAGAAAGGTCTTATTAAGGCCTATTTTGGGGCTAGTGGGTGCTTCATAGTCGCAAATACACACAACATAGCAATCACCATACAAAAGCAAAATGTCCAACTTGTAATGTTCTTTTGCTTCTTTCATAGTTTTTTTAGCTATGCATGCAGCGGTTTTATCTCACAACATTATGGAATGACTCAAGTACTGAAAACCAGATTTTTCCGTCTGCTACAAAACTTGAAATTGCTACAATCGATGTGACATGTCGCGTTGTTGAAATTTTGCCAGTTGCATAGAACTTCGCCCCTTCTACAAGTAACGAGTGTACCGCTTATCTTCGAGATATAATGTGGCAAATCCTGCGGCTAGTGCAAACCGAGACTTCGGAGCTGCTGCGTCATTGGAGTCATTTATTATGGTCGCGTCACGCAATCTTCGAGCTAAATTGGGCTTTGAATTTTAGTGCACTCGCCGCATTAAACAGGAAAGCCAGAAATCTACGCATAGACCCACTACACAGAGGAAAGTGCGTAACACACCAGAATTTTTTTTTTCAAAATATAACCGTCGTTTGACAAACTGCAACTACGAAATGCAATGAATTAATCCCGCAAAGCCCACGAAAGGAATTAAAAAAAGCACATTTCATGGTTTAGAACGCTACACGCGATTACCAGCGCCGCTATAAAACGCAAGCCCTATCGAAAATTCGCGCATGAAGTTTCAACAAGTGGACACCTGACTACGCAAGAAAAAAAAATCGCCTGCAATCATACAACTGGGGGAAACCTAAACGGAGCTACGCGTGCAGTTACAACTACTTCACACACCAAAACTTCCAATGCGCGTGTTCGCATTAGTACTACACGTTCAGATATTTAAATCACCGACATTCGGTATCTGCGGGCTCATAAGAATGCAATGGTATAAATTAAGCAATTAGTAAGCGTAGCGAATAGGAAGAAAATATCGACCTACCAAATAGGCACAGGTTCGCAGCTCGACAGCACGCACTCCTGGGCTCGGCGATCCAGCGCACATGGCGGGCCGCCGCTGCTGATCGCCCGTGTGGCCGTTGTACTCGCACAAGTTGTCGAAGTTGCACTGCTTT
Source organism: Dermacentor silvarum (assembly GCF_013339745.2). NCBI lineage: Eukaryota > Metazoa > Arthropoda > Arachnida > Ixodida > Ixodidae > Dermacentor > Dermacentor silvarum. The sequence goes on from NC_051154.1 coordinate 362,528,712, forward strand.
TTTGCAATTTCTGGTAACAACGGTGGATTTGAACATCACTGACATCACCGAGAGCATTCACCGACGCGGCCAGATCACTTCAGAACACGAACACAGTCGCTTAACGTCACCGGTACAAAGATATGACGATAATTACAGCCGAAAACAATCTCCTCGTACGCCGGCATGCGCCATGTTCTCGCTCCTTCCCGGTGCGGTCGGCGCAGCCTTTGCTCCTCCTCCGCCATGAAAGCAACGCAGAGGCGTCGACTTGTTTCTCTTCGTTATCTCCTTTTGCCTTTCGCTTTACTTTCTCCCTCAAAGCATTTCCCTCACCGCTCCTTACAGCTTTTGCTTTGTAACGCTCTCTCAACGCTTCGGCGCGCTTTTTGCGCGCCCAATTTGCAGGGCTGCTTATAAGCGTTGCGTCCGCTCGGGGCCGCATATAGCGGGCCTAGCCTGCCGCCGCAGCCATTGTCACGCATGATATTCCTTCGAAGTCCGCTTATATGCAGTACTTTACGCTGGAACGAAAATATACCGCATATGTGCCGGACATTATACGGTATTTGACTAAGAGTGTACTTCCTAGGCTAATTGCGCTCTTTGTCGAATTCCTACTGCGTAGTTTTGGTAAAATGACAGTTCCGGGCACTGCAATTCTAGAATTTGTTCATATAAGCTGGAATAACAACGGCCCTGGCCTAGCCTAAAGAATACTACGGCACGGCGTTCAAAATTATTTAATGAAAGTCGAATAAAACCTGTTTTCAAGTGTTACGGACAAAAAGAAAAACGCCATCGTCTTTAATAATTCATTTTGTGCTGAACTGTTAAAACTTTCGGGAACTGTGACAGCAAACGCTCCCTACAGCTGACACCGTCATCTTTGGAAGAACAACTTCTTCGGATCGAAGACAATGTTTAGCTCGATAATAACTGCTTCACCATGAATTTACTGTTACCAAGCAGCGTCTGTCTCCATGCGCAATCTCCGAGGCAGCAAGTAATGTCTTGCAGGTATGGGAATTGAAAAGACTTCGTTAATTACAAAACTAATGGTGACAATGCACTTCCATCGTACTTTGGAGTGTTCCTGAGTGGAATTCCTGAGTGGCAAATTTTTCGCGACATATATGTAAGTCGCCTGTCCAATAACTAGCAGCTGCAATCTCATACCTCGGTCAGTGGATTGGAATAAATGGTTTCTGTCATGTTATAGTCGGAACCGCACTAAGCAAAAGAAACAAACCAAAATTACATCCAATAATCAATCCAACCTAGGAATCAATTTCGACTCCACAGGCTGCGGATTGAGCGGAGCTACCATATATAGAACGTCGGCTGCCTTGCTAGTCGCAAGCTATTAATGAAATGTGGATGCTGTTGCTCATTTCAGGCTAAATAGCTTAGCTCCAAGCTTTTCACCGGCCACACCTTTTTTCCGCAACATCTTTCTCTCCTATAGACCCTTGTCTCACTCAGCACAAAGTGTTGCGAATTGTTCCGGTTAGATCGTGCTTGAGTTTCACGAAACATTACGCAATACAGGGTGCAGCCTTGTACGTTTGCTGCCGAAATGGGACTACACCGTTACGAGCGTTTCTTAACATGGCAGCGGTTGCAACGCCGCCGCACGAAAGTACGGGAAACTCAACACCGTTGCGTATCCGTGCCTTGGGGATCGCGCTTCGTCTAGACAAGCATGTGTTAGACCGCGCCCCCACTCGTATTTGCTCAAGGACGAAGTTCAAGCAATGTATCGTTATTTAGTGCAGTTTGGAGGCACCTCCAGGACTAACAACAAAGGTGAAATTGGGACAGCAAGGCTACAACCTGGTCTGGTCCGTCGGTTGGCGGCTCGCCGACGGCCTGCGGTGCCCGGGGTATATAAAAGCGTATCTGACGTAATAGCTCAGCGGAAATCCGCTAGGTGGAGATAAGTAATTAAAGCGAAACTGAGACATCCACCCAAATGTAGCAATTTGCTACAATGGAAACCCAACCGGGTTCCTCGAAAGAAAGCCTCGCAGTTGAAGAAAAATTCGTCCTGGTCCGGGACTCAAACCTGAACTATTACGTCATACACTTGCCTTTGCTTCGAGTTGTCGACAAATTCGACTTCGCCCTGCCATCTGCTGGCCGCCTGGTTAGCTCAGATGGTAGAGCGGCTGCCCCGGAAAGGCGGTGGCCCCGGGTTCGAGTCCCGGACCAGGACGAATTTTTCTTCAACTGCGAGGCTTTCTTTCGAGGAACCCGGTTGGGTTTCCATTGTATCAAATTGCTACATTTGGGTGGATGTCTCAGTTTCCCTTTAATTACTTATCTCCACCTAGCGGATTTCCGCTGAACTGTTACGTCATACACTTGCCTTTGCTTCGAGTTGTCGACAAATTCGACTTCGCCCTGCCATCTGCTAGCCGCCTGGTTAGCTCATATGGTAGAGCGGCTGCCCCGGAAAGGCAGTGATCCCGGGTTCAAGTCCCGGACCAGGACGAATTTTTCTTCAACTGCGAGGCTTTCTTTCGAGGAACCCGGTTGAGTTTCCATTGTAGCAAATTGCTACATTTGGGTGGATGTCTCAGTTTCTCTTTAAAATCGTATCTGGTACACCCGAGGCACGTGGAAACCGTGGGCAGATATGCTCTGACTGGCTGCATTAAAGAATCGCGCAAAATGCTAACTGGCAGATGACTGTATGATGAAGACCGGGAAATACAATAGCAGAAATTATGCGAATAAAGTCATACCTAAATAAAATCTGTCAACTGAAGAAGATGATAGCGCCGTTCATTATTTCGGAGAAACTTATTAACGGTAATTGCGGCCGCGTCAATCCACACCAGTGTCCCAAACGTGTCGCTCGACCGTCTCGGATTTGGCGTGAAAAAGTCATGGACACGAACTATTTTGCTCAGGGTGATTTCCCACGATATTGCAGATGAAAAAATGTTTTCTGTGACGTGCGGTGCTTGCGAAGTTTGCTGTAGTACACGAAACGTGCTACTGCTTACAAACACAACAATATATACAGTATAGTATAAGGATGTTTATTGGACGGCACTTAAAGCAGCGCAAGGGCGATAGTCCAAAAAGCGCAGCACGGACTCTCAGCACGAGCGGCGCTCGAGAGCCGAAGAAAACGACCCACTAGAAGGCGCTGGAGCGGACGACCCACTTCAGAGTTCCAACGCTTCGCTACAATATATATATATATATATTGCTAAGAGGTTTAATAGCAACGGAGTAGCTTAAGGGCCCAGCGAGCAAGTCGGCCAGAGGGGTCCTTGAGGGTGGACAGCCAACAAAGGGCGTGGTGGTCAGTGATGACGTCGAAAGTGTGACCATACAAATAAGGGCGGAATTTCCCAAGGGCCCAAATAATGGCTAAACACTCTTTCTCTGTAACCGAGTAATTAGCCTCGGCTTTTGTCAGAGTTCGGCTCGCGTAGGCAACGACATATTCATCGAACCCCGCCTTCCGTTGCGCGAGTACGGCACCGAGTCCTACGCCGCTGGCATCGGTGTGGACCTCGGTGGGGGCGGCAGGGTCGAAGTGGCGGAGGATAGGTGGCGAGGTTAGCAGGCGGCGTAATTTCGTGAAGGCGTCATCGCAGGCGGGCGACCAAGCTGAAAGTTCGTTGTTGCCGCTTAGAAGGTCTGTCAGGGGTGCAATTATGGATGCGAAATTTCGAATGAAACGTCGGAAATACGAGCATAAACCAACGAAACTTCGAAGCTCCTTTAACTTCTTCGGTTTTGGAAAGTCAGCGACGGCGCGGAGCTTGGCTGGGTCCGGAAGAATGCCGTCTCGCGAGACAACATGGCCAAGAATGGTGAGCTTTCGGGCACCAAAACGACATTTTTTTAAGTTGAGTTGAAGTCCCGCGTCAGTGAGACATTGCAGAACGTGCTCGAGATGGCTGAGATGTGCATGGAAATCAGCGGAAAAGACAACGACGTCGTCCAGGTAGCAGAGACATGTGTTCCATTTGAGGCCGCGCAAAATATTGTCCATCATCCTCTCAAAAGTGGCTGGAGCGTTACACAGGCCGAAAGGCATCACGGTAAATTCATATAATCCGTCAGGCGTCACAAATGCTGTTTTATGCTGATCAGATGGTGCCATAGGGACTTGCCAGTATCCGGAACGTAAATCCAGCGAAGAAAAGAACTCCGCTCCCTGCAAACAGTCGAGGGCGTCGTCGATGCGCGGTAACGGGTAAACGTCCTTGCGCGTTATCTTGTTCAGGCGTCGGTAGTCGACGCAGAACCGAATAGAGCCATCCTTTTTCTTAACAAGAACGACCGGTGACGCCCAGGGACTGTTCGAAGGCTGTACAACCCCGCGCTTGAGCATGTCATCAACCTGGCCATCAATTACACGGCGCTCCGAGGCGGATACCCGATAAGGGCGTTGCCGTAGAGGTGCATGACTGCCGGTATCTATCTGGTGAAAGACGGTTGATGTGCGACCCAAACCGGAAGCAGGGCTGTCAAAAGAGGCGCGGAACTTCTGAAGCAGAGCGAGCAGCTGGCTTCTTTGTGAAGATGACGTTTCATCGGCGATGGAGCGGTTGAAAGCGTCGCGCAGGGACTGATCAACCGCAGGGGCACAAGAAAGTGCGCTAAGGTCTGTCGGAGTAGAAGCCGCAGGAGCGTCAAAGATGCAAAAGGTGTCGACCGGCTGAACAAGGCCTAGGCATTCGCCATGAAATAACGGTAAAGGGCACGCCGTGGGATTGTCGACGAGCATCTTCGTGGCGCCACTGCGAAGAGTAAGGAGAGCAAAGGGCAGCGGAGAGCATTTGCGGCGAAGGAACACTTTAGAGGGCGTAAAGAGAACAGTGCCCTCAGAAATAGCGGCGCACGACACAGGGACAAGCAGGGAAGAGCACGGAGGAACGGCATTGTCTTCGGACACAAAAAGTTTATCACTAGAAGGGTGGTCGTCGATTGTCTGAAAATCGTGAAGCGCAGAAAGTTCAAGTTCGGCGTGGCAACAGTCAATAACGGCGTTATTATTTGCAAGGAAGTCCCAGCCTAATATAATGTCATGGGAACACGAGGGCAGGACGACGAATTCGACTGTATACAGAACTCCTTGAATGAAGACTCGAGCAGTACATGCAGCGAGAGGCGTAATGTTTTCAGCGGTTGCGGTTCGAAGGGAGAGGTCGGATAAAGGCGTCAGAACTTTTTTAGTATGCGACAGAGTTTGGCGGAAATTACAGATACTGCGGCTCCTGTATCGACAAGTGCCAGGACGGCGACTCCTTCGACATACACTTCAATTACGTTGGCCGGAGAGGGACGAGGACTTGAGCATTTCGACGTAGACGCAGTTCGTGCCTCGGGAACTGCGGCCTTCAGTTTTCCTGCTCGGTGGGTCCGGCACGGCGACGCATCGGAGAAAGCGAGCGACGACGTGGAGATGGTGAGCGGCGGGTAGGCGCGGGTGAGCGATCAGGACAAAATGAAGAGGTAGGAAGGCTGGAAGGCGACGATGAAAATTGAGCGGGGAACGGTGGCGCTCGCCAGATGTTCGGGAAAGGAAGCATGCGCCGACGGCAATGGCGCGCCACATGACCAGCACCACCACAAGCAAAACATATTGGACGGTCATCGAAGGTGCGCCATTGTTGGGGGTAAGCTCCGACTCGTGGCTGAGAAGTCGAAAAATGCTGTCGATCTGGTAACGGCATAGGATGCGGCGAAAAGGTCGGTGGTCGATGCATAGCGGGCGGCGAGAGCGTTTGTGGGCGAGGTCGGGCAACTGCTTCTGCGTACGTGAGAGGTGCATTGACTGGCGTCGGATCACGTGCTGGAGGAATGGCTTGCGAAACTTGCTCCTGGATGAAGTCGCGGATCGTAGGTGCCAAAGCGGGTGGTGGTTCCGGGACGCAAGACATCAAAGATAGCTGGCGAGCAACCTCTGCGCGCACGAATTCCTGAATCTTCAGAAACAGGGCAGCATGGTCGTCGCTGACACCAAGGCTGGACACAGAGTCGGCGGGCGCAGGGGGACGTCTGGTGTGAAGCCGTTGCCTGCGCAACTCGTCGTAACTCTGACACAATTCGATCACTTCAACGACAGTGCGAGGACTCTTCGATAATAACATTTGGAATGCGTCGTCCTCAATACCCTTCATTATATGTTTGATCTTCTCCTCCTCCGACATCGACGCGTTCACCCGTTTGCAAAGGTCAAGAATGTCCTCAATGTAGCTCGTGAAATTCTCTCCGCTCTCTTGGGATCGTGTGCGCAAACGGTGTTCTGCACGGAGCTTTCGTACTGCTGGCCGACCGAAAACTTGGGTAAACATGGTCTTGAAGACCAACCACGTAGTGAGGTCGCCTTCATGGTTGAGAAACCATAGTTTCGCAACGTCCGAGAGATAGAATGCTACGGTTCTCAACTTGGTAGCATCGTCCCAATGGTTATTGGCACTCACTCGCTCGTATGAGGAGATCCAATCTTCAACGTCTTTTTCATCTGTGCCGGAGAAGATAGGGGGATCTCGCAGATGCAAGGCGCCGGCACAAACCAGGGTGGGCGGCGCCGGTGGAGGGGTTGGAGGAGTGCCGCTTGCGTCCTCGGGCATGATGGGGGGTAGAGTGCGACTCCGCAGTTCCAGGGTGGTCGAAACCCAGCACCTCCACCACTTGCTAAGAGGTTTAATAGCAACGGATGCAGGCGAACGGGTAGCAGTCACAAGCGTTCGGCCAAGGACAGCAACCACGAGCTCATGCCGGTGGCGATGCTGCTGAGGCACAGGTCACTCTTCTTCATTACAATATATATATGCTGAGGCACAGGTCACTCTTCTTCATTACAATATATATATATATATATATAGCTGTATATGGCTAGGGTAAAACCGTCGTTCGCGAACAACCCACGAACTGGCTCAGGCATTCGTCGTCGTCGTCTCCTTCCACAGCTAGCTCCGTTGCCGCTCATCATTCCAACGTAGAATTTCACTTCTCTTTGTCGTCGTAATGGGGAGGCCGCGTTTACAGGGCTATGAGACATTGATTAAGGGGATATGAGCCATTCATTGCCAGGTGGAACCTATCATCGGCATCATCATATATCATCATCAGCAATGGCTCTAGCGTCGTCGTCTTGTTCCATAGCTGGCTCATTAGCGCCCCATGGCGCAACCACTTGAACGCGCTCGCACGTTCGCCGTCGTCTTCTTCTACAGTGGCTCTGTTTCCGCTCAGTATTCCAGAGTAGAATTTTGTGAAAAAGTTATGAGGGGTATGAGCTGTTCATTGATTGACGCATTTAATAACAGAGGTGATACCAAAATGTTTGGGCATACCTATCGTCACGGTAAATATGCTCGTACTTTTGTTCTAAAGTCTATGTCACCTCTGTGTCGTGTGTTGAACAGCTTCGCTAGTCATCAACATTCTCAGAGTGGGATGGCTCACAATTTTTTTCTTACACAGCTGTTCATATACTTGCCTCAGAAACTTCAACACGCACACATGAACGTGCGCATGCAAGAATATATCACGCGTAGAGTATTCATCACGAATAGAGGAGTAGAGAGCGGCGCCGCCACCGATTCTTTGCGCAGCTGTAATAATGGCTAGCTTGTGGCGCGGTAACGAGAAGTTGAGTGTACCGTACTTTCATGGTGGGTGTACGAACAATGAAACTTCGCAGCCTAAACGATGAGTGGTCTTGTTTTTCTCTTAGAATTGGACGAAGCCTGAGACGGGCTGCCGACAGAATTCTACTTGGGCTCAGTGCTGTGATGGCAACTATGTGAAGCGTGATTATCGCTGCGACTTGAGTACCACGTGTGCTTTACGGCCAATGGGAATAATCGAGTACAACTCGGCTCTGCGGCGCAATTTTTTGGAAACAATCGCATGTATTTGGCGCTCAAATTTTGGGACTAACATAGGAATCGAACCCACAGCCTCCCGCAGCCGAGGCGGGCGTTCTACCACTAGGCCACGGCTGCGGGAGGCTGTGGGAGCAACACAGAGAGAAAGGTATTATTAGTTAATGTGACAAAGAAACGCAGCCATGCCGTCGTCTGCAGAGGAAGCCCACGTTACACTACCAAACTGCCATTGCTGACACCATGGCCGGCAATGAACCCACGACCTCACGCTCAACAACGCAATGCCACAACAACTAAGCAACTGCTGTTTGTCCGCAAAACAAATAACCTGGTTCCAGTTAAACTTTTTATACTTATTATCCAAAGAATAATACATTTCAACGGTTACCTCATAGATATGAGCGGCGAACTTATTTATCTCGAAGTAGCATTGGTGTTATGCCGTACACTCCGTGCCAAGGAATCCTTTAAGAGAAAGACCAACTCCCAAAAAATAAAGCCTTGCTTGCGAGTGTTCAACAGGTACAATGCAGCACTTGTAGGATTAGAGAAAAAATCTGTCAGGTTTGAAGACCAAAATTGTATTCATTAGCGTACAAGACGTATTCCGATGCTCGTTAGGATGGTTTCTCTTAGCACTCTGAAAGCGTGCTCACAAAATGGCTTACACGCCTATAAGAAAAGCACGTTAAATAAGGAAAACTGTATTTTCACAGCTTAAAAAAATTTGAATTCACAAAAACATAACGCACGAATACTGAACGTTAGCCATTGAATCACTGGCAGTAGCAGCAAGAGTGGCCCGTCGACGATCAACACGCAACTGTTCCGAACAATGGAGACCCAATGATCCACTGGTTCACCGTCAGATCCAGTGATAGAGGAGAAAAGACTAGCCAGCAGCGCTTGCAAGGACATTACTCGGGCATTCTTGGCGTATAAGACGAGTATTTTGACGGCCCCGTGCCCACACCTTGCCTGCAGTCGTCTAGTCAGGCCACAATACCAGCGAAGGCAGTCTATTGTAAACTCTGCTGGCCAAAAAGGCAGCGACGACCGCGCGGCCATCTGCTCCGTTTCAACAACACAGCAGCACGTGGCACGTACAGCCACCTGGAGGACCCACTCCTCTTCTGCCGTGATAGGTGGTACCAGGTGCAGCCGCAGACGCCCGAAACTTTAGCGATGCTTAGCGAGGCTGCCTGTGCATCCTGTCGCCAATGGGTGGCGTTCGGAGACATCACCACCTATCTGCTGGCTAGCATTGGGGACCTGCAATGACGAGACAGAGATGGTTGTGCGATCGTGGTCTTAATTAAGAGATATCTGTTGGCAGCTGCACTTGCTTACTCGGGCTGGCATAGAAAATACGCCAGAGGCAAAACAACATTGAAGCCAAGGCAACATTTTGAAACTGTGCGCACAGTGGTGTAATTATATTGTTACGGTAGGCAAGCAGACAATGTCGACGACGGAGAGGAGGACGAAGTGCTGTTCGTGGAAACAGCCTCTCTGTATTCTCAGCTGCTGTTTATCTATCTCCTTTAAATACACCTTGTAAATAGTTTATACCCGTGACATTTTTGGTGAGAGGTGCTGGGTACGCGTCTTCGCCACGGAGCTCCACAGCGGACGTCTCGCCCAGCCTGGGAACATGCATCAAGCGGCAGACACCGCGTCTGCAGCTGCATCGCCGACTACGCAGACCCAGTACCTTGCTCTACCTCAGCCGCAAGACCCCGGCAAGTTCAACGGCCTCAATGGTGTTGACGTAGAAGAATGGTTGAAGATGTACGAGCGCGTCAGCAAGGTGAGCAGGTGGGATCCGACCATAATGCTGGCCAATGTCGTGTTCTACCTCGACGGAACACCGCGAACGTGGTATTACACACACGAGGAAGAGCTCACCAGCTGGGAGTTGTTTAAAGAGAAGCTGTCCGACGTTTTTGGCAATCCAACCGGTCGACAGCTAGCCGCCAAGCAACAACTCGCCACGCGTGCCCAAACTGCCACCGAGTCGTATGTCTCCTACATTCAGGACGTCCTCGCCTCTGTCATAAGATCGACACGTCAATGCCAGAGGCGGACAAGGTTGGGCACATTATCAAGGGCATCGCGGACGACGCATTCAACCTTCTGGTCTTTAGAAACTTATCGACTGTCGACGCCATCATGAAGGAATGCCGCCGTTTCGAGCAGGCGAAGAGCCGCCGTATACATAATCAGTTTACACGGCTTCCAAATACTGCAGCGACCTCTTCTTGCACCGACCCAACCGACCAATCTAGCTTGCCACCACCAAATGAAAATGTGACCCGCATTGTGCGCCGCGAACTCGAAGCAGCGTTTCCTGTCTCGCCTCAACAGACAGACGTCTTTGACCAATACTGCTGAGACTATTTCGCTGATCCAGTCCGTGGTTCGCCAGGAGATCGCTAATATGGGTCTCCCCAGCGCCTGCTCCTTGAGTCGTCCTGACACCGGCCCTGCTCCTATGCCTCGGTCCTATCACAGTCCACCATACAGTGCCCGTTATTCCTACGGTGCATGCGCGGAATCCATCGGACTGGCGTACACCTAATGACAGGCCGATCTGTTTCTGCTGTGGCCGAATCGGTCACGTTTCCCGTCACTGCCGTAGCCGTTGGCCGTCCCCGCCTCGAAACACAATCTGGAATTAAAGTTCGCCCCGCAGTTCTTCACCCCGTCGCTTCTACAACGCTTCCGACGCCGCTACCTCTCCTCGCCGCTATACTCGCTCGCCCTCGCCTCAACGTCGCCAGCCACGTGCGCCCCAGCTTCACCTCTCGCCCTCGCCGACCTACCCAGGACCATCCCAGCCGGAAAACTAGGCAATGCGGGACCTTGGGGTAGTGCTGCAATGTCGAATTCGCCGCAAAATCCTCCTTTGACGCTGTTTACGAGACATAACCTTCTTGACGTCCACGTTAATGGTACACCCGTCACAGCACTCATAGATACCGGAGCGCACATATCGATTATGACCAGCCGCCTTTGCCGCCATTTAAGGAAAGTTGTTACGCCTGCCGTTACTCGGGTCGTACGAATCGCCGACGGCAGCACGGTAGCCGTGATCGGACTGTGTACTGCACGTGTGAGCATTTCCGGCCGCCAAACTGTCGTCCTTTTCACTGTGCTTGACCATGCCCCCATGACCTCATACTAGGCCTCGACTTTCTCTCTGCCCATTCAGCGCTCATCGATTGTTCCTCTAGTACTGTGCGTCTTGACCTGCTTCTGCTGGACGATCCTCCGACACCTCGAGAAATTCGCCTAAGACCGACTGATTTTTTTCCCGTTCCACCACAGGCCTTGACATACATTGAAATGGCGCCATCTACGCCAGTTCCCGATGGTGATTACATCTCCGCTCCTATAACTGCCATCGTTCTCAGCCACAACGTTACTGTCCCGCACACAATACTGAGAGTCACAGACAATCGCACGTATCTCCCTGTGGTGAATTTCGGGCTCACAAAGCAAATTCTGCTTAAAGATATCACCCTGGCTACGATCACTGCTTTAGCAGTTCACTGCGCTGAGACTTTTGCCGTCGACGCATTCTGTGAATCTTTCCGGTCTGCCACTTGTACTGACCATGAAATTAGGAAAATGATGGCCCCGAATCTCACACCTGTGGAGGCTGACCAGGTCTGCAGTTTATTGGTTTTGTACAAGGACATGTTCGGCCTGAACAACCGTCCCTTAGGCCAGACGTCACTTGTCAAACATCGTATACATACAGGCGATAATCCTCCCATCCATCGGCGCCCCTACCGAGTTTCAGCTTCGGAGCGCCAAGTCATCAAAACGGAAGTAGACAAGATGCTCGCGAAAGACATCATTGAGCCATCGTCAAGTCCCTTGGCGTCACCTGTTGTGCTGGTCAAAAAGAAGGACGGCACGTGGCGATTGTGCGTCGACTACCGGCACCTCAACCGCATCACGAAGGACGTCTACCCACTACCTCGTATAGATGACGCCCTTGATTGCCTATACGGGGCACAGTATTTTTCATCCATCGACCTACGGTCCGGATATTGGCAAATCGCTGTGGATTATCTTGATCGTGAAAAGACCGCCTTTATAACGCCTGATGGTCTTTACCACTTCAAGGTTATGCCTTTTGGGTTATGCAACGCTCCGGCTACCTTTGAGCGCATGATGGACTCATTACTCCAAGGATTTAAGTGGTCGAGTTGTCTCTGCTACCTAGATGATGTTATTGTGTTCTCGCCGACATTCAGCACACACCTTGAGAGCGCCTTTCAGCTGTACTTGCTGTTTTTCGCAAGGCAGGTCTACAGCTCAACTCGAAGAAATGTAACTTCAGCCACCGTGAAATTACAGTCCTTGGACATGTCGTCAATGCGTCTGGCATCCAACCGGACCCGGAGAAAATTTGCGCCGTGAAAGAGTTTCCTGTCCCACAGTCCGCAAAAGATGTCCGAAATTTTGTGGGCCTTTGCTCTTACTTTCGTCGCTTTGTTAAAGGTTTTGCCACCATAGCACGCCCTCTGACAGATCTTCTGAAGAAAAGTGTGCCGTTTTCATGGGGAGACTCTGCGGCCGCCGCCTCTTCCCGCCTTACCACCATACTCACCACCCCGCCGATTCTAGGACACTTCGACACGTCAGCCCCTACAGAGGTGCGAACCGATGCCAGTGACCACGGCATCGGTGCCGTCTTGGCACAAGTTCAGCACGGCCGTCAACGTGTTATCGCGTACGCTAGCCGTCTCTTGTCACCTGCGGAGCGGAATTACTCTATTACCGAGCGCGAATGTTTGGCACTTGTGTGGGCAGTAGCGAAATTCCGCCCCTATTTATACGGCAGGCCCTTTTCTATTGTAACGGACCACCACGCCCTCTGTTGGCTTTCGTCCTTAAAAGACCCCACAGGGAGGCTCGGACGATCGGCTTTGCGGCTACAGGAGTATTCTTATTCTGTAGTGTATAAGTCTGGTCGCCTACACAATGACGCTGACTGCTTGTCCCGTTACCCTGTCCACACGCCCGCCAACGCCGTCACGGATGCTTCCGAAAGTGTTCTTTCCATTTCCCAGCTTTTGGACATGGCCCACGAGCAACGCCTTGACGCTACCTTGAGGACCCTCATTGACCGAATGGAATCTGCTCCCACTGATCCATCGTTACGGTGGTTCGTCCTCAACGACGGGATATTGTACCGCCGCAATTTTCACCCTGACGGTCTTCCCCTTCTATTTGTCGTTCCCCAACACTTCCGCTTAACCGTGCTTCAGGAGCTTCATGATGCACCTACTGCCGGACACCTAGGGGTTGCTCGCACTTACGACCGCGTGCGCCGCCACTTCTATTGGCCCGGCCTCGCACGCTCCGTACGGCGATACGTAGCTGCTTGCAAGCCCTGCCAACATTGGAAAAAACCAGCAATGCCTCCTGCCGGGTACTTACAGCCGATCGCCATTCCAACTGAACTATTCTTCCGCGTGGGTTTGGATCTCTTTGGCCCTTTCCCCGAGTCCAGCTCTGGCAACAGGTGGGTTGCTGTGGCTACTGATTACGCGACGCGCTACGCCATCACTCGGGCGCTTCCCACGAGCTGCGCGACTGACGTCGCCGATTTCCTACTCCGGGATATCATTTTAGTCCATGGCGCCCCGCGACAGCTCCTTACCGACCGTGGCCGCACTTTTCTCTCCCAAGTCATCGCCGATATCCTACACTCCTGTTCTACCAAGCACAAACTCACTACCTCCTATCATCCCCAGACCAACGGCCTTACTGAGCGGCTTAATTGGACCATCACTGACATGCTATCGAAATACGTTTCACCCGACCACAAGGACTGGGATATGGCGCTACCCTATGTCAAGTTCGCCTATAATTCGTCACGCCACGATACTGCTGGGTATTCCCCCTTTTACTTGCTCTTCGGTCGGGACCCTGCATTACCATTGGACGCTTCGCTCCCCTTGGTACGGAATTCCCGGACCGAGTATGCCCGCAACGCCATTGCCCACGCTGACCATGCGCACCAGCTTGCCCGTACTCGTTTGTTGGCATCGCAGGAAACTCAAAAGCACGCTTACAATTGCCGCCATCGTGAGACATATTTTTCACCAGGCTCTCTGGTACTACTTTGGTCCCCTTGCCGACGAGTGGGGCTCTCCGAGAAACTCCTTCCGTGCTACAAAGGTCCTTACCGCGTTCTACGTCAAGTGACCAATGTCCCCTATGAGATCATCCCAGTGACATCCGTCGGGCCACCCGGTTCCACATCACCTGACGTCGTACACGTCTCTCGGCTTAAGCCCTATTATGCCCTTACCGATGGCCCCATCTGAAGCACCGGGACGGTGCTTTTCCCGCCGGGGGTTATGTTACGGTAGGCAAGCAGACAATGTCGACGACGGAGAGGAGGACGAAGTGCTGTTCGTGGAAACAGCCTCTCTGTATTCGCAGGTGCTGTTTATCTATCTCCTGTAAATACACCTTGTAAATAGTTTACACCCGTGACAATATAGTTAGCACATCAAATCCAGCAGTCGGACTTTTTTTCAACTGAGTACTGATTAAAGGAACCACAAGACATTTTAGATAGTTCTGATTCAATAATAACTACTACGTGCGAGAAAGACAACCGACAGGAATCAAGTCAAAGCACCGAGCGGTGACCCTCAGCTGAATATTATTTGAAGAAACTAAGTGGACAAAATAATACGCCGGCGTAGACCTCCATGGGAGAAACTCCTCGGGGAGTTGTCTATTCATGCGTAAGCAATGTGCCACTTGCTCATCTCCACGCAAGCCGGTGTCAGTATCAATGTTATGAAACCTGATCCGACCAATATAAACCCTTATCAACCCTTATCGGTCGTTATCTACCTTATCGTACCAGATCCGACCAGCACGAACCCATATCAACACTTATAGATTGTCATGAACCTTTCAGACTAGATCCGACCGTTACAAGCCCTTATTGGTTGTCATCAATATCGGACCCGATCCTAGCCTCATCAACCCTTAATGGTCGGAATCATCATTACCAAGTCGACACAATAATTCTTAACCTTATCTATACTTATCCACCTGATCGGGCGTGATCCGACCATTATCAACTCTTATTGATCATTATCAATCTTACCGGATTTGATCCGACCGTTACCACCGCTTATCGGTGCTTATTAACCATATAAGTCTTGCTCCGATCATTATAAGCTGTTATCGCTTCTCAGCACCTTATCCATCTGCGTCGAACAATTATCAATCGTGATGAGACCTATATAACCCCTCATCACTCCTTATCAACTGCCCTTTATCTGTCTGGGTTGCGCGATGTGACGCGCATGAGCCCTAAGCGATCGGTGGCGCCTCTGTCGGTGCAGGAACACCCCGACGGAAGGCGCAACACGCGACCACTGAAACGCATCGAGGACGTGATATTGCTCCGGATGAAATTTTCACAAAATCGGAACTTTCCTGATATCTACAATGCTCCAAGTCGGCTCTAAATGTGGTCCTAAAGATGGCTTTTATTCCACCATCAACAAATCTCTCAAGAAAGCCTTCATACAAACTGCTCACTTTTGACATTTGCTTTGTGCCATCGGTACAACACATTCGTATGGTTCACATATATTCACCACCTGTAACCGTGGGTGTTTTAGCCCTGTGGCTAAGATTCTCGGTTTCCGAGTGTGGGGTCGTACGTAGGTTCAAAACATACCGCTGCCAAGTTTCTCCTTTCGAACTTACTTTGTTTTTCTTATACATTATCTTATAGCGATTCGTCTTACGTGACGGATGGATGGACGGGATTTCTCGTTGGGCAGGCACGCAGTAAGTGTAGCCGCGGTGACTGTTGTAGACGCGGCGCAGTGGACTTCATTTGGGAAGCACGCTGCAGACAGATCGAGCACGCTGAAGCTTCTACACGGAATATCCCGGTGGCGCAGAAAGCGTCGATGAACTCTGCTCTTTAAATCAGCCAGTCCTCCCTGTGATTTATTCTTTCAATGACGTGCTTGGAAACTAACGATTTCTGGAACCAATGGTTTTCATTAATTAATATACTGTGTCTGCATAGTCATATATGGTAATAAAGAAGTGTTTACTAATATTATATTGAGGAAGTAGAAACAAATGTACTCGATCGTGAACATAAAGACAAGATATTCGTTTCAAGCGTGATTCATTTGGCAACGAAGCATTAGTCATGGTATAGTTCTCAACCAATGTGTATCCGGCAAAATAAAGAAATAAAACAATCGAACAAAAAAGGAATAAACCACGCGCCTGAAGTCACGCTGCATACGTATCCGTGCGAAAAGTCCGTTTTAACGGGGGGGGGGGGGGGGGACTATTCAGTTGTATTGAAGAACTCCCTGTTGTACGGATGTACGACGCGAAGATTTCTCAAAAGTTGGATACGTAAAAATACACTTTGAATGCTCGCGACACCGGCCGGCTACGTACTTTGAAGCACGGTGAGCCCAGACTACACATGTTGCCACCTCACCGAAAGCGGCTGCTACTCCAGAGCTGTCGCGTGATGCGCGGGGCATTGGCGGAGCGGCGCCGCTTGGCCACCTCTCCTATTCTACCACCGTGGGTGTGGCTTCTACTCTGCCAGCAACTGCGTCGTTGTACTTTGCGCGGCTACAGGCGTTCGCGCGCACCGTATCTTGAAAGCGATCTGCACACGGCTAATACCTTTGTATGCGCTCTGCTTTCGCCGCGAAGTTTCCGCATAGACCGCCCGAACCTTCGCTCGCTGCTGCTGCTGCAGCGCTTGATCACGCCAGCGTTTTAACAGCGGTTGTCTGCGGTCATTGAGTGCAATCTATTCATGTTTCCTTGTGCGCGCTGACGCCATGCTTGTTAATTCAGTTATAAGCAAATGTGTCCAAGTTTATACAGCCGATAAAACTACTGCCCATACTACGTGTAGCTCTCTACTAATGTGCTATGGTAATTGAGGATTCGCCTTTAGGGCGAAAGTGCGACATTTAAGTGCGATATTAATTACATGGAGACTCTAAGCGGATTTCTGCCGTCGTCGTCGCCTTGAGCTTCCGTCTAAATTAGAATGGCGATGTGCGTGTGCGTGTGCGTGCGTGCGTGCGTGCGCGCGCGCGCGTGTGTTTGTGTGTGTGTGTGTGTGTGTGTGTGTGTGCGTGCGTGCGTGTGTGTGTGTGTGTGTGTGTGTGTGTGTGTGTGTGTGTGTGTGTGTGTGTGTGTGTGTGTGTGTGTGTGTGTGTGTGTGTGTGTGTGTGTGTGTGTGTGTGTGTGTGTGTGTGTGTCCACTCTGTATACGAGGGTGAGCCGGCAACCTCCGCTTGATGTAGCGCACGCGAGGTAGAAAAGCACGCCGGAAGTGCGCGGTCGTCTTTCGCGCGCGAGTCACGTGTGCGAGGCGACGGAGAGGGAAGGGGGGTGCGTTCGGCTCAGTGGGCTGCTGTTCACAGCGCAGCCACGCGGCCGCCGTATCTTGAAAGCGACCTGCGATGTGGGCGAAGTGCGTGCACGCATCGGCCTCATCTTCAAAGCGATCTGCGATGGGGACAAAGTGCATGCGTCGAGTGCCGGCAGCTTCGTATGCGCTGTGCTTTCGACGTTTAGTTCGCGTTGAAGCGAGAGGAGACACAGCGCGAAGGTGAATCTGCCCGTTGCTGCTGGCGCGCTTTCTCACTCCGGCGTTTTCACGGCGAGTTTCCGCGGTCATCGAGCGATATGTTTTAAGGTTTAACCATGCACGCGTGACAACTTGCTTGTATATTTAGTTGTTCACCGAGCATTTGTTACTTTATACCGCCCACAACACTACTATCATTGCTTCGTATAGCTCGCTACTAATTTGCTATCGCAATCGATGCTTCGCCTTTCAGGCGAAACTGCGACTTTTTTTGTCACATTTCAAATACTTTAAATGAAAATAAAAGAGGAAGTAAAAGAAGGGTGTGGCGTGTACTTACAGCCCACATCGTTATAATGTATTAGCGGAATAGTTTTGTCGCCGTCTTCACATTATCCACGTCTTGAAAACTCGCCATACTGGCCAGAAAGGAATTTTTCGAATAGGGGCAGCCAAGCTCAGGGCACTCCGACGCAACGAAATGGGTCTCGCCACGGCGCATGCGCCGAACAAAATCGGCTTCCTTGGTTTTCGTTTCATACTCTGGTGCCCCAGAGCTGTGCATAAACAAACATCGAAGCTACGTACGGCTACCGCCTAGCACCTAGTCAGACATGATTTCTTATTATATGGTAAAGTTCGGGGCAAACGTACGTGTCCTGAAAAATGGTGTCGCTTTCACTTATCTCATGTAAATGAGGAAGACTGAATAATAAATCACTGATGGCTGTGAGATCTTTTGCTGCTCGCGTTCTCGTAGGACCTGAAGCTGGCATGTTTCCCCATGGTGTACCTTAATTTCGATTGGATTGACGACAGTTTCTTTGAGTTGCTTCCGATTGGAAAACGAAAATTACCTTGTCGGTAATCGTCCAACAGACAAATTATTTACCTAAGCTCTGGCTCATTATTCGACTACAACTTGAAACAATAACTGTTGTCTTAACACGATGGACAAAAAGGCGACAGGAGGAAAGTTATTCTGCGCAATGATGATCGCTAGCAGCGTTTGTCCTGTTATTTTTTCAAGCACCCTTCAAGTTTACGCTACGGCTACGGCTTTAAATATGAGCCGACTAGCTTGAGAGCAAGTTTTGACCTTACGGCTACAGAGTTAAACGCATAGAAGACGCACGCATCGTAAGAATTCATGACATATATTTCTGAGACATTGCTATTTAAATTTCATGCTGTCATTGTAATGAGACAAATTCTCGACGTAGAAAAACGCCCGTACATCTATATTAAAGGACGTGCGCTCGCGGTAATCGAAAACCAAAACATTTCAAGGGAAAGGGAAACTTATAAGCTTGGGAGCCTCTAATATAAATCACACTGTTTTGTATTAACTAGCGTTGAAATATGCCACGTGGCCAACCGGTGTGGCAGTAACCTTGCACGCAAATATTATGATGATCATCAGCGTCTCCGTCGACGCAATTATGGCCCGGAGAATCAAGCCATGCACTCAGAAGCTGGCCGATAATAGAGAACCCGTAATAGAGTACCCTTAATTTTCAATCCCCGTGTTGAAGGCTCATAGTGTTGAGGGAAGTGTTAGGAACAAGGGTTAAGAATAATGCCAACGAAAGAAAGGGAAGGTATACTGGTTACCACAGCTGGTGTAATAAGCTTTCACTTACTTGCCTTCCGAGCTGAAACCAAATTAAGCTCCCAGTGCAGAATAAAGGGCGAAGTCGAAGTGCCATAAAACAGATGACTTTCCATGAATTTGTTATACTGGCGCTTTTCTCACCTCGCATGTACCCTCCAAAGGCAGCTGATTAAAGTTGCTGCGCCATGTTTGCCGTCCAAGGAGCCGAAACAACAAGCAGGTGAATCCACGGTGCAGCACGCCTCGTCCTGGAGAATGGTGCTCACATTGGCGTCCATTCGTCACCCTAATGACTCTTTTAAACTGCGTTGTGAAAGCAGCACAAAAATGAATACTAATCCGACTGGACACTTGTGGCGGCGATACTACTGCGTATCTGTGAATATTTCTCTAAATCATACAGACACCTCTCCTCAACTAAAAGCATAATATAGCTGCCATCATGCGGTCAGGCGAATTTTTTTATTCGTAGGGCATATTACGCTGTACTTTAATTTACGAGTGATATATCAGCTCTTATGTTCATTACTGTGTGGCGCTCACAGAATGCTATCTGGATATATACGAGCTGCAGTTCTACAGACTTGCTCGTACTTACTACTTAAAAAGAGAGTTACGTATGCCACGGGGCCTTAAGAATCGTAATCGTTTATATCTACAGCAGAGTCGTCTAGAACGATCCGAACAAATATAGGCTATTTTTGGTTGATATAAACGCAAAATATAACCACTGCAGCCAGCGTGAAATGCACGCGATGATACAGTTCACTTATAACGTGCTCTTACAGTTTTATCGCATTCCAATTCCATATGACTGCTCTAGTATCTGCGCTGCATACGCTTCAGGGATCGTTCATCGACCTTCGACACGTGCAATCTGGTTACCACTGCACGCGAGAAAAAGTCATTGAGTCATCAGCCCAGTGAATGACTGCGTTAAGCAGCACTTCTGAGAAATACTTCTCTTTACACGATGTAATAATACCAGGCATAATATCAAAAAATGTTTACGTAAGCAACGTTCGTGATTGTTTTTTCACTTGAACGTCACTGAGCACTGATCAGTAACTGCTGTTATAACTTGTGCACCTGCAAGCGGGCGAATTTATTCTAAATTGAAGCTGGGATTATCGATGAGAGGATACTTCTGCGGTATTTCGTGAATGACTCTAGATAGACTCCTACAAGGATGTACAGAACCCTGATATGAGAACACACAGTATATTTCTGACGGCCGCAAAATTTTATGATAGCAATGCTGTTCGATAAGAGGAAAAACGGTTGGTTTCACCTTAAACTATGAGAAAAACTCCGAGACAACTTACAGCGTGTTGTCTTGAATATCGGAAGCCGTGGAGTTGGCTATAAGTGTTCGGCACATTCCTCATTACAGCGCAGTAGATTTGCTCTTGAGGAACCTTGATAAAGATTTATGTTCATGTGTGGAGAGCCTTAATCTGGCTCTATGACCTCGCACTGGCCCTATCTTGGACTAGGGAAGGCTGGATGGAGGAAAGTGATGAGAAGCATGATTTAATGTTTATTCTACCATTTTGTGCTTTTAAATCATTGTGTAATTAAATAAAGAATGAAATTATATTTTATGCCAGGTGTATTGTGGTGCGGTAACACTTGATAGAGTGTAGTAGGGTTTCCAGCAATTGTTCACCCTGCAAGATGGCGGAAGACGACCAGGAGCAGGGTTGCTTTCTCGGGTTGCCATTGTGGCCTTTTGAGCATTCATTTCAGACGCAGTAGAAGACGTCTTATATTCTCAGATTCTATTTTTCTTTCGTCCCATTAAAAACACATTGTGAATTCAGAAACTAAGACTTTAACGCAACCACTTTTTGCTGCCAATACAATGCTGTCGTGGAGTATAGTGTTAGCCTTACTGCAATTGTAGTGCGAGAAACTGGGACAGACGGAGTGTACAAGTTAGAAGCAGACGATATACCTCTTTATTGCGGTGGGCTTACAGAGGTCTCTCCAACAAGTTCGATTTGCCACCCTTCTCATAATTGTTAGTGCGCATGCCATTCAGAGCCGGTGGGGTTATTCTTTTGAACCCACGCTAATTATGAAATTTTGTTTTTGTTTCTGGTGATTAAAGCGTTATGATACAAATAACTATGATATACCAAAGACATATATATCGTGATATGATGCATATAAATGTTTACTGCCGTAACGCAGAGCCCGATACATGACTATGCCGCCTTGCGTGATCAACGCGTTCGTAACTAAATGATGTTCAACACAGGAGCTGTGGACCATTGTGCTTGGTCTCCCTATTACATTCGTAGAAGCGCGGTGCACTATGGAGATGTTCTGTGGAGACACAAAATTCGGGGCTGCTTATGTTTTTCTTTCCTTTTTTATAAACATAACAGGATAGGCGTTGACTACAAATCAAGCGTGAGAGTAATACCTCGCGTTTAAGAAATACGCTAAGCCTTTAATGTTTTTCTCGAGAATCTTTTACAGAGTACGACGACATTTTAGGCAACCTCAGTCATCTTTCTAGGGTTTTACGTGCCAAAACCAGTTATGATTATGAGGCACGCTGTGATGGAGGGCTACCGAATAATTTTGACCATCTGGGGTTCCTTAACGTGCACTACAACGCAAGCACACGGGCGTTTTTTTATTTCTCCTCCATCGAAATGTGGCCGCCGCGGCCGGGATTCGATCCCGCGACATCGTGCTCAGCAGCGCAAAGCCTTTGCTAACTGAGCCACCGCGGCGGGCAGCGCAACAATCTACTCGTACATGTGGGCGGCCATGGATTATTTTATTTAGAAGGAATGAATATAGTATTTGTTGATTACTCGCAGAATTTGTTCCCTTCAAGCGATCGACACCCTCATTCCAATAGCAGAGATTGCTGTCAGATGCATCGCACTCGGACACTGGCGAGTCTACCATCCCACACTTTTCCTGCCAAGGGTCCTTCACTGCTATTAAAGGCAGGGAATTGCGCTTTGAACAAAAGTTGGTAAGGTGGTACCATTGGACTAGTGCTTCGTACCTTCGGGATTTAGGTGAGGGAACTCTGTGTTTCGAAGAATACAATAAAAGGCAAGACAGCCGTTTCTCAACTGCAGGCACATAGTAGTCACAAGCACCAAGAAGTGACAACTCACCCCACAGTCACATCCGCCTATCTCTGCAAGACTTCTACGGTTGGTGTAGTGAAGGTCTCCTGTGAAGAGGTACCGCAGAGTCGCGATCTTTGTGAGCAAGGCGGCCGGCAGAATGCTGCAGTCCAGAAGGAAGAACGAAAAAACCTAAGGCAAAAATACAAAAGGGTTCTACAACCATTGTGTAACACTATACAGAAAAAGTACCTTTGCCGGCCAGTTTCCGGCTGCAAAATGATGCCTTCTAATACAAAATATTCTTGTATGACACGAATATTTAAAAAATGTCTTAGAACATGAGTGGCTTTAGCCATGGAGTCATGCATTGTACACTACCTAATAAAATGTTAATTTTTAAAACAAATTTCTAAAAATATCACCTCTGATATTAGGTGCTTTTCTGATACGGCGGAATATTTTTTAAACTGCGAAAATGTAGTCGAGCAGAGGTATTGTGATTGTATCCTAAGCATAAATCCTGGTAACCAGCGTAACTTTTGATGTATATGTTCCTATACATCGGCTAAAGCGTACACTGACGTTACAGTTGAGATTGTTACGAACTGCTAGAGGAAGGATTTTGGGTGACGTAACTAGAAATGCGAGGTATTTCGTTAAATTGCTAGATAAGCTAAATTGCAATTTTTGCTTGGAAAACTGGTTAATGCTTACTTGTGGTCTAAGCAGGCGCGAAACTCTGCTAAAACATGGCAGAATGCAAGCGATATAGTTCTATATAAGCAGATAGTTATTTCTTCACATTTACTAGTGTTTTGAGACCACAGGAAAATTGATAAAGCGGCCCTATTGTTAGAGTTTTACTAACCAGGCGTAATTTCGCAATTGTTTGACTTCAATATCAACATTGCATCATTGGCTCTCGAACGATTGTTTGAAATTTAATTAGTGAACATTTAGCTACCTGGGCTTCGTGCATATTCGAGAAAGTGAAGTCCGGCTCCAGAACCATCTGAATACGCGTATTTGCAAAGTATGCTCCATTTAATTTAAGTATTAAAGGTCAGCTAAAACCGCAAGAATAAAGGAACGCAGGGAAATGTCTGAAGGAGTCCATGCTCTCACTCAATAATTTACATAATTCATCACCAGTTTCCTGTATAGGTAGGAACCCATGATTAGCTCATGAAACTGCTTTCGAAAGGCATTTACATAAACCATGGGCTTACAAAATGCCCTGTTCCCTAGGGTGGATAGCTGATCTTATCCGGCGACTCGTATTAGATACACGGCTGTAGTTAAAATCGCAATGTGGTTTCGGAAGGGGCGCTGCGACACCTTTTTATTTCAAACTAAGAGCATTGTGGAGGAACTGCGATACTCATCAACGAATATGTAGCCACAAAATTATTGAAAATATTGTTATTTTAATGCAGATATGAATATTACAATCCTTAACTTCTCCCTCTGTCCCTCAAACAATGCAGCCTCACAACCGGCTTTTAAGCCGATGACAAAGCCATACCGATGGATCATTTATTACCTATTCTTCTGTGCACAAGACATGGCTAAGGTAACACTTCAACAATGGCGACTCAAAAAAGTTGCATGTGATGACAGAGAAACAGTGACAGGACCTGTGGGACGCGTTCACCGTGGATGCTTCCTCATTTGATAGAAGACTAGAGTGGAGGACATGAGTGCGCCCTCATTTGCTCAAGATTCACCCCCGATCGTGAACAACCACCCACTGGCTGGCGTCTACGGGCTGTCAGGCATTCAGATTGACGAATGTTTTCTTAGCATGTACAAAGAGTGTTCAGGTGCCTCTTTAATACTACAGGCTCTGGGGCAGCCCTCTGGGGCGCGTTGTTTCTTTAAGCGTCAGTGTACCAGTTATTGCAATGTGAGATACGTACTCTTGTTTGCGAGAATTTAGGTGACTTTTATTATTGGTGACAAACCAAGCAAGTGAGCTACCGTTGCATCAGCGCGTCAGTGCAGCCATTGTGAAACAATACACGATTTCAAACAGGTTTCAAAATCGTCATTTCTGAAAGTTTTCGCTTTCACTAAATTTCACTAGACTAATTCACTAAATTAGGCAGCAAGCATAAATGATAGGGGATTTCCACACCCGTTCTCTGATACATAGCCATACACTGCTTAAACCTCTTCGCCCATTACGCGATCTCTCAATAGGAATAACGCTGCCAGAGCTTTTAAAATAGTGTTACGAACAGCCAGCACGGGCAGCGACCTTCTACACTCGCCTGCTTTCCTGCGACGAATCGCCTCGTAGAGTTGAAAATACGTCCCACGGGAAAGACCAGCGGTGACACCATGGCGAGACATGTTTCCACGAATACGTGGTTGCTGTTCCCCCTTCGCCGCCGACCCCGATGCTGATACCAAGGAATGATTGGTAAAGAGCATGCGCCGCTGCCCCACGGCCACGGCTAGTGGCCAAGGCCGTTCGACAAACGAAACCGCTAATGGCTTGGCCATCCCAGAAACCGAGACGCGCTAGATTGGGTCAAACGTGACTACTCCCGTCTACGAGCGTCCACTCCGTTCTATGTGACAGTGAGCCGCGTACGCCCGAGTCTAGTTTTCCAAGTATGTTCCGGAAACAAAAGCGCCGGAATGATTATGCGTTACCCTCGGCCTCGAGGCGGAACCTTCGGTGACTTTCGAGTCTCCGGTTGGATGGAGGAAGGTGTGCCCGCAGTTTTCCCTGGCCTAGGGCTCTAGGGAGGACAGAGGGCGTTTAAGCGGACTTTTAGGGCTCATCTGGAGTGCTCTCCCATCTGCTCTGACATGCAGATGGTGCTCTCCCAGAACAATGTAGTTTGCTCACATGTAGTAACGCTGACGTACTACGATGTACTGCGATCCGTACTCCGGCCAGTACGAGTATCCCGCTTCTTCTATTAATGAGTTTGCCTTTCAAATCAAAATAAACCCCCTGTTAAATTTTCTCTACCTCTAGACTTCGTAATCATCACGAAAGAGAGCAACGCTCGTCAAGTCCGCTTGGACGACGGCGTGGGCCCGGTAAGCCTCCGTGTGACGCCCGGGTAGCGTAGGCCAGCTGCCCGTTACGAGACGCACCGGTGGCGTAGGCTAGAGAGCGACCCGCAATTTGACGCCAGACTCCGAGACCGCGTTCTCCCGAATCCAACAAAAGTCATGCAATATTTGTCATATTTCCCGTGGCTCAATTTGCCTCACTCCTTCAACACACAATATGTCTCGGTAAAGGGGGTAGCCAAGCCCATTGTATTTGATCCATTTCCTTTGCTTAAGGTCTCTTCGAGGTTACGGTTCGCAAGCAGCATCGATCATTCGCTGGCAGCATTTTAGAGTGCAATAATTTGGCCTAGTCACCTAGTCGTTTTTGAAATCTCGCATCCTTTTTTTGCAGCCGAGCAAATAAAACCACGGCAGCTATCACGCAAAGATGTTTTTCGATATTTCTCAATTGGCTCGACAATTTTTTGATTCAAGGATTTTCCAATGAAAGGAATATTTTAAAAGTTGGTTTATGAATCATTGTAAAATATTTATATATGGTCATACAAAAGAATATTGTGACTTACTCAAGAGGACCGTGAGGAAAACTAAGTTCCTTGCATTCTCGTAGAGCACAGGTGACTTCACGGCTTCATAACGTAACAAAAGAGACAATTGAAAACTATCGCCGACGAAAACAAAGAAAATAAAACAAGAAAGAAAGAAAACACAATACGAGGTGCAATAGAAGTGTTTTATGCTGCGAAAAAAAGTGCACTGAAGCAGCGGCACATTATCCCTAAGACAATGACGCCGTCAAGCTTTAAGCAGCGGTAAAGCATTGAGGTGATCGACACATCTACGTAGCAGGGGAATGGGCAGCCATTATGCTCTGTTTGATCGGAAATTTATTACGACTAACCCAGAGTTTGAGGAATTTTTGAATACGCGAATACACTTCCCAGTATCACATGATATTCTTGTTCAAGTGTGAGATGTCACGAATCCGCTTCCCCTGCATGTGGAAGCCTCATGGGCTGAGAAGAAATCTGAAAACAACAGTACAATGTGTACTGTTTCTGACACGCCTCTTAAATGTTTTAACTGGCACATCATTTTGTAGCGATAATAGGATGTTTATCAAACAGCAAAAGCGCAACGGTTAGCATCGAATTGTTCCCTGGTGAAGATACTCACAGGGCATTGATAGTGTTACTAAGATAAACACAGCATGCAAATGTTACGTCATTGCAAATGTCATATACTCTTTGTTCACTTTGTATGCCTTGGTAAGAAACCGCTCTTTTGAGATTCCAAAGGCAATTCGATTTGTGGAACTCTACTGAAAAAAAAACAACACTTGTGACCCTTTCCCTTTAGGATCTGATAAGCAAGATATCGAGCTGGCCTGTACCTGTGGATCAGTCGGTGTTCGGCGTCGGTGGATGCGACCTCTGCCTGGGGCCGGCCTCCTTGGTCGGTAAACGATGCGTTCATGATTCCGCACAGGAACATGAAATGCTGGTCGTACTCAACCTTGAAGAAGAGTATCGACCATTGTCCTGCGTGGCGGCAGGAAGCCAATTCCTCATCCATGTTCCACGGTTTGACCAGAAGGTCCGTGTTTTCTTGCTGGACGTCGCAGGTGGCCAGGCAAGCGGGGACGCAGCGCGTCCGACGGAGGCGTGCAGAGGACATTGACAAATACGTTCGGTCCAACGACGATGTTGCCGAGAAGGTGGAAGCGCCACCGTCAGTGACAAGGCCAATTCCGACGCCACTGAACTCATCGGTGTCCATGCCTGATCCTGCGCTGGCTGATGTTCTTCGCGTGTTCGAAGCGCGACCAAGCTTGCACCATGCCACGTGGGGCTCTCGCTAAATTGGTGACGATGATGATGATAATGAAGAGGGGTGATGACGATGCGTAGGTATTGCGCGTACCCACAATGGGGATGGGTAAAAAATTGGATGGCAGTAGGCAGCCGAAATTAATGTACTATATTTATAATGTATGATATGAATTTATGTATTATATGTATTATATGAATTAATGTATTATATGATAAACGAAAAATTTAAACTAAAGGAAAGCCCAGAATAAAAAATAGTTGGCGAATGAGTAGTAGAGCTAAGTGAAACAAAATGATGAATTAGGTAACAATGAAGGGAAGAATTGACACCACGCTAATAAAGAATTTGGCGAAACAATTTCAGGTGAATTATTCTGAACACCGAGGTAAAGCTTGAAAAAAACTTGCACAGTAGTTTTTTGTAGTGCTAAAAAAATCAAACACAGCGCAACAAACATCCCTTTTACTACAGCCTAGTGTCGATGCCCCAAATGATAGTATAACTGGAATGCTTAACGATATCCGATCCTGGCGAAGTGTAACCTCGATTCGCTTTTTTTAATGTTAAATTAATGTCACTAGGAAAGAAAGTTGTTTCTCGATTCAATTTTATGACAGATATATCATTAGGGGACATCATCAGACCAGGTCAATGTAGATAAAATTGCAATTGTTGCATAGAACAACGTAATCTGGTGTATGCAATTTCCAACTGCAAGTTTGCAAATTCGCCACGCGGTGAAAATTAATCTGGGGTTTCTCACTACTGCGTGCCTGATAATCATATCTTGGTTCTGGCGCGTAAAACCAAACATTGTAATTTTTACGCTCTCTGTAGTTAAAAATTGAATTGGGGGATACGACCGCGTAATCGTGTGTATGCAATTTCTAATATCCGAGAAGGACAACACGGTATGTTCAAGCAAAAACGGAGATGTGACCCCTCATAATTTGTTTAAATCATTTTGAAAACTTCATTTTCAGTATGTTGCTGTAGTCACGTAAGTTCTATCCGGTAAAACAAGGACTGCAGGTCCATGCACCTGCAATCTTTCTTTTATGGGTAACGGCGGTTTTATTAGTCGGAATGTCTCTAAGTGCACTTAGAGATATTCGGACTAAAGAAATCGCCATTTTGTGTAACTACTAAGGATAGCAGTTTTATAGGCGGTATAAACTTGGAAGTATTCACCTACTAACTAAATTAACAAACATGGTGTCAGCGCGCACAGGCAAACATGAACACATCGCACTCGATAACCGCGGACACTCGTTGTCAAAACTCTGGTGTCAGGAAGCGTGGCAGCAGTAGCAAGCGAAGCTACCTTCGTGCTGTGTGTATTCACCGATGGCTCGGTGGCAAGGAACGGATCCGGCACTGCAGCCTGCACGGCACCTGACATCGGCGAAACGCGGCAGTGTCGCCTTCGCTTTGTCGTGTCGTCAACGGTGGCCGAGCTCGCTGCGATCGACCTCGCAGCCGACCTGCTCCTGCAGCAGCCTGACGTTGTGGCGGCGGGTATACTCAGCGACTCTCGTGCGGCTCTTTCCTTGCTGGCGAGCGACTTCGTCGGAGGGCCGCTGGTTCAACGAGTCAGCGCTAAACTGCACCACCTCGACTATCGAGGCTGCGACCTGATCCTGCAGTGGGTTCCGGCTCACATCGGACTAGAGGGCAACGAGCACGCCGACGCTCTCGCCAAGGAGGCACACGCTGAGCGCTTCCACCTCTCCCCTCTGGTCACGAGCTTCGACTCGGTCAGAACGACAATACTGCGCAGCCTCTCCGCGCAACACCTCGACGCGCGCATGACTTCAGGTAGGTCATGCGCGCGTCGTGCGCGGGGGTAGGTCATGCGCGCGTCATGCGCGGGGGTGTTGCTCTCCGCGCAACACCCCCCCCCCCCCCCTCGTCTCCTCCCGCGCACCGGCCTGTCTCGCGCGGACCGCTCCTTTCTCCTTCGTTTGCGCATGAGGTCCCACCGAGCTGCTGCGCGAACTCATAGACTCAGGGGAATCGGCAGTGGGGTGTGTGCCAACTGTGCCGACATGGAAACGCTGGAGCGTCTCCTTCTACACTGCCCTGCTTTCGGTGTTGATAAAGCGGTGCTCACGGTCTCCGGTCGCCGATACGGTCTCCCGGCCAACTCGCTCAAGGACCTACTTTTCCCGGATGCCCACAGCTCCCTGGTCAAACGGGTCCTTTCGGCACTGTTAGACTTTTGCAGTGCCACAAATCTCAGAGCGCGGCTCTAAGCCCCGCATCCGCCTCTTCATCACTTGCCTTTTTTCTCCTGCTGCCGGCCGTCGTCTTCCTACCTCACCCCTTGTCTCTATCATTTCGTTCATACCCCTCCTCCCCTTCCCCCGTGCAGTGCTGTTGAGGTGTCCTCCTAGAGAGAGACAGTTACGGCACTGCACTTATTTCATTTCCCCCCAATAACCACATACTACTACTACTACTACGTGCTGTGTATAGCTTCAAAGCAAACTCAGCGACAAGAACACCGCCCGCCCAAATGTATGAGCCGCCTGCATATCGCTTTCAAGATAAAGGGCGCTCGACTAAGCGCGGCCGGGCTAAATACGCAGTTGGTGCCCGAGTAAACGCCGCTTCCCGCCTCCCTCCCGCACTGCCTTCCCGCTTCCCTCCCTGCGCGCGCGGGATAGAGCCGCGAAGAGCGGTGCCCAAAGATCACGGTTCGAAACACGCAGTTTCTGCCGGAGAACAACGCCTCCGCCCCCCCCCCCCCTTCCTCCCTCTGTCCCATTTCCGATCCCCCCACGGCCTTTCATGCAACGAAAGACGGCGCGTTTCCTTTCAGATTCCTTCTCTTGCGTGCGCGGAATTGAGGCGCGATTGTCGGCTCCCCTCACGCGCTTTCACTGGCACATACAGCATACGGCGCGCGGCGACAGTGTTATCGCCCATGGACTTTATACGGAACATCACGGTGACGACTACGGCGACGGCGTCGGCAGAAATGCGCTTGGAGTGTCCATATAATTGCTATCGCAATAAAAAAACAGGATCTCATAGACGTTACACTTGACAACGACACGCAGGCGCTCAAAATGTTTCGTTTTCTCCTCTCCTCGCGACCTGCGTTTTCGCTTTTCAGTAGTTTCGTTGTCGCGAAGTGCTGCGCTGTTTTTGGTGGCTCGCGAATCTATCACAAACTGCACGGGGCAGATAATGCTATGTCGATGTGATGTCGCGGGGTTCCCGAACGGTCCACGCCACTTGACCAAGATCAGCTGCAGCAGCAAATCGATCTCAGTATCTTGGCTTGGTTTCTCCATGGCGGCATGTTTGCGTTTTGCGCAGAAAACCGCGGCGCCGTCATCGGGTGTCATTTTACACACCGACGACAGTAAAGAGTGGTGATGGTCCATGCAACGGCATCACTCCCCGCTCAGGGGTGGGCGAATTGAATTGCGCTAAAGGTATGCGGATCTTTCAGATGCAATTTTCTCGTAAACCATTTTCTTGGAACGAAACAAGCGATGCGAAGTTTCGGGAATGGTATTTTAACAATGCGGGTCGACTTGACCCGCACTGACCTTTCTTCACCTTCGTCGAATAATTGGAACTTACCTCAGTAGCTTTTCCGCAATACCGCGGTGATATGCAGTGCAGCAAATTAAGATTTGAAAGGGGCGACTGTCACGGGACAAAGTACGCCTTTAGCGCCCATTTAAGGCTGCTCAGTGTGCCATAAATGTAATGTAACGCAAGTCATTCCAGCGCCATAATCTGTTCAAAAAGCTTAATTTCTTCTTCACCTTTCACATATCCCTCAAGTTATCCTAGCACAAACACACCAACAATAAATTAACACGACTTTGTTATACAGTAGAGCCGTGAATTTGTCTTAGGTTAATTATATTTCTTGGCTAATTCGATCTCGACGAAGGCCCCGGCAGGCACCCATGCATTTCTATTGGCCCAAACATCCAATATTTAGATCTCAAATTTGACCTTCGTAGAATAATTGGAACTTACCTCAGTAGCTTTGCCGTAATACCGCGGTGTTATGCAGTGCAGCAAATTAAGATTTCAAAGTGGCCACTGTCACGGGACAAAGTACGCGTTTCTCTATTATACAGGAACGCAGGGGCTGTCTCCGGTCACAGGTACAAGCACCTAGACGCCTAGCAAGCGTACTGGCAGCGATTCAGAGCTGTTTCTGACGTTGCTGTGGCGATTGGAGTTCTCGTTTTGCCCGGCATTCGTGTAGGACCTAGTACGCCTTCCTTCATTATATGAGTGCGCACGCCCCGTGCAGTGAGAAGCAGAATGAGTGTTTTGAGAAAGTAGCGAAAGGAAAGCGGTAAAGGGACAAAAAAAGAGATTTACTCCCCTGGAGTTGTTTAAGTATGCGTAAGGATTGTGGTACTTGGTCATCTCAAGGCAGCGCAGTGTCATTATCAATCTTATTAAACTTAGTCCGGCCAACATAAACAGTTATCAAGCTATATTGGTCGTTAGCAACATTAGGGGAATACATCCGACTTTTAGCAACCCTTTGGTGTTGCTATCACCCTCATCAGACTTGACCTGACCCTTATCAACCCTTATCAGTCGTTATCAACTTGCGAAAGGGGATGTCCAGCGAAGCTTTTGCAAAACCACCACTACAACTGTTGAGGTGGGGGGGGGGGGGGGTATGCAATACTTTATTGATGGTTCGGGTGCTTGTTTTGAGCTTGTTCTTTGTTGAAACGTATGCAGTTCTATGTCTTGTATGGGTGATTTCGATGAATGTATGCACTGTTGGCTTCATTTTGCTGAGCGCTTGTAGTCTCAGCATTATGGTGGTATGAGCCATTACATTTCTTGCTTGCTTGCGGGGGTATGAGCCATTGCATTCGTCTTACGTGACGGGCGGACAGGTTTATAATTTGGTAGGCATAGAAAGGCTTACGCATTAAAAAAGCTAGAAAAAACTCAGTCGAGGGCGCGTTTAAAGCCAACAAAGGAGAGGAGGTCTGTATGAAAATCTGAAGGCCTTCTAGTAAGCTTAGGCGCCTTGGTGCTCGTAGTGTGACCAAAGACGACACATGCGCGTGTGTGCTGGCGTCCCGTAACAGTGAAACCCTCTCTTGCACGACAGGCTCTACTGCGGCAATGCTCACTTTAAAGGTAAATACGGCCATGTGAATCAATGGCGTGTTCCGGCGTTTTTAAGTGAAGGTTTCTTTGCTACTTCCTTCGGCTTTTCCACTGCTGTCACTGTCTTCCGCGCCACGTCGGGAGGTGGTTCACAGCGTGTATCGGCGTCTAAAAGCCGAAGTGAAACGCCGGGACAGCAATAGAATAGTACACAGCGTTGTTTATTGATTGCGGTTAATATACTACTGCAGGGAGAGGGAAAAGAGGGTGTGTTCGTTGATAAAGACATGGGTGTTGGTTTGGCTTCCATCATTGATAACTTGTGCACATGCAGAAGCGCCCACACACGTGCAGATACGATACATCTTCCTTCCTCAAAGAATGTTGATGGAAGCTTATCCACCGCGTGCTTATTTGTTTGAAGTTAGCGTCATACGCTAGCCTCTGGGGTGGTCTTGGCTGTCGCAGGGACCTCCTAAGTGCCAGGGGTGGCGGGCTTTGTTCTGTTGCTCCTTCTGTGCGAGCCGCTTCTGATGACGTCGTTGAGGAAACTTGCTCGTCGTCTGGTTCGTCGTCAGTGTCGCTGAATGAGACCTGTGGCCTAAGGTTTTCCTTTGTTGCGAGAAGATGGCGTCTATTTCGCCGTATTGTCTTCTTGTTCCCTGTTTGAACAATGAAGGACCGTGGACCTGCCGGCGCAATTACGGTGGCTTTCGGTGACCATGCTTTCCTCTCACACGCACGACGTCGTCATGTTCTAGGGGCGGCAGTGGTCGATGGTTTCGAATGGTCTGGCTGTGTTTCTTCACTTGAATGGCTGGATGATGCGTGAAGTCGGGGAGCAGAATGCGTAAATGTCTTCCCTGGAGCAACTCGCCTGGAGATCGTCCGTCTTCGAAAGGGCTTGCTCTGTAATTTAACAGACCTAGCCAGGAATATTTGGCAGGAGCGTTGTAAAGAGAGAAGGCGAAGGGAGAAGCTCCTTTGAACTTTTCAGTCGCATCGCCACAATACCCTCTTAATGACAAATTCTCCGTGGTCCACCGCAAAGGCATTGCAGGAACTGCAGCACTTACCTGTGTACTAACGTGCAACAGTCCAGAGGGGAGGTACGGCGGCTGCAGCTAGTGCTGCTCCGCCATCTCAGAAGGGGCCATCGACCTCCGGGCTGGTGGCCTCAAGGGTCTCGTCTCTTGAGACGAGGCCTTCAACGCGAACAAACCGCTCTCAAGAGCGGGTGTCCAGCGCGCCGCAAGAGCCGATGGACACATCTTCTAGCCAGACGGCGCAGCCAGCGCCTAAGGAGCGGCGAGAATCTCTCGACCGCTCCAAAAAAGAGAAACCCCGCATTACAGGGCCCCTAAAGGGTTCTGTAAGCTAACTCTCTTTTCGTAAACACACAGCACAAAACTCTTTTTAATATGGGCACTCAAATTGTTCATTGGAACGTTAGAGGTCTTCTTCAAAATCTTGACGACGTTAAAGAACTCCTCCGCAAATTTAGTCCCAGGGTGCTGTGTGTTCAAGAAACACACCTCAAACGTACAGATACAAATTTCCTCAGACAATATGCCATTTTTCGCAAAGACCGCGAGGACACTGTTGTGTCATCCGGTGGTGTAGCTATCATAGTCGACAGAGGTGTTGTCTGTAGGGAAATAAAACTTCGTACGCCCCTAGAGGCAGTTGCTGTCCAAGGGGTGCTTTTTGACAAGCTAATCACTATCAGTTCTATATACATCCCTCCCAGTTATCAACTTAATAAAACCGAATTTCAAAACTATATAGATGAACTTCCGGCTCCATACATTGTTGTCGGAGATTTAAATGCACATAACACTTTGTGGAGAGACTCGCGTTGCGATGCGAGAGGTCGCCTAATTGAAAACTTTCTTTTTTCCTCAGGAGCATGTTTGCTTAATAAGAAAGAGCCAACGTACTACAGCGTGGCGCATAATACATACTCCTCTATAGATTTAAGTATCGTGTCGAGTACAATAATTCCGTACCTGGAGTGGTCCGTTCTCAAGAACCCCTTTGGGAGCGACCACTTCCCAATTATAATAAACTTAACAAAACAAGATATATGCTCACCACACATTCCCCGATGGAAGGTTGACACGAGTAACTGGGAACTTTTCCGGGAACTTACATATCTAACCACGGATGATATTTCCTCCTTTAATATAGAAGACGCTGCGGCCTATATAACTGCCTTTATAATTGACGCTGCCACGAAATGCATCCGTCAAACTAACGGACTTGCGAATAAACGTCGCATTCCGTGGTGGAATGAAGAATGTAAACAAGCCCGGAAAAATCAAAACAAGGCTTGGGTACGACTTCGCGACTCACCAACTGCCGAAAACTTGATTACTTTCAAACAAATAAAGTCCCAGGGTAGAAGAACGCGTCGACGAGCTAAAAGGGAGAGTTGGGAAAAGTACATCTCCTGTATAAATTCTTACACTGATGAGACAAAAGTGTGGAATAGAGTAAATAAATTAAAAGGCCGGGAGGTACACCCACTCCCCTTAGTCAGTACCCAAGGTGAGAGCCTGGAAGACCAGGCAGACTGTCTGGGCGAACACTTCGAACATGTATCCAGTGCGTCCCATTACACAAAAACATTTCTGAGGATCAAAGAACGCGAACAGCGCCAGCCCCTTAAACGTAAAGAATCATCGAGTGAGGCCTACAACTATCCATTTACTTTAACTGAACTTAAGGCATCCCTCGCTTGCTGCAATAACTCGGCGCCAGGTGGTGATCGTGTCATATATGAAATGATTAAGTACGTACATCCTGAAACTCTGAAAACACTCCTGTATCTTTTCAATGCCATGTGGGCGGATGGGTATATCCCGTCTTCGTGGAAGGAAGCTATAGTCGTCCCCGTACTTAAACAAGGCAAAGACCCATCCTTAGCCAGCAGCTATAGGCCAATAGCGCTAACAAGCTGCCTGTGCAAACTATTTGAAAAAATGATAAACAGGCGCTTAATCTGTTTCCTTGAATATAACAAACTACTAGACCCCTTGTCAATGTGGTTTCAGGGAAGGTATGTCCACAACAGACCACCTTGTTCGCATTGAGTCTTATATCAGGGATGCTTTTATACATAAGCAGTTCTGCCTCTCAGTGTTTCTCGACCTAGAAAAAGCTTACGACACGACATGGCGCTACGGCATTCTCCGAGATCTCTCGGCGATGGGTGTCCGTGGCAACATGTTAAATACAATCGAAAGTTACCTATCTAATCGCACATTCCGCGTAAGAGTGGGCAACGCTTTGTCTAAGTCATTCACCCAAGAGACCGGTGTGCCACAGGGAGGCGTGATTAGTTGCACACTATTTATTGTAAAAATGAATTCCCTGCACAAAGTCATTCGACGCACAATGTTTTATTCAATTTATGTCGACGATGTGCAAATAGCCTTCAAGTCATGCAATATTGCCATCTGCGAACGACAAGTGCAGCTTGGAATAAACAAATTGTCCGAATGGGCAGACGAAAATGGTTTCAAAGTAAATGCCCAGAAGAGCACGTGCGTACTCTTTACTAACAAGAGAGGCGTAACGCCAGTCCCAAGTATTGCAATCAAAGGAGATGCACTCTCTGTGAGCAGCGAGCACAAGTTTTTAGGAATCATTTTAGATTGTAAACTCACATTTATTCCCCATCTTAAGCAACTGAGGGCAAAATGCCTGAAGACAATGAACCTTTTAAAGCTTCTGTCGCGTACGACTTGGCGTAGTGATCGAAAGTGTTTGCTTAACTTGTATAAAAGTCTTGTCCTCTCACGCCTTGATTACGGGTCAATAATTTACAATTCTGCAACGCCAAGTGCGTTAAAAATCCTAGACCCCGTCCACCACCTGGGTATCCGTCTCGCGACCGGTGCTTTCAGGACAAGTCCAATCCAGAGCCTCTACGTAGAGTCGAATCAGTGGTCACTTCATCTGCAGCGGTCATACAGCAGTTTTACATATTTTCTGAAAATACAAGCAAACATTGAACATCCTTCTTATTCAACTATAAATGACGTGACCGCTGCCACACTCTTCCATAATCGACCTGCAGCGAGAAAGCCGTTCGCTTTGCGTGTGAGGAATCTTAGTGAGGAAATGGGTGTTCCACTGCTTGAGCAATGTCCTATGGCTCCAGCGAAACTGTTGCCGCCGTGGCAGTGGCAGCTCATAGAGTGTGACACATCGTTCGTAGAGGTCACTAAACACGCGCCAGAGGCACACATTAGAATGCATTTCTTAGAGCTCCAATCTAAATACTCGTGTACAGAGTTTTACACAGACGCTTCCAAGTCACATGCCGGGGTAACTTATGCAGCCATCGGTCCATCGTTTTCCGTATCCGGTGTGCTGCACCCGGAGACAAGTATCTTCACGGCTGAGGCCTATGCTATATTATCGGCTCTAAAGTATATAATGAAATCAAAACTTAAAAAGACTATCATATTTACAGACTCGCAAAGTGTTGTGAAAGCATTGCAATCACTCTGTAAACACAAAAACCCTGTACTTAATGAGCTCTATTCCATTCTGTGTAAAGCGTATATATCCAACCAGCATGTGATTATATGCTGGGTGCCAGGCCATAGAGGCATTGAAGGTAATGTTCGAGCAGACCAAATGGCCACATCTGTTATATCTCAGGCTATTAACCCTACAACTGCTGTTCCTTCAACAGATTTGAAGCCTTTCCTGCGAAAGAAACTGCGAAGCCACTGGCAACGCTTGTGGGACGCTGAAATAAATAATAAGCTTCACTTCATTAAACCACAGTTAGGTTTCTGGCCTCCCGTAACGAAAACACGACGAACTGATGTCCTATTCTGTCGTCTCAGAATAGGACATACATATGGCACCCACAATTTTTTGCTTACTGGTAGTGAACCACCAACCTGTGGTAGATGTGGTGAGAGGCTGACTGTCCTCCATGTCCTCGTGGAGTGCCGGGAAGCCGAAACAGAAAGGTAGAAATATTTTCACAAGCGTATCGATATCATGTCCCGCTTCACCCCATTATGTTTCTTGGCGAAGAACCGATTTTTAATGCCAAAGCAGCCGTCGTTTTCTTGAACGATGTGGTCCTGCATGTTATTAGCCGAACTAGTTCGTAGCGCATCCTCTCTCCAGAGGATGCCGCTGTGATAGTTTCTTATAGCACATGCCTCCAGGCCCTTGTGGTTCAAGGGCTCTGTCTAGGCAGTAGTGCTTCTTAATAATCACTGCATCTTAAATATTTTAAATATCGTGTCATTCTTTCTCAATGCATTCTTCATTGCATAGTACACCTCATTAGTCATTGCCATGATTTTAGTACATGTATATTTTCCGCACTTTACAGCGATTATTTTTAGGCCCCCTTACAGCCCCGTCACATCTACTTCTCAGAATTCATCACTTCACTGCGAACTAACAAACACTGGCATGGCGCTCTTTGGCCATACCTGGCCCTTGCGCCACTAAACCACACACATTCATTCATTCATTCCAGAGGGGAGGTAGATAGAAATGTGTCGAGTAGGTAGGGAGAAGAGCCAGAACCCTCGCAGTCACGAAACGAGTGAATACCAGCCTTGCCATCCGTCGCTCGTAGCTCGTTTATATGGGGGAAGGGCCTGAGAGGGAAAGTACTGCGTAAGAAGACAATGATACGCTACCACTAGACACGACAGCGGTTGCGGACAAAGTGGAACAATTTAAGTTCAATGTATGGTACAGTACGTTTCTTCTATTTCTGAAGAATAAACAAATTCGTCAATCGGTCGACTCACGCAGGACGTACAGGCGCAAAGCCGCATTAAAGCACCGTAGCGTCCAGGTGATACCACGGAAGCAGCCGCACATCAAATTAGAACTTCTGTGCCCTCCGCAGAATCTTTGCATCTGTGGCGTTCCTCTACGTCACAGGTTTGATACCGACTGCAGCAGCCGCATTTCGACAGTGGCGAAATACAAAATCACACCTGTACTATAGTCTGCCGCTACGGCGTGCCTCATAATCAGATTGTGGTTTTGTCACGCACAGCCCCATACCTAAATTAAAGTTTAACACTTCTGCCATGATGCGATGTGCTGTGTGAGGCAATGACAACGCTAACTTTCTCTTTTATGTAGCACGTATTCAGAAACAGAAAGCTGCATGGGGAGTTTTATAGCGTAAGCTGTTATGGGCTCATTCTGTTACGGTTCGCGATGGTCTCCGCCGCCGCCGCCATAAGCGAGACAGCCAGCCTCGACGCCGATTGAATCCAGCACGGTTAGCCGATGTAGCAATACGACGACTTGGCATTACTTCGTACAACTTAGCAACACTTGGCATTAGTTCGTATAACTTATCATCACTTCGTATAGCCAGGAGCAGTTAATAACCGATAAGCTCCGCTGTCTCATCAGCTTTGCGCCACTAGTCCAAGCTACCGCGAATTTTTTTCGCAGGTTATATCTTGCTTGCTAATTTTGCTGACGCTTAAACGGCTCTTTGACTGTAGATCATCGTCATCAGCATCATAAGCATATATTTATGTCCACTGCAGGATGAAGGCCTCTTCCTGTGGTCTCCAATCACCCCCGTCTTGCGCTAGCTGATTCGTACTTGCGCCTGCAAATTTCCTAACTTCATCACCCCACCTAGTTTTCTGCCGTCCTCGACTGCGCTTCCCGTTTCTTGGTATCCATTCTGTCACTCTTATTGTCCACCGGTTATCCATCCGGCGCATTACATCGCCTGCCAAGCTCCATTTTTTCCTGTTAATGTCAACTAGAATATCGGCTATCGCCGTTCCTCTCTGATCCGTGCACACCGCTATCTTCCTGTCTGTTAACTGTAGATAATGCTTAATTTCAAATCTGTAATTTTATCCAAATATACAAAATAACAGTCTTCGAAATGCAGTTTAGCAAAGATATTGCCATACGGTGATCTCAAACAGGAATTCAAATAAAAAATGAACGTAACGAGCAAGTTGCATTCGTCACCATGCAATTTTACCAATCCAGTCAACCAACTTGGCGCGATTTTCAGGAATTTAGTCTGAGTGTATTTCATAAAGAAACACGAACATTACTACTGTCTTTTTCTAACATTGCGCAAATACAGGGATCCACAAGCTGGGCTCATTCCAGCGAGTTGTTTTTTTGGTTACCTTTTAAGCAATAATTCAAACAGCGCGCCCACTACAGTGCGGAATCGTATGTCCACATAATCGAAACCTGTTGTGGCGGGTTCGTGGTTCCAGACACCAGTGTCGGTTACACACAGTGACACGATGTGACCGCGATGCCAAAAGCTCCGTCCATTAGGCACGCGACGTGAAAATAGGGGACAGAATATCCCCATACACTTCGAATAGAAGCGGAGATTGGAAGGGCCAATTTGGGGGAACTTTCGGCGCGACGATCAATGTGTGACCTTCAATCACCGTACCGGGCTGCCTGATGAGCTCTTAAGTAGTTTGTGATACCATGTGATCGCCACCCGTGGTTACGGTAACGTGATGAATCGCCTTTTTCACCTCGTTAGCCACGCTCTGCTTGCGAGTTTTAAACTCGCCGTATGAAAGGTGCTGCAATAATTATTTGAACCGCATTCAAAAATTATCAGGCTTCGAAATCTAATTAAGAAGTCGACATGTCTACCTACAAAAAAACGCCCAGAACATTTTTGTGCAAATACTTTTTTAACATCTAGAAAAGCTATTCATTATGGTGTACGCTTAGCCATGGAAATTTCTGTGCCCCGAGTTAGAACAAATATAATGTCCTCTAAGCTTAGAGGACAAGTTACGCGAAGGCATAACCTGAATCCATTCGGTTTAATTCTCTCAACCAACTTAGGTTGATTTTCATGGTTTGTATAGCCATTCTAAACTAAGGGTTTTACCGCATGCGTGGTTTATATGTAGGTCTACCGAGAACATTCGTTTCAAGGAAACTACGTCATCGCCCGACTTGGTTCAACGCAGCACAGCACACACATCGAGTGTCGGCGTGTACATCTGCAGCACCTGTACGATGCCAGTGCCGGTGTACCGGTTGCTTATTCTATCCCTACGGAAATGCGCAGCGGAACAACAGACGCTATCTACATATACTAACAGCAACGCCGTCAAGCGTATCATTCGTTTGAATAGCCGTGTTTAATTGGTTCTTCCTTAGAACCAAAGAAAGCAAACCACTTTCTTGGGTTCCTTCGCTCGTTTTTCGTTCGCGTTTTCGTAGTTGGCGTTCTTCGCCGAACACCAACTACGAAAACGGTGCGGTGTCGCGTTTCTCCGCTGATAAATATTTCTCGCCTTTTCGTCCGTGCTCACTAAGCGTACGCTTATTCTATGGGCAACACACATTCGAATGCCATATACTTGCAAAAATATGTGTGACTACTAGCACTGTTTCGTTGGGATAAGCGGCCGCAGCTTCTGCTCTGCGGTAACACAGTTTGTTTCAGAAATCAAACTCTCTTGGAAATATATCGTTTTGTTTGTTCGTTTGTTTGTGTTTAGAGTACACACATTTTTAATAAAAGGGCTATCAGCGGATACACCTTGCCTCTAATAACTTAAGGTTGACATGACTAATTAGAAAACAAACGCTAATTACCTTTAAGTTTGAACTTCGTGAGCAGTATTTCTAGCATATAACTTGGAAGCCGTCAAATGGTAATGCATACGACACCTAGAAAATGTCGGTCCACCTATCGAAACTGTTGGGTGAAGAAACCTAAGACAACCGCGAGCTTGAGCTTCTCATCTATCCTAATACGCTTGGGCCATTGAAAAATCCAGTTACTATATTGTTACGGAAGAATAGGAGGAAGGAAAAGAAGATCGAGAGACACTGGCTGCTGCTTGTTGTTGCTGGTCAGCTATCTTCACCGCACTAACTCTACTTGTGTATATATTGTAAATACATCCAGTTTATACTCCCAACTAGAGCACTGCACGGGCCGATTTTTGCGGGCCGGGCCGTTTTTACATTGGGCGGCCCGCCCGAGCCCGATCAAAACTTTTATGGCGAGACCCGGGCCCAGCCCGGGCCCGGAAATAATCTACGTTACCCGCCCGGCCCGGCCCGCAACCCGTTTACCTAAAGCCCGAGCCCGGCCCGAGCCCGACTCGAAACCGGCCCGAACCCGGCCCGAGACCGAAAAATACATGTTTTTCAGAGTTGAGAAGCCCGAGAATAACTCGCAGAAAGCCCGAGCCCGGCCCGGGCCCGCGTCAAAAAACCAGAGCCCGGCCCGGGCCCGGGTCAAAAAGCACACGCCGTGCCCGAGCCCGGCCCGAGCCCATGAAAAAAGTCCTCTACCCGGCCCGGCCCGGCCCACGGGCCGGGCCGGGCCCGGGCTTTCGGGTAAGCCCGAGCCCGTGCAGTGCTCTACTCCCAACATCCCCGTAACATATTTGTGAGAGGTGCGGGGTACCAAGGCTGGAAACGGAGCTCCGCAGTGGACGTCGCATCACCGTCCCCACTATGATTGACGGGGAGCACGCAGGATCAACGTCGTTGCCGCTTCCAACGTCAACGTCACGGTCGCCAGCTACGTCGTCGTCCCCATCGGTTGTGGTTTTACAAGCCAAGCATCCCGGAACTTCCCTCCGCGTTATCGCAACCCGACTGAGTGGAGAACTGCGGACGACCAGCCGATATGTTTCCCCTGTCGCCGTATTGGTCATGTCGCCCGATACTGTCACAACTCGTGGCCCTCAACACCTCGCACGCCGACCAACCTGAACAGTTTTGATAGAAATTCCCGCCGTGTTTCGTCCTCCGCCGAGTCTAACAGTGCCGACAACTCTGCCAGGAACACGTGGTACAGTCGCTCACCATCGCCTCGCGGACTCCAGTCTCGTTCACCACAAACACGTCGCCCATCTTCCCGTTCGCCGCAGCCACGCCGCCTTTCATCCCCTGTGGCTTTCGACCGCGTTTTTTCGGACAACTAAGCACTGCAGCCCTCGGAGGTGGTGCTGCATTGACAACTACTGCAGCAAATCCTCTGTCTGTGCCCTCAAAGAGAAGTATAATTGACGTTAAAGTAGACGTCGTACCTGTCCAAGCACTCGTCGACGCTGGAGCCCACATATCTGTCATGAGTGCTAACCTACGTAGACGTTTAAAGAAGGTCCTCACCACAGCAACTGCACAAGTGCTTCGTGTGGCCGACGGTGGCATGCTGGTTGTTCTCGGAATGTGTACTGCGCGTTTAAGTATAGCCGACCGCCCTACTTCTGTTCTCTTTGCTGTGATCGACAACGGCCCTCACGACGTTATCCTTGGTTTAGACTTTTTATCCAACCGTTATGCTCTCATCGACTGCGCAACCGGCGTCCTTTAGTTGGAACTGCCTCAACTCGCCGATGCTCCAAGCACCGCGCCACCGCGCCTGTGCTCGCTTCAAGATGTGCGTCTGTCACCCGAGGCAGTCACTTACGTCGCTTTGACACTTACGTCGCCACAGGTTCCTGACGGTGAATATGTGCTTCGCCCCATCGTCGACGTGTATTTGAACCGAAACGTTGCTGTTCCGCATACGCTGATCACGGTTACGAATAATGAAGTTATCCCGCTTCTGCACTTCAGCCTGTGCCCTCAAGTGCTTCCGGCCGGCATGTTCTTGGCCAGCATTTCTAGTACGTCCGAATTTGACATTGAGAGTATGGATGCCGAGAGTGGATTATTAGCACCAATTGCAGCTCACAGCTCTGGTTGTTTCACACATGACTTCGCCAAAATGATTGCACCTGACCTCACCTCTGCTCAGGCCAAGGACCTCCGTCTCCTGCTCGAATCGTACAGTGACATCTTTGATTTCGGCGACCGCCCTTTCGGCGAAACATCTGTTGTTCACCACCGTATAAACACTGGAGACATGAATCCTATTCGTCGGCGTCCCTATCGTGTATCACATGCTCATCACAAGTAATCCAATCAGAACTCGACAAAATGCTCCGTAAAGGGGTAATCGAACCATCAGCCA
The DNA here is from genome assembly GCF_013339745.2 of Dermacentor silvarum. Taxonomy (NCBI): domain Eukaryota; kingdom Metazoa; phylum Arthropoda; class Arachnida; order Ixodida; family Ixodidae; genus Dermacentor; species Dermacentor silvarum. The sequence goes on from NC_051154.1 coordinate 362,571,901, forward strand.
GTCCTTGGGCTTCGCCAGTCGTCCTTGTGAAGAAAAAGGATGGTACCTAGCGTTTTTGCGTCGACTATCGCCATTTAAACAAGATCACGCGAAAAGACGTCCACCCATTACCACGCATCGATGACGCCTTGGACTGCTTACATGAAGCTACATACTTCTCGTCCATTGATCTTCGATCCGGCTACTGGCAGATTTCTGTTGATGAAATGGACCGCGAGAAGACTGCCTTCATAACACCTGATGGTTTATATCAGTTCAAAGTGATGCCCTTTGGCCTATGCAATGCTCCTGCGACATTTGAACGAATGATGGACTCTCTTCTGTGAGGCTACAAATGAACCACCTGTCTTTCTTATCTTGGCGACATTATTTTTTTTATTCCACGTTCAGCAGCCACCTTACGCGACTCGCTGCAATTCTTGCAGTCTTCCGAAAAGCCGGCCTTCAGCTGAACTCCCCGAAATGTCAATTCGGGCGCCGTCAGATTACCGTGTTGGGACATCTCGTTAACGCAACCGGTGTACAACCAGATCCGGATAAAGTTGGCACCATTCGCAGTTTCCCTGTGCCTCGTTCTGCTTCTGACGTGCGCTGCTTCGTCGGCTTGTGTTCTTACTTTCGGCGTTTCGTCAAAAACTTCGCCGACGTTGCTCGCCCTTTGACAGATCTTCTCAAGAATACGCTTTTCTCATGGGGCCCGGAGCAGGCTCACGCGTTCGCCTCTTTCATCGGTTTTCTGACCACTCCTCCCATACTTGCCCACTTTGATCCATCTGCACCGACCGAAGTCCACACTGACGCCAGCGGCCACGACATCGGTGCTGTTCTCGCCCAGCAGCAGAATGGTACCGAGTGCGTGATAGCTTACGCCAGCCGCCTGCTGTCACCTTCTGAGAGGAATTACTCCATCACCGAGCGTGAGTGCTTGGCTTTAGTGTGATCTGTCGCCAAGTTCCGGCCATATTTGTACGGCCGCACGTTTTCGGTCATTACAGACTATCATGCCCTCTGCGGGCTGTCTTCCCACCGGGACCCGACACGAGGGCTTGGTCGCTGGGATTTGCGGATCCAGGAATTTTCTTTTATTGTCATCTACAAGTCTGGACGTCTGCACAAGGACACTGGCTGCCTCTCTCGTCATCCCATGGATCCTCCTCATCCTGTTGCACATGATCCGGAGACCTGCGTGTTGGCTTTCACTGACATGTGCGACATGCGCGCTGAACAACATCGCGACGAGTCCTTGCAGGCCATCATCGCCGGAGTGCCATCTGGCAGCACCGATGGCCCGTGCCGCATGTTCGTGCTGCAGGACAGCATCCTCTACCGCCGCAATATCAACCCAGAGGGCCCTGAGTTTCTCCTTATGCTTCTTCGTCATCTACGATCCGTCGTTCTCGAACAACTTCACGATGCACCAACGGCGGGACGCCTTGGAGTTTTGCGCACATACGACCGCGTACGACGCCGGTTCTTCTGGCCGGGACTCTACTGCTCTGTGCGTCGTTATGTCGCAACTTGCGAATTGTGTCAGTGCCGGAAAAAACCTCCCCTGCCATTTGTCGGACGATTCCATCCAATTGAAGTTCCCTCTGAACCTTTCTATCGCGTAGGGCTTGACCTGCTTGGGTCTTTTCCGACGACGAATCGAGGGAATAAGTGGATCGCCGTCGCTACCCATTACGCGACACGCTACGTGATAACCAAGGAGTTGCCGACTAGTTGCGCAACTCACGTCGCAGATTTTGCTCCTCCATGACGTCATCCTCCACCACGGTGCACCTCGACAGTTAATTACCGACCGCGGCCGCTCGTTCTTGTCCCGAGTTGTCGACGACCTCCTCCGCTCTTGTGCCACAGAGCATAAGCTGTCCACCGCCTACCACCCACAAACGAACGGTCTTACGGAACGTCTCAACCGAACACTCACAGAGATGATGTCGATGTACGTCTCCAATAATCACCGCGACTGGTATGCCACGATGGCCTACGTGACATTCGTGTATAACTCGTCCGGACATGACACCGCAGGATAGTCACCCTTTTATCCTTTGTATGGTCGCGACCCCACATTGCCATTTGACACCATCCTACCTTCTGTGCCACGTGTTATAACTGAGTACGCTCGTGAAGTCATCGATTGCGCTCACATGGCGCGTCAAATCGCCCGATCTCGTCTATTGGCATCGCAGGATATACAAAAAAGCGGTACGATCGCCGCCATCGCGAAGTTAAGTTCGCCCCAGGTGCTTGGGTGCTTCTCTGGTCACCATGTCGTCGTGTCGGTCTCTCTCAGAAGCTTCTGTCTCGCTACACAGGGCCTTATGAAGTCCTACGTCAGGTTAACGACGTCAATTACGAGATCTCGCTGTTACCGTTTGATCCGTCCTCAAGTCCGACGCCAGTTGACATCGTGCGCGTTTCGCGGTTGAAGCCATACTTCGTTCGGAGTTCTTCGCCTGACATGCGCCAAGACGGCGCTTCAGCACCCGGGGGTCCTGTTACGGAAGGATAGGAGGAAGGAAAAGAAGAAGATCGAGAGACACTGGCTGCTGCGTGTTGTTGCTGGTCAGCTAGCTTGACCGCACATAATCTACTTGTGTATATATTGTAAATACATCCAGTCTATACTCCCAACATCCCCGTAACACACACACACACACACACACACACACACACACACATATATATATATATATATATATATATATATATATATATAGATCGCAAGCTGCCATCTGGTGCTGGTACCTAGAAGTACGAGTGTGTGACAGCAAGCAGCAATCGAAGCGGATATCCCGGAAGCGGAATTGGTGTGCGCGATGAATCGGGAAACGTTGTTGCCCATCAAGGCTTGGCGATAATAAGCACAAGCGGCGCGTCGATTGAGGGTATTTCAGCAAAGAAAGGCTGGTTTTCGAGCAAACAGGGAGATTTGGACGCAAGGTAAAGTAATGCATTTTGGAGCCTTTGAAATCAACGGGGACCTGCACCTAGTGGGCCACGGCGGCGCGTTTGTGTGCGACAGGCTACGTTGCAGCTAGCGCTTAGCGGCGCCGGTACGACGTCGATTCGTGACACGGGCAGCATCACTTTTAGGAGGGCCTCAGTATTCAGGAAGGTATATTAACTGTAAAGGCGTTTATTAAGCACCAGCCTTTTCGACCGACCGTTAGTTCAAGGCCCGAGATCTCAGCACGAGCGGCGTTTCTCGAGGAGAGCGCAGGAGGGTTGGACCCACTAGAAAGGGCTGGAGAGCATGACCCACTATGGCGTTCGTATCCTTCGCTACAATCACCCCCGGGAGCGAAAAGGGAGCCGTCGGGCGACCTAACAGCTGGTCACTGTGAGTGGGTCATAGTAGGTCTTGAGGCGCTCGACGTTGACAATGTCGCGTCCACGGCGGCGCATGTCCGTAGAAGGTTCAACTGGTTCGATCACGTAGTTGACGGGAGATGCGCGTTCGACGATACGGTAGGGGCCTTCATACTTGGGCACTAGTTTGGATGAGAGACCAGGTGTAGCGGAAGGAACCGAGAGCCACACAAGCGCTCCAGGAAGGAAAGTGGGTGCAGAAGTGGTGTCACCGCGTGTGCTCTTCTGGCGCTCTTGGTCACTGGATGTAAAGACCCGTGCGAGATCGCGGCACTCTTCAGCATGTCTTGTGTGTGTCAGAAATGGGCGCACATTCGGATGCATCCGGCCGGTACGGTAGAATTGTGTCGATGGTGTGCGACGAGTGCCGACCGTACAGTAGGAAAAAAGGTGAAAAGCCAGTGGTGCTCTGAGTAGCAGTATTATAGGCGTAAGTGACGAAGGGCAGAATGGCGTCCCAATTAGTATGGTCGGAAGCGACGTACATAGCAAGCATGTCCCCGAGGGTACGGTTGAAGCGTTCGGTAAGGCCATTAGTTTGGAGGTGGTACGCCGCAGTTGTGCGATGAACAACGTGGCACTCCTTGAGAATGGCTTCAACTACTTCGGACAGGAAGAGACGTCCGCGATCACTAAGCAGTTCCTGGGGTGGCCCCTGTCGCAGGATGAATCGTCGAAGCAAGGAGGCAACATCGCGCGCTGTAGCTGCCGGTAGGGCGGCAGTTTCGGCGTATCGCGTCAGGTGGTCGACTTCCACAATGGCCCAGCGATTTCCAGCCGACGTCAGTGGAAGGGGCCCATACAAATCAATTCCGACGCGTCCAAACGGCCGGGTAGGGCAAGATAAATGTTGCAGACCGGCTGGCGAGAGGCGGGGCGAAGATTTCCGGCGCTGGCAATCGGGACAAGAGTGAACGAATTTGAGAACGTAGCTGTACATCCCGCGCCAGTAATACTGCTGTTGAAGACGCTGGTAAGTCTTGAAACCGCTGGAGTGCGCACACTGTGGAGCAGCGTGGAAAGCTGCGCATACTTCGGAACGCAGACTGCGGGGTACCACTAACAAGCACTGGCGTCCGTCGGGGTTATAATTGCGTCGGTGAAGCAGGTTGTCACGAATGGCAAAGTGACGTGCATGGTGACGCAACGTGCGAGTGCTTGGCTGTGCCGACGAACCAGAAAGCAAGTCTAGAAGGGAGGCAATCCAGATTGTCCTTGCGCTGCTCAGAAGCGATGGTGTTAAGGTCGAGCGAAGAAACAATAATCTCGGATAGGGAAGGGCAGGTATTGTCAGGCAAGGGAGAGCGCGAGAGGGCGTCGGCGTCAAAATGCTGGCGTCCGCTGCGGTACAGCACGCGGATATCGTAGTCGTGCAAGCGAAGTGCCCATCGAGCAAGACGTCCAGAAGGGTCCTTCAAGGACGACAGCCAACATAGTGCATGGTGGTTCGTGACGACGTCAAATGGACGGCCATATGAATACGGGCGGAACTTGGTCAGAGCCTAGATGATCGCTAAGCATTCTTTTTCTGTCACACTGTAATTTGTCTCAGCTTTCGTAAGCGTGCGATTTGCATAGGCGACGACATATTCAGGAAACCCTTGTTTGCGTTGGGCAAGAACAGCGCCGAGGCCAACGCCGCTGGCATCTGTATGCACCTCAGTAGGAGCTGTCGGATCGTAGTGGCGCAAAATTGGCGGGGACGTAAGCCGATGACGCAGCTTTGTGAATGCCTCGTCGCACTGGGACGACCACGAAGTGAGGGGCCCGTTGCGTGTAAGCAGTTTCGTCAGGGGTGAGATGAGGGCGGCGAAATTACGAATAAAGCGTCTGAAGTAAGAACACAGACCTATGAAACTGCGCAATTCTTTGACAGATGTTGGCTTAGGGAATTCGGCGACGGCCCGAAGCTTGGCTGGATCGGGTAGTATTCCATCCTTGGATACGACGTAACCGAGGATCGTCAGCTGCCGAGCTGCAAATTAGCACTTCTTGAGGTTTAGTTGACGGCCTGCGTTTGTTAAGCACGTCAAAACACACCGTAGATCTTGAAGGTGCGTTGTAAAGTCCGGCGCAAAAACAACATCATCAAGGTAGCACGAGCATGTGTGCTACTTCAAGCCACGCAGAACGGTGTCCATCATGCGCTCAAAAGTTGCGGGCGCATTACAAAGCCCAAAAGGCATTACGTTAAATTCGTATAAGCCGTCGGGTGTTACAAAAGCTGTATTTAGCCGATCGGCGTCAACCATGGGTACTTGCCAATACCCTGAGCGCAGATCTAAAGATGAAAATAATTCTGCGCTTGGTAGACTGTCAATGGTATCGTCTATGCGCGGGAGAGGGTAGACGTCCTTGTGAGTGATCTTGTTTAGGCGCCGGTAGTCGACACTAAACAGCACAGAACCATCTTTCTTCGTAACAAGGACCACAGGGGATGCCCATGGACTGTTGGAAGGTCGTATCACTTCCCGGCGAAGCATGCCGTCGACTTGTTCGTTAATTACACGACGCTCTGCAGGAGATACACGAAACGGACGTTGCCGCAATGGCGGTTGCGAACCAGTGTCGATGCGGTGAGTAACAGTTGATGTCCGGCCTAGGGAAGATTGCCCGACATCGAAAGAAGAACGAAATTCTTCCAAGAGGCACACAAGTTGAGAGCGCTGGACCGGCGTAAGGTAATCGGCAATAGAAGAATCAAACACATCACTGGACTGTCCCTCACAGGCAGAAATAGCGGTGAGCGCACTAGAACCAGCGCAGTAATTTTCATCGGGCACGGCCATAACTTGCACGTCTTCAATCGGTTGCACATTGCCAAGACATTCCCCTTGGAGCAGCATGACAGGGTATGGGAACGGGTTGCAAACGAAAATGGTGCTGTAGCCCTGCTTGATGTCCACTGTCGCAAAAGGTAGCAGCAGGCCTCTCCGAGTAAGGAAGCGGTCAGTTTTAGACAGCAGCGCAACAGCGTCTGAGATTCCGCTGCAGTACATGGGCACGACTGTTGACGCGCGGGGAGGAACGTGGGTGTCGTCGTGGACAATTAGCTTCTTCGACAGGGAAGCATTGTCGGTGATCGGCAAATCTAACAGCGGCGAGAGTTCCATCTCGGCCCGTGCGCAATTGATAACGGCATTGTGGCGCGAGAGGAAATCCCAGCCGAGGATAACGTCGTGAGAACACGAGGTGAGGATTATGAATTCGATGGCGTACAGAACGTCGTCAATAACAACACGAGCAGTGCAAGCCGCTAAGAGGTGGATATGCTGAGCACTGGCTGTGCGGAGGGACAGTCCAGAAAGGGGCGTCGTGACTTTCTGAAGTAGGCGGCAAAGCTTAGCGTCCATAACACATACGGCGGCTCCAGTGTCCACGAGTGCAGATGCGCGAACACCGTCAACAAACACTTGGATCACATTTGAAGGACTGCGTTGAGGAATTTCACGTTTCGACGGCGCCGCAGCCCTTGCCTCTTGGACTGCGACGATTAGTTTTCCTCGTCCCGAGTTACGGGACGGGGTCGCATCGGCGACACTGAGCGACGGCGTGGAGACGGCGAACGGCGGGTAGTTGGCGTCGGGCGCAAAGTCGGTGACATAGCTGAATGGGGTTCGTAATATGTACGGTTGAACTGGCTTGTCACGGCTGATGCGGTTCTAGGCGGCTGAGCGCGATTACAATAACGAGCGACGTGACCGGCATAGCCGCACGCAAAGCATATCGGCCGGTTGTCAGAAGTACGCCATCGGTTCGCTGGGACAGGTCCCATCCATGTAAGAGGTCGCGTTGTACAGGGCGGATGCTGGTATGACCGCATGGCGGGCTGCGGTCAGGGCCTAGCCGCAACGCCGCCATAACGGAGAGGCACACTCGATGTGAGTGGTTGAGACCTCGCGACGACTTCAGCGTAGCTGAGTGCTACAGCCATCGGAACATGTTGGGGCGTCGCGACGACATCGGCGTAGCTTAGTGGAGCGGCCGCAGGACGATGTTGATGCTGGTCTGGCAAGACCTCGGCGATTTCCTGCTCGATCACGCGACGGAGCGTGGGCATAACATTCGTTGCGAGCTGTTGCACATGCGGTGGCTGAGCGAAGGTTAGCAAGGAGAGCTGGCGTGCAACTTCCTCCCGAACGAACGCTTTCACTTCTGTCAGCAGTGCTGTCTGGTCGGAGATGGTGGCCAAACCAGCAATGTGTCCGTCACGCGATGAAGGGCGACGTGTCAAGGAGCGCTGCCTTCGTAGCTCCTCGTAGCTTTGGCAGAGAGTGACGATGTCGGTCACGGACTGAAGATTCTTCGCAAGCAGCATGTTGAACGCATCGTCTTCAATCCCGTTCATGACATTTCTTATTTTGTCGGATTCCGACATCGTCGCGTTGACTCGTCTGCACAAGTCCAGAACATCTTCGATGTAGCTGGTAAATGATTCACCCGGCTGCTGTGCAGTTCTCGCAAACGCGATTCCGCTCGCAGCTTGCGCACCGCAGGGCGACCAAACACCGCCACCAAAGAAGTCTTGAACGAGGACCACGTCGGAAAATCGGTCTCATGGTTGCTGTACCAGAGACTGGCGACACCCGCGAGATAGAAGATAACATTGCTTAGCTTTGCGGGGTCGTCCCATTTGTTGTGAACGCTTACTCTCTCATACGTTATCAGCCAATCCTCCAAGTCGGTTTCGTCCACGCCGCTGAAGATGGCAGGGACCCTGTGGCGAGGCACACCAGAGCACATGACAGAGTGAGGAGGCGCTTGCTGGGATGGGGTAGGTGGCACTTGCTGGGATGCGTCTTCTGGCATGGTTGAGCGATGGGTACGGGATCGAAGCTCCAGGATTCACGCTGTAGGCAGAAGCACCTCCACCACTTGTAAAGGCGTTTATAAAGCACCAGCCTTTTGGACCGACCGTTACTACAAGGCCCGAGATCTCAGCACGAGCGGCGTTTCTCGAGGAGAGCGCAGGAGGTTTCGACCCACTAGAAAAGGCTGGAGAGCATGACCCATTGTTGCGTTCGTATCCTTCGCTAAATACCTAATAAATACAGCGACACATCAGGAAGAAGCAGAAATAAATCGGATGGAGTTATGAAACAACGCGCAAAAAAGTTAAATATAGATCGTGAAATTTGAGGCATACACATGAAAGGCGGCCGCAAAGAATCACTATAAATGAGAGGAAATTGAAATAAGCATGTATGATGATACTTAGTGATTGCGTCTTGCATAAAACTCATCTACAAGACCTAGAGTAGCCACCAGTTATGCCCAATATTGTATGAAAAATGCAGATGAAATAGTAGGAAACTTGCAGGCGCAAGTTGGAATCGGCTAGCCCCGACAGGGGTAATTGGAGATCGCTGGCAGTGGACATAAAATAGGCTGATGATGATGAGAGAGGTGCCACAGGATTCCCTGGTCGTGGAAAGATGGAAATGTGGGCCATGTATGAAGTCTAAGAGAGTAGTATAAAGTTTGGAGGTGCATTAAAGGTTTACCAGCACATGAGAACCAAGAAAGTCATGTACCTTAATAGAACTTCTTGGGCGTGTTGGTTGGTTTACTAAAGGTAGGTTATTTTTGAGTGCTAGATGGGGCATACCAAAGGAAGGACACACACCACACAAAGTGCCAAGTACCATCTGATTTCTTGCTGCAAGAATCAGCATAACGCAATTTCTGTGCACATGCAACACATGACAGATGACGTGACAGTGGTGGCTATCTATACAGTGCTACAGATTTGCTTCAAACAGGTGCATCTCTGATGAATATAACATGATCGAGGCATCAGTGTGAAACGCATGGGACCTTTCTTTATGATAAAGTGTTTCTCCAAGAGTTCACGAGCTGTTTTATTGCCGCTGGTGCACAGAATATCAACGCGCGACAAGCTCGGCTCACATGCGCAGGCATTGCGATGCGCGCTAACGTGCACACCATCAAATTTATTTCAGTTGTTAGAATGCTCCCTCAGACTTTTATGCAAACATCGCCCCGTTTGGCCCACATAGGATTTTTCCCAACTGAGAGGCATATCGTGACAACCCCCACGGCCTCTACTGACTTATCTGGTGCCACATATTTTTATCTTCTGTTGAATACCCACTGCAACGTGTTATCAGCTCATCTTGTTTCTTAAAGCTGTTAGATAAGTTGATGTTTTTAATTATTTTAGAACATGGCTGCCTGGTGGCTTACGAGGTTGCCGTTGATATGGACAAGGACTGTCATTCACCTTTGAAGTGCCTATTAATCCAGGTGTCGAAGCGAACCCAATCTCGAACAGAAAACCGTACGCGAATAGGAATTCTAGCCGGAACTGAACGCGAACCCGAATCAATATCCATAGATTGTGCCTGAACCCGAAACAAAAAAAAAATGGCGGATACCGGTTCGGCAGGAAACGGTGCAAGCATACAAACTGTCTTTGTGGAATAGTTTTCTCCACAAGAGCGAAATGTGCGAGGGTGAGCCGAGAAGGATGGTGGCTAAATGCACGCCGTCTTCTCGCGCGCAAGGCAGGTGGGCGGGGAGGTTATGCGCGCCGTATGAGTGCGTTCTTGGAGGGGGCGATGAGGGTGGGCAGGTTAGCGCGTGTATCCTCTTCTACACCGGCCGCGGCTTGGAATGGAGCGGCTGAGCGTGGCCGCGCGCACCCTTTCTTGGAGATAATCTGCGGTGGAAATGTTAGGCGACCCGAGATGGCTGATGACTGCGTGTTCCGCTGTGTTCTCGCGTGCCTAGTTCGCGTTGAAGCGAGAGGCACCACCACATGCAAGCGATTGAGCGAACGGAGCGAACCGCAGCGCGGCGATGCGAAGCTTTTCGCGAGGTTTCATTTCACAGGCATTGAAGCGGCGCATTTTCCACCTCTGCGAATATCGTCCTAAGCGCAGGCTATCCCGCACTAGTCCTCCATTGGTCACCTGGGGAGGCGGGCCGTCATTGGTTCGGAAGCGGTGCTGCCGCGTTGCCGCCGCGATGAAATTCCAACTTGTTCGAACCTCGCCGCTCCAGCCGCCAGTGCCGCCGCCGAAGCCTGTTTCACATGCAAGCGAAAACGCTCGCGATTCCAGCCGCCGTGGCGCAGAAAGCTCTTTCGAGCGGCGGCGGCGGCACTGGCGGCTGGAGCGGCGAGGTTCGAACAAGTTGGAATTTAGTCGCGGCGGCAGCGCGGCAGCACCGCTTCCGAACCAATGACGGCCCGCCTCGCCACGTGACCAGTGGAGGACCAGTGCGGAAGAGGGTGCGCGTAGGACGAAATTTATTTACTTGCTACACGTAGTACGGGAAACATGCCAAGAGAGTTTTTCAACAAATTGCTGATCGGTGAGGTTTCTAAACGGCCTCTACTGTGGAATGTGAGAGATAACAACTTCCGCAATAGGACGTCTAAGGAGCCTCTTTGGGGAGAAGTCAGGGACGCCTTGCTAAAACACTATGACATTGGTAAGCAAAAACTCCAGTTGTATTGTACTCCGATATTGTCAGTGTTGTTAATTTTTTTTAATGCTGCAGTCTCTTGAACGACATGACGGTGCTGTTGTTATACCTAATTTTTCTGGCCATTCTAGCGGAACGCTGATGCTTGTCGGAAAATATGTTTGTCGCCGCGCAGACCACATATATGTATTGTCCCGGTTTACGCACACATCGCACGCTTCTTGTGTTTTTTCTTTATTGCGCGCGGTTTTTCTGCGCAGTCGAGTTTTTCTACGCAGCCGTGTTTTTATATAGTCTAGGTCGCGTTTGAAACCGTGAGTAGGGCCGTATATGTGGGTTTTATCTCTTTCCGTACCGCGCCCATTGGGCATCATTGACCCCCTATCGATGATGTGAAAGGCCACTTTCGAGACATTCCGCACCGTTCTCGGACACACTGCGCCATCGGAGGTGAACGAGGAGACACTATAGTTTAATTTTCCATGCAGTTCAGTTTTTTTCCCTGCCAGGCCGTGATTTTTAAACGCGCTCCGAAGTTTCGCGATCGTCAAAGCCGAACGCAAGAATCTCCGGCTCCGAAAGTGGCGTGCGTGCTTCGGGAGATCGCAAATATCGCGATTCCGCTGCCTGTGAGGCTGATCTTGTAAATACATCGAATAGCAGCGAGTCGGAGGACGCTGACTTTTTGGGCGGATTTCGTGAAGCACGCCCAAGTGTAGTGCTCGCAGTTAAATTTTTGTAGCGGAATACCTGGTCAATGAAAATTTGGATTTTTTTTCGGCGAAACATTGTCTTCGATCCGAAGAAGTTGTTCTTCCAAAGATGACGGTGTCAGCTGTAAGAAACTATTGCTGTCGCAGTTGCGGAAAGTTTCAGCAGTTCAGAACCAAATGAATTATTAAAGACGATGGCGCTTTTTAACAGCGGAGCTATTTAGGCCGAGCGTTTGTTCGTAACGTGCGAACAGAAAACATGGGCCGATCATGGCGGTAGTGCAGTAACGGTTCAAGCGCAATGGCACATACCCCTGTGAACTAGCGAAGCTGAATCTGGCTAAGTCAAGCTAAGCACGGTTGGGACTACTGAAGCTTAGTCAGTCAACGATGGCCAATGGATAGCCAATCAATAGCTAATTGATATTTGATCAATTATCAATAAATTTCGGAAAATGTCGGGAATGACTTGGTAGTGCTCAGGCGTGCCCAAATACGTGGCCAATACCTTGCGACAACAAATCGATAGCAAATAAATAGCTAATCAGTAATCGATCAATAATCCAATAAATTCCGGAAATTGCTATAAGTGTTTCCAGCTTATATGAACAAATTCTAAAATTTCAGTGCCCGGAAGAGTCATTTCACCAAAACTACGTAGTAGTATTACGACAACGAGCGCAGTAAAGCTAGGAAGTCACAACCAATGACCACACTCAAAGCGATAGTAACCAATTAGCTGCGCACTCCAATTTATTATTCGATAACATTTCGGAACCACGGGTTGATTTCCATTATCTAAATGTTTTTTTTTCAGACATTACGCGCAGCGCCTTTGTTGGCATTATTGCGGGGGCCACAAACATTCATAAAATAAATCCGTAATCTTGCGGCCAACAAAATCTGGTGGCAACAAATTACATTCGGAAATCGTTTTGTGGAAAAATGAATTTTTTAATAGATTGGTCCTGGGGGTGTATGGCCGAACTTTAAATTTGTGATCCAAACGGGAGGACTGATAATGCGCCGGTCGTAGATAATCTGAAGCATTGATTCCTGCTTGCATGTTATAAATTGAATAAAAAAACTTAAGTCTAAGGTTACGTCTTAGCTCTTTTAAAGATTGTCACTTAAGGTCTCTTTTCATGTCTCTAGAACTTTCGTACCGATCACACTTCCCCAGAACAAATCTGGCTAGCATAGACTGAATACGGTCAAGTGCATCAATATGTACCCTGTGAAACGGGTCCCACACAGGACAGGCATATTCCAGTATAGGCCTGACATAGACATGGTATGCGGTCTTTTTAACTTCTTTAGTCACATGTTTAAGGATTCGTTGTAGAAAGCTAAGGGCTTTTCCTGCCCTGCTAACAACACGGTTGATTAGTTCAGACCAAGTCCATTCCTCAGAAAACGTAGCGCCCAAATACTTGCATTTGTTCTCCTTCCTAATTTCTTCATTGTTTAAGACATACTGATTCGTTAGCCTATTGATCCTTTTAGTAAAGCTGACGTGAACACACTTATTGCTGTTTAGTTCCATGTCATTATTTTTACACCATGCCTCTACGTGATTAAGATCTTCCTGAAACTGTGTGGAATCCGTTTGGTCAATCAAATTAGTAAACAATATACAATCATCGGCAAATATTCAAATGTTACTCTTGATTACATACGAAATATCATTTATGAACACAAGGAAAAGAAGTGGGCCCAATACAGAACCCTGTAGTACACCTGAAGTGAGAGAAAATAAACATGAACGTGATCCACCTAAAACCACCCTCTGCTTTCTTTATGTTAAGTGATCCGTAATCCATCTGCAAACGCCTTTGTCAATGTTTAAATTCTGCAACTTTTGTATTAAAACTGAATGTGATACCGTAGCAAACGCTTTTTGGAAATCTAAAAATTGTAGTGAAGAAGAAGAACAGGGAGCAAGCAGTAGTGGGGCGCTCTCATAGATTTAGTGCGCAAGCGCCGATCACGAGCTCTGGGCGCCGAGACCGTTGCTCTCTGGCGACTGAACTGGTTTTTCGCCTGCCGCTTGCCGTCAGTAAATCTCCTTATCAAAGTGGTGGAGGTGCTGGGTACCCCCTTCAAACCTGGAACTCCGAACCCGCACGTTGCCCACCACTGCTCCGACAATGCCTGATGACGCCACCCAGCAAGACGCGGCCCAAGCTCCATCGGTCATCGTCTCAAGCGCGCTGCGTCAGCGCGATCCCGCTTTCTTTAGCGGCACCGATGACTATGACGTAGAAGATTGGCTAACGTCGTTTGAAAGGGTGAGCGCGCACAACAAGTGGACGACGCTACAAAACTACGCAGCGTCCTGTTCTACCTAACACACGTCGCAAACCTCTGGTTTCGTAAGCATGAGTCAGACTTCGCCAATTGGACGGCTTTCAAGACGAGCTTCGCTGAAGTGTTCGGTCGCCCCGCAGTGCGCAAGCTTCGCGCTGAACAGCGTCTACGCGGACGTGCGCAGCAGCAGGGCGAGAACTTCACGAGCTATATTGAAGACGTCATTGACTTGTGCAAGCGCGTGAATCCTTCTATGATTGAGCAAGACAGGATAAAGCACATCATGAAAGGCATAGACGACGACGCCTTTCAGATGTTGCTGGCCAAGGACCCACGCACCGTGTCTGAACTCGTGAGCTTGTGCCAGAGCTTCGACGAACTACGTAAGCAGCGCGTCCTAGCTCGGCGGCAGACGTCAACAGACGATTCCCTAGCTGCGTTGACCATCGGCGGCGACCACACGGCGCTCCTGTCACAGATTAAGGAGCTTGTGCGTGAGGAAGTTGCTCGACAGCTTTCATTTTTTCCGACCACGCAAGTGCCTACGCCTAGGCTGACTCCAACCATCCGACAGGTGATACAGGAGCAGGTCACCGAGGCTTTGCCGTCTGCCTTTCAGCCGACTGGTGTCACCGCGCCGCTATCATTTGTGGTGCCGTCTGCTGCTCCTCCGGCACCTGTTGCCGCGCCTCTGACGTATGCGGATGCCGTCATGAAGCCACGTCCTCAACCAGTACTGACCCCTCAACCACCAATTCGACCACCAGCGACGGTGCTTTTCGGGGCGCAGCCACAGTACGCAAGTCCTTGGCGCACTGCGGACAACCGCCCGATCTGCTATGCTTGCGGAATTCCGGGTCATGTTGCGCGATTCTGTCGCCGACGCTTCGCGGCGACCACGAGTACGCCGAGATATCCAGACTACTCCTTCCGACCTCCCTATCGCACGCAGCCAGAACGAGAGCCTGAAACATGCGCCCGTGATCACCAGCCCACTTCCGATGCCCAACCTTTTGCTGCTCGTCGGTCCCCCTCACCGCGCCGCCATTCTCTTTCGCCTATGCGTCGTCGGTACAATACTGGTGAGGCGGAAAACTGACTACCGGAGCTTCTGAGGCACGAGCTGCGCCGTCGTCAACCTGTCTAAGTCCTCGCTTGTCCCCCGCCAATGTTATTGAAGTGTTTGTTGACGGTGTACGAACTCTTGCGCTTGTGGACACCGGCGCCGCTATTTCTGTAATGAGCCATACGTTTTGCCGTTCTATCCATAAAGTGACGACGCCACCTTCAGGATTTTCTCCGTACTGCGAGCGCACAATATATTCAACCCGTTGCAGCATGTACGGCCAGGGTGCTCATAGAAGACGTGATCTACAGCGTTGAGTTTCTTGTGCTGGCCTCGTGTTCCCATGACCTGATCCTCGGGCGGGATTTTTTGTCCCGTAACCACGCTGTTATCGACTGCGCTCGTGCTCAGGTAGAGTTCGCTGTGTTTCCCGAGACGCCTTCCTCCCATGTGGCCGGTCCTGAGGATAGAAAGCTTGTCGTCACCGCCGATATTGACCTGCCACCTCAGAGTGCCGTCATTGTTCCCGTTTCCTGTGCCGCCCTTTCCGAAGCCACCGTTCTGTTCACGCCATCTGACTTGTTTCGTCGCCGCCACAATACGTCACTGCGTTTTGCCATCCTCGCGCTTCATCAGGACAATACCGGACTACTTGTTTGCAACCCCAACTCAGGCCCTCTGACTTTGTACCGAAATGAAACGCTTGGCCACGTTCAGCCTGTAGACCCTGCTGTTATCGTACCCCTTGACCCCTCTGTGCCTGAGACTCAGCATCCGCTGAACGCCCTGACCCCTCACCTTGCGTCCGACGCCGTGCTCTCGGAATCTTTTCACCGTTCCATCGACAGCGACCTCGATCCGGCTGCACGGACGCAGCTTCTTGCCCTTCTACACGAGTTCCGCACTTCGTTTGACTTACCGCAAGCGTCACTTGGCCGAACTAATGCGGTTGTTCACACGATTGACACTGGGCCTCACGCTCCTTTGCGACAGCGCCCCTACCGTGTGTCACCTGCGGAACGTCGTCTCAATACGGAGCAGGTTGACGACATGCTTCAGCGCGGAGTCATTACGCCTTCTTGCAGCCCCTGGTCCTCTCCTGTTGTACTGGTCAAAAAGAAAGATGGCTCTATTAGATTCTGTGTGGACTACCGACGCCTCAACAAGATTACTCGCAAAGACGTCTATCCTCTTCCTCGAATAGACGACGCCCTCGATTGCCTTCAAGGTGCCGAATTTGTTTCTTCCCTCGACTTGCGATCGGGATATTGGCAGGTCCCTATGGCGGCGTGTGATCGTCCGAAGACGGCGTTCGTCACACCGGATGGCCTGTATGAATTTACCGTGATGCCTTTCGGACTTTGTAATGCCCCCGAAACATTCTAACGGATGATGGACGGCATTTTACGCGGTCTGAAATGGAAGATATGTCTGTTCTATCTGGATGACGTCGTCATGTTCTCTCCCGAATTCGCTACACATCTCTCTCGTTTACGCACAATTCTCCGCTGCCTTACAAACGCACGCCTTCAACTTAACCTGAAGAAATGTCACTTTGGGGCTCGCCGGCTAACCATCCTCGGCCACGTCGTCTCCAAAGATGGCATTCTCCCTGACCCGGAAAAACTACGTGCTGTTGCCGAGTTTCCGAAGCCTTCTACCCTCAAAGAACTTCGAAGCTTTGTCGGCTTGGCCTCCTATTTTCCGTCGCTTCGTCCGAAATTTCGCCTCCATCATCGCACCGCTTACGAAGCTCCTCGCCGGCCCCAGCGACCTTTCCCACTGGACACCGGCCTGCGAAGACGCATTTGCGACACTGCGCCGCCTACTTACTTCGCCCCCCGTGCTACGCCATTATGACCCTGCTGCGCCAACCGAAATACATACTGACGCCAGTGGTATCGGTCTTGGTGCAGTTCTCGCGCAATGCAAGCCCGGCTTCCCTGAGTATGTTGTGGCCTATGCAAGCCGCGCCCGCACCAAGGCGGAAGCGAATTTTTCGGTCGCCGAAAAAGAGTGCCTCGCAATTGTATGGGCGTTAGGAAAATTCCGCCCCTATTTGTACGGCAGGCCTTTCGACGTTGTAACCGACCATCATGCCCTCTGCTGGCTGGCTTCCCTCAAAGATCCCTCTGGTCGTCTCGGTCGATGGGCTCTTCGTATTCAAGAATTCGATATTCGCGTCGTTTACCGATCCGGGCGCAAGCATTCTGACGTGGATGCGCTCTATCGTTCACCCGTCAAATCCGAAGCAGGGCCTCCTTCAGTGGTAGACTTTTCCCTGGACGCTCTGACCATCACCGACATGCCTTCGGAACAGCGCAAGGACCCATGGATCGCGTCCCTCTTGAAATTTCTCTGCGCCTCTTCACCCGCTAGCCAACCCCGTGCCCATCGTCGACAAGCCAAGCATTTCGCAATACGCGATTCACTTTTGTACCGCCGCAACTACCTGGAGTACGGACGTAAATGGCTGCTGGCCATACCCAAGCACTTGCGAGCCGATGTGTGTGCATACTTCCTTGCTGATCCGCAACATGCCCATGCTGGCGGGCTGAAAACGTATCAACGGCTCCGGCAATGCTACTACTGGCGTGGGATGTACACATTTGTCCGTAAATATATACGGTCTTGTTCCGCATGTCAACAACGAAAGACGTGTAACCATACACCCGGTCAGCTGCAGCCTTTACCAGGTCCTGCCCGCCCTTTTGAACGCATTGGAATCGACCTTTATGGACCGCTTCTGGCAATCGCTGGAAAATTGTCGCGGTGGACCATCTGACGCGATACGCAGAAACCGCTCCACTCCCTGCGGCTGGTGCTCGTGACGTCGCTTCCTTCATATTGCGCCATTTCATACTCCGTCATGGAGCCCCACGGGAACTGCTGAGCGACAGAGGCTGTGTGTCTGAGCGACAGAGGCCGTGTCTGTCCTCTGTTGTCCAAAGCCGACGCTATATCGTGATATAAACCAATTGAATGGGGTGTACATGAAAATCCTTTTCGAAAGCCGTGTTGTCTAGGATTAAAAAATCCAACAGAAGTCAGGTGATTCATAAGGGCGGAACATAGAACATGCTCAAGTAGTTTGCAACAAATCGATGTCAGGGAAATAGGCCTGTAATTGGACACTTCTAATTAACAGCCACTTTTAAAAACAGGGACAACGTTAGCAACTTTGCAGTCATACCCGCCGGGGTGGCTCAGTCAGCTAAGGCGTTGCGCTGCTGAGCACGAGATCGCGGGATCGAATCCCGGCCGCGGCGGCCGCATTTCGATGGAGGCGAAATGCAAAAACGCCCGTGTGCTTGCGTTGTAGTGCACGTTAAAGAACCCCAGGTGGTCACAATTAATCCGGAGCCCTCCACTACGGCGTGCCTCATAATCAGAACTGGTTTTGGCACGTAAAACCCCAGAAAGAAGAAGAAGAAGAACTTTGCAGTCATCGGGAAGCCTGCCTTCAGCTAGTGATTTTTATATATAAAATAAAGATAACGTGCTACTGCCTCAGAACAATGTTTCAAAACCTTTGGAGAGATATCATCTGGTCCCGTTGCCTTATTTTCGTCAACGTTTTATAATAGTTTACATATCATATTGAAAGAAAGTTCTACCTGCTCCATGGGCAAACACTGTTCTCTTCTACACTCAACCCTAACCTGTATTCAGGGCGAAAGAGCGATCTGAAGAAGTCATTGAAAAGTGTGGCCTTATCCCTATCAGTTATTGTCAAACCATCATGACGTAGACTTGGCGGACTAACTTTCTCGTTACCACAGCGTTTTATCTGCTTCCAGGACCTCTTTTTATTAGGAAATTCAGTAGCCAAGCCCTCAAAATACTTTTCCATATCTTCTCTCGATTTTATTTTATAAAGTGCCGTTAAGTCCTTCAGGTTGTCGAAGTTATAAGGAGAATTAATTTGGCAGTGTCGGGAGAAAGCCCTGTTGCGTTTTTTGATAAGCCTAGTAAGATCCCTTATAATCCAAGGCTTCTTCCTCTTGCTTAACTTACTGCTTGAGTAGTTCGGAACGTGACGTTGAATGAGACAAGTAATGCGCTCTTTAAAGGGACCCTGAAATGATTTAGACGATTTTGTACAAACGTACTGAGTCGTTAAGGTAGGCCCTTCTGATCATTAATTGACGCATCTAAGCGCTCCACGTAAAGCGTGTAATTTGTTATAAGGTTTTAAAAATGTACATCGCTACCGATTGCAGCACGCCAAGCGGCTGATGTTTGTGCCCAGATGACGCAATTCGCCCAGAATACGTCACTGGGCCAGTTATCCGATTGGCTGCCCAGGGCGTGTCATCGATATTTTTCCAACATTATGGTGAACAAATGTTGTTCGTAATAGTTTAGATGTTCGTTAATTTGTTTCTATAAAGAGAAAGTAACAGAAAGAGAAGGCAGAAGGACATGTATCACTACACAAAAAGCACTTCCGGCCCACAGCAAGTGTCGTCTGCTTGGGTTACAACGTGCTCCGTTTGACGAGAGCTGCGCGGTCAGTGTTGGTCTTGTTCTTTCTTTTCGCAAGCACCATGGTTCGCCCTTGCGTTGTGGGCTGCAAACGTAGCAATCGGCGACATGTCAAGCTGCGACATCGTGCCCCGCTGCAAGGCAGCAGACGAGCGGAGTGGCTGCAGCGCATCGGACTGACGGTATCCAAAATGGCGCCAGCATCTACGCGTTTGCGGCCGTCACTTCACGTCAAAGGATTGCCACAATAGAATTTAGATTGTCCGGTATTCAGGTGAACGCAAGCGTAAGTGTACTGGCCGTTTTACCACGTTTTACGTGATGAACGGAGGGGCAAACGTGAACTGCTTAGGGTGCCTCGATGCCAGCGCCGCCGTTCAGGGTGGTGCCAACCTTTGACCGCACCCGCACCGCCGCTTTCTCGCTGCGACGCCATCTTGAGTCACAGCGAGCGGTTGCGAGTGCTTGGTGCGGGTGCTTAGTTCGAGACACAATGCGCGCGGATACTTCGCTGACGCTTCTACTTGCTGGATGTGTTCAGCCGCATGAATGACAAGCTTGTCAAGTGCATCGCGTCGACATGACGGGCTGTTCTGTTCCCAAGTGCACCGGATCGACGCGTAAAGGGCTTCGTTGTTTACGCTTCCCCCGGGACCCAGAGCGAAGGAAGAGATGGGAAGTCCAAGTAAAGCGGTATCACTGGAAGGCAACGGATAGCTTCTACATTTGCGAGGTAAGTTTCAAGAAAGTTTAGACTATCGCACCGTGTTTTTCATTTAAATAAGAAAGCATTCTCTGATACTCGCTCACGTAACTACGTTCGCCCACGAACTAAGCACTGCACCGATGCTGAGTAGCCTATGGTTTGCGAGCGCGCGTCGCATAGGCTTTTGCCGTTTTGATCGGCGCAGTCTATGCGAGTAGTACCCTTATTTTAAGAACTGACGAAAATGCTTCGCCACGAAATAGCCTTACATTAGCTACAAATCATCATGTAAACCACCTATTTTACTTTTTCACGGGAAGCACACATCGTGTGTCTCTTGTTTCTTTTTTTTCCCTCAGTTTCTTTTTTCGCTACTCGTTATTTGGGACTAAAGAACGCAGTGCTTCTTCTGGGGAGAGCGGCTGTTGTGTACGTGGCAAGCGAAGCATTGTGATTTTCTCTATTCTCAGCAGATATCTTGCGGATCTCAGGTTGTTACGTTATATAGCTGATTTTTTAGACGAATATATTTGTAGCGTGGTGCTCGTAAGCCGATGGTCATTCGTGTTCATTCCCGATCGTAGTGGGTACTGTGACGGTCTTTAAATGCCTGTGCACGGTATGCCCAGGTGTAGTAGAGTTAAGGGGCATCATGGGACTAAAATTTTTCGGCGCTTTCTGGCATGGTGTCTGTTGTAGCCTGTGCATTTCTTCGAAGCGTGTGAAGCGATGTAATACAGCATTACTTCTGCGAAAATTTATTTTTAAGCACTGTAATGGGTTCTCTGTATTTACAAGGCAACTTTTCATATAAATAATCACTTTTGTTGTTTTACTTGTACTTAGAAACACTTTGAAGAGGACCAGTACGAGGGAAATCGACAGGATGGGCGCCGTCTGTTAAAGTCCACAGCCCTACATCATCATGGACTATATTTTCGAAGTGAAAAATATTGCTAATCTGTATTTGACTGTCTTAGTTTCATTTACGGTTTTTCTACGCGATATGTATGCAGTGCTGTTTATTTTTTCAATGTAGTTATCAGTGTTCTAATGGTTATTTATAAAATGTTCTGTACTCGCCATCGATGTGTTTGGCTGATGCGACGTATTCGATGGTAGCTGATGTATTCTGGCTGGATATCTTGATTAATATTACCCGCGGTCGCGTTTTCTTGTTTGCATTCTTGTTTTCGATTTATATTGTGTGTAATAAGGTTGACGTACCCACTTGAACCCCCCCCCCCCCCGCCCCATGTAATGAATAAAAAAAACTCACTATCCCAAATTGTTTGTCGAGCCTACCTTGCGAATTTTTTTTCTCTCGTCTTTCAACATAACCTTCAGGCGCCACACAGTACATATAATTTTTCATGTACATATCTCTTTCATGATTGATTGTACTAGACATTATCAGTAAATGTATTTTGTGCATCGTTTGATTTCTTGTGTGTACTACGCAAGATTGACACAGACAAGTTAGGTTACATTTTTCTCTACAGCACTAACTAAACCTTATTTTCACATCGCAGATATTTTTACACCAGCTTAATCCTGTCAGCACACAGTTTTGTGGGAAAAAGAAAGCAAAATTGCGCGTAGATATCGTCAAATAATTGCAACGAATGCGAAGAGCACGCGCAACGCAAGGGAAACTAACCGCCATGGCCGAGTTGCTGGCTACGGTAAAGGAGGCGTGACGTGTAAACCAAAACACAACAGCGAAAAAGAAAAACTTCCACACACAGGGGGTCGCAAACGTTATATACCAAGCATCGAAGTGCAAAAAATAGTGCGTATTTCAAACATACACACGGCATATTAAATGTAAATTGAATTAGGCAATTTGGGGCATGTTCCCGGCGCCATACATTTACGTCTTGGACTTTCGACGAGTTAACGGCTATTGGTTATAAAGATGTGCAGATGCGATACCGATAAAAAATCCTCATCAAGGCAAAGCACTTGGAAGTGCGCCGCGAGTAACACTATCTATGAACGCAAGCGTAGCTGAGTCTCAGCTCGTGTGACTCAATATGGCGGCGCCAGCGGGGTTGTCTCCACCCTGGACGGCGGCGCTGGGCATCGAGGCACCCTAGAACTGCTTGCATGGTGCAGCCGCCTGGCGGCACAAATCTCAACCAAACAAACGGCTAATATAGCAGTAGCCAAGTTTTTTCTACTTTGCTGCTGGCTCAAATTTTTGGCAGGAGCGTAATCTTGAACACGTTGTCCTTTTATATGTTTCAAATGTTTTACACTTGGTTACAGGAATATTAGATCTGTATTTGGCTGTTTAAGCTCTGCGCCATCAGATGGCTGGAGCGTGCATGCCGATAAGGCCGCTCACGAACGTCTACGAAGCTCCTTCATCACAGCGGTATGGAGGGGCTTTAGTTTACGCCTCTGGCTATCCGTCAAAACACCCAGCCCGCCTGTGGTTACCGGAATACCGGACACGCTCGGCGCTGCGACGCTGCTTGATTGCTCTCGCAGGGGATCGACGGCCGGGCGGCTAGAGGTGAGGTTGGAGAGCCTTCGCGCGCTGGCTCCAAGATAACCGGAAGTAGACGACAATGTACATCGCCGCATGACGCAGAGCCAGCGAAGGCGGAGCTTAGCCGCGATCACTCGGCGAACGAGTTCAGGAGGAAATGCATGGTTACGGGGGAGGGCAACTTGTAATCGTCCATACCTCTCCTAATATGAGACGCTTCTCTTGAATTGTGATGCGAATGTTTTACTGTAGCTGTATATTACACGTCTACAAAATTTGTCCGAACCGTTTCAGGGACCCTTTGAACATTCCCAATAGTGATCGACGCTTGTTTCGTCTGCACTACATTCGAACGACAGAAACTGATTTTCTAGTTGCGTTGATATTGCATAGTACTTGGCTTTATTGTAAAAGAAGAATCTCCTCGACTCGCATGTCTCTCTTTTAATAGTAGTTTTACATAGCTTAGCGACGAAAGCGTTGTGGTCGCTAATGCCAGGAACAACATCTGATTCGGTAATAACATCAGGGGTATTATCGAACAACAAATCCAGAGTGTTGTTACCTCGCGTAGGCCTTGAAACATACTGCATGAGGCCAAGCAAGTCAGTCAACGTTTTCTATTCACAATATGTAGCTGAGTTAGTTTTTAAAACACAGGTGCCGTTAGTCCACTCGACGTCCGGCAAATTGAAGTCACCCGCAAGAACGACGCAATCTTTAGAAAAACTGCAGGCAATTTTTTTCAGCTGACGCCTAACACTTGGCTCAAAAACCGGAGGACGATAAAAAGCACCAACAACAAAACTAGAACGGTCACTGTGCACTAGGCGACACCAAACAGATTCATTTTCATTGTTATCAATAAAGATGCCCTCGGACACAAGGGAATCCCTCACAAGAATGAAAACAGCGCCACCATGTTTTGACCGGTCTTCCCCATATGCCTGAAAATTACACGTGAAAATCTCAGAGTTCAAAACTGTTCCATCATGTTAAGATTCTGACCCAATGACTATGTCACCGTTTACTGATTTGATAAGGTAATCCAGGTCATCAAATTTATTCTTCACACTACAGCTGTTTTTAATCAGCAAAACAACATCACGGGCATAGCGAGGCTTCTTATTTCTTTCTTTTTGGGCCTATCACGAGCGCCGTACATTTACTACGTCCTGTGCATCAGTATCCCAAATATAAGTTTTACCATCAATGGTAAGCTTATCAAAATACTGTTTCACAACGTGGTCATCCTGTTTTTTTTTTCTTTTTGCTTTTGCATATTCCCATAAGTGCTTTCTTTTTCACGCACCTGTTTAGATTAGTCATCACTAAGTGATAAGACAGAAGCTTTTCATTTGTTCGTATTCCTTAGGAGCTTCGCTTTTTCTTGGAAGTTATAAAGCCGTAGAATGACCGGTCTGTTCTTGCCTCCCTTCTTCTTTCCAATTCGGTGAATTCTTTCGACACTCGTTAACATGACGCCCATTTTAGAATTAAAAACATCCTCTAGAGCTATTTAACGCAGTGGTTCAGTCGTCTCACTGGTACTTTCCCGCAGGCCATAGATGATCAAGTTATTACGCCTACTTCTGTTTTCAATATTATCTAACTTCGCTTGCATATCAACCATGCTAGTCGATATTTCGTCCACCGCTTTCTCAGAACGTTCAATTTGTACACCACTCCCGGCAGGACGGTTTAGCTCGCATTCGACTGAATTCAACCTCTGGTCCGTACGAGCAATGTAGCCGTCAAGCTTCTTGCCAATTTTCCCATCATCTCAAGTAATTCTTTTTGACCTTTAAGCAGCTCTGTCATATCAGGATCATTAGGACCTGGCTTTAATTCAATATCGCCGCTCAGCAGCAGAACCAACATAAAGCAGCATGAAAGTGCTCCGCCACTCCCTCACAAAAGGCTCTTGGGCAAGGCAACACCACCAGGCACCGAAAACTCGTGGTGCATTTGGAATAGGAAGGCTTATTACGTAGGTCCAGCTAGGCTTTGGTGAGCAGCTGCATTAAAGAATACCGCAATATTCTAATTGGCTGGTAATTGTTTACATAAATAGGGGCAAAATTAAGCAGAAATTCTCCGATTGCATGCATCCCTCCCTAAGGACTTAAACCTAAAACATAGATAGCGCTTCTCATCATTTGAATGAGCAATTACATAACTGTAGTTTGCTATATTTATACTGACCCTCTATCAACCAGGAAACACCCGCTCACGATGGTGACAACAAGATGCTTACATTTATATGGGCATTTTTATTGCTTCGAGAATACAAAAGTGCAATCGTAAAGTACTGAAGGAAACGAAAATATTGAAAAAATCGGTCAAGCAAATGTTCGTCAAAGATTCGCGCCGTGTCTGCTGTGCTGGCGCAAACACCACCACCTCACACCGTCGTCGTCTGCTGCAAGGCGCGAAACAGCCACGGTGCGAAGCCACGGTGCGAAACAGCCAAGGTGCGAAACAGCCAAGGTGCGAAACGACGCGAAACAGCCACCGCGGAGCCAACGACTGTAGTTCCGCGCCCGTTATTACGTTGGAGCCGATAGAAACAAAGCCTGCCAGCGCTGCTGCCCCAGACGTCTGAAGGCATCATGGACAGCATCACCAGCTAGACGTCGCTTTGTGGAGGATGACAACAGCCGTGAAAGTTCCTCATAGCTGGATGACGATGGTGTTGAAATGCTTGTTGAGGGTACGGGCGTTGACGGCACGAGGCGTGACGTGTCTTCCATTGTCTTTGAACCGTCCGTCGCTTTGATCTCCCGGCAGCGTTCGTAGCTTCCATCGGCGTTGCTCCCAAGCCTAATTGCCCAAAATGGAGAGGGCGTGTCGTTGCTTTGACCATTGGTCTCACCTCGAACGGCGACAGGTGCGTCGTGGTTGTCTCACCGCTATTAGCAGCTGCCATGCTCAGACACACATGTACATGAAGGAAGGAGACCCCAGCGGTCCCGTCGCACATCACGCTCTTCGTCTCGTCCACCCTGGTCGGCGTCCTGAGCTCACGGAACGGTGACATGGTCCGGGACGGGATCGCCAACATACAAGTGAAAGAACTTTGGCGCGTTCACTTCGTCTTCGTCTTCTTTGTCGTCTCCTGTGTTCGCGAAAGTGAAAAGTGGTTCGTGCCGTCGAATGGTTGCGTGAGATCAGTAACCGACGATATGGGTTGCGAAAATATGCACTTAATACGATATATAACATGTATGTCCGACCATTCATAGAATTTGGATGCGTCTTGTTTTCCGGCAGCCCAGCTTATAAAATTCAGCATCTCATGCTATTAGAAAGGGAAGGTCTGCGATCGTGCCTTGGACTTTCTAAGTTTATTGCGAACACCGTTCTGTATGTGAAAGAGCGAATACCATGTTTAAAAAGTAGATCAGGGTTCGTACTGTCCAAACGTACGTAAAATTTGACGACTCTTCTCAAAGAAGATCAATGTATGTTTTCGTTGATGACCGAAATACATTTTTAAATAATCATTGTTTCGGTGCGAACGCGAGCAAAACGCCGATGGCGTCGACAACAGTTCTGAACGCTGCTGGTGCTGCTGCATGTCTAAGTTTATACAGGTGATAAATCTACTATCCTTGCTCCGTATAGCTCTACTATTTTGCTATCGCAATTGATGCTTCGCCTTTCGGGTGAAACTGCGACATTTGTTTCATCTCCGCTAACAGAATATGACCGAAGGTGCTCCCAGATCGACAAAGAAGCGCTCGCGCTGACTTGGGTAGCCGAACGATTTCATGGGTACATCAAAGTTGCTTTTGAAACTTACCACGAACCATTGGTATGTCTGTTGCGTCCGATGGACATTTGATGAGTACATCAAAGTTGTTTTTGAAACTTACCACGTACCATTGGTATGTCTGTTGGGTCAGATGGACAATTATGCTATCCCACCAAGAAGCCAGTGATTCCGGCTTGTATGTCTGCTGCGCTATCACTTCCATGTCACTTATGTGCTTAGTAGATGCAATGTATATGGCAGATCCCTTATCAGTGCTGACTCTTTCACGCTCTCCAACTAAATGCACAGAAGTCGAAAATGGCTTGGTCGTTGTAAAGATAACCACCTGTTTTAAAGCTTGTCTTGATGAAAACTGAAGACGACGAAGAGGAGAGAACGCGTGAGAAAAAGGCTCGCGCTAGCGCCATCTTTGAGCAGTCGGTTCAATAAACCGCTACCGGCGGACGCGCAGTCGCTTCGTTCCTTACATTTATGGTGCCGTGAAACCCGGGAGACGACTGGCGTCCTGCACCGACGATGGATCGACTGCGACGCAGCAGAGGCGTACTTCGAGCCGCTGCTACAAGGCTCATCTCGTCCGCTACCGAAGCGCTACAAGCCGAGCATCCTTCGCCATCCGACCTGCAAGTTATTCTGGATGACCTGCAGGACAAGGACTCGGCACTAGCAGCGCTCAACGAGATGATTGCCGACCTCATGGACGATGGTGACGAGTATGAGGCGGAAGCCACCGTCGCTCTGGAGTACCACGACAAGATCCGCAACACCATGAGCCGGGTCCGCTTCATTCTGAATTCTGCTGCAAGAGCCGGAGACAGCGCCACACAGAGCGTTCTGAGCGACACCGCCACCCAAGGCGTCTCCACTCAAGCAAGTTCCCGAGCACCGTTACACCGAGTTGCCCTACCGAAACTACAGGTACCCGTTTTCTCCGGTGAACTTCGCGAGTGGCAGGGCTTCTGGGAACATTTCGAGGCCACGATCCATAACAACCGCGAGCTGTCCGACATCGAGAAATTTTCGTACTTAAGATCATACTTAACCGGAACAGCGAAGCGTGCAATCGAAGGTGTGCGTCTGGCGGAAGCGAACTACGCTGTAGCAGTGAAATTGCTCCAAGAGAGGTTCGGCCGTCATACCGCCCTCGTTGACGACCACATCGACTGTTTACTTGCCATTGCGCCCATTGATCGCTCTTCTCAAGTATCGCAGCTGCGGGAACTCTACGAAGAGGTGCACTTTCGTACAAGCTGCCTCGACAGCCTCGGCGTTCCAGCGTCAGAATACGCGGTCATCCTTCATCGCGTTCTTATGCGATCGCTTCCCGAAGATATCGCTATTCTCTACCGTCAACGCATGAAGGAGACTGAGCCCGATGACGGGGCTACTCCGAGGTCGCGGCAAGAGGAGGTGAGAAAGGTCATGAAGTTCCTGCAGGTGCAAGTCGAGAGCAGAGAAGAGAGCCACGCCTCCCGTTCAAGGTGCCTACCGAAAACTACCTCCGCGGGACAAGGGCGGTGCCGACCTTGTCTACCACCGCCGGTACCGTCAGCATTAGCCTTGGCCGCAGGATCAGCATCGAACGAGCATCCCTGCTGTGTACTGTGTGATGACCGTGACCACACCATAAAGGACTGCCACGCCACTTTGTCAGCCCACGAGATCAGACGCCGGCTTGCTGGAAAGAACTGTTGTTTTAAATGTGGCAGAGAGGGCCATGTAGCACGAATGTGCCGCAACGCCGCGTGGATCAAGTGCAAGTTATGCTCGAAACGTCACCTTTCCGTACTTTGCGCCATATGGAACCAAGATCGCAACTACCCGTCTCCGGAGAGCAGGGATCCACTTGTCCACCATGATCCAACGAAAAGTGTCAAGCCGCCAGTGACAAGTGCTCCAGCTAGTAGTGATATGTCTGCACCTGTCTTGATGCAAACGGCCACAGTTTGGGCGTCCGGAAAACACAATTCCGTGTTAGTTCGACTACTGCTTGACACCGGCAGCCAGAGAACCTTTATTCGACGCGACCTGTCCAAAAGGCTCGACCTGCCTTCCCTCGGGACAGAAGACCTCTCTCTCTGGACGTTTGGCACTTCTAAGTGTTCCCGCCCTTACAGCTGTCGAAGTGTCAAGCTCGAACTTCATAGTCGGTTCGACTCACGTAGCGTCACCGTAGATGCGTTGGAGGTACCGGAAGTCTGCACCGTGAAGACTCCAGCCATCGGACCAGATCTCCTCGCACAGTTGCGTGAACGCAAGATGTTTGTCGCAGATGATAATCGACTGGGCGATCGGCCGATACCGACAATCAGTGTCCTTATAGGATCAGATTGCTATTGGCGCATAGTGACCGGAAGAATAGAACGTCTACGCAGCGATCTATGCGCGGTTGAGACGGTCTTCGGTTGGCTAGTGCAAGGCGTCTACCCAGTAAGGCCCGCCAATGCCTTGCCTAATTGGAACTGCAGCGCATCTGCCCTATTCCTTGCGTGTGAGCGGAATGGGCAAGCCGAACCTGACATTGCTGACCCGACGGAGATGTGGCGACTCGATGCAATAGGGATAACCGACCCTCAGGATACCGCTGGAGTTTGTGACCAAACGGCAATGACTCAGTTCACACAGTACGTGCACAAGGAAGCTGGACGTTACGTGGTTCCTCTGATGATAAGGCACCAGGGAAGACTGACTAGCACCAATCGAAGTGTCGCCGAAAACCGGCTCAGACGCCAGCTTCAGCGCTTCGACGGACAACAGGAGCTACTCCAGGAGTATGACCGCACCATCAGTGAGTACTTCAAAGAAGGTCACGCCGAACGTGTCGACACCTCTCGAGAACCCGAAGCGACGGTTTACTACCTTCCGCACCATGCAGTCATCCGTCGGGAAGCTATCACTACGAAGATACGCGTAGTGTTTGACGCCTCTTCCCATGAACGGGGCGAGTCATCGCTCAACGATATCTTGGACAAAGGGGTGAAACTTGGTGCCGAGCTCTTGCAACTGCTTGTACAGTTCAGGATGAACCCAATTATCCTGACAGCGGACATCCGGAAGGCTTTCCTTCAAATTTCAATCCGACCTGAAGACCGCGACGCTCTCCGCTTTCTATGGGTTGACCGACTGCCCGGCGACGAGGGGAAAATACCTTCCATCGTCGAATGGCGAATGACTCGTGTGCCCTTCGGAGCGTCGTCTAGCCCTTTCCTTCTATCTGCTACTTTGCAGCATCACTTCGAAATGTGGAAAAGGGCTCAGCCAATAATAGCTACACGCCTAAAGACATCATTCTACGTGGACGACCTCGTCATAGGAGCTTCCACTGAAGAAGAGGCCCTCGAAATCTACCGTGCTGCATTAGCCATCTTAGCAGATGCAAGTATGGAGTTGAGAAAGTGGTGCTCCAACTCCAGCGTTCTTTGCCATCAATTCCTGAAGGACAACACTTCTCTCGACACCATTGGAGAAGCCAAAGCAACAACAAAGCTGCTTGGCTTAGTATGGGACCGCGAAGCTGACGATATCGTGCTTACCACCAAAGCCGTTTCCGAGTATGTCGCTGCGCACTCAGCCACGAAACGCACCATTCTGCAGTCATTCGCAAGAATCTATGATCCTTTAGGTCTTATGGCTCCGTTCATCATTCGAGCGAAATTATTGTTCCAGCAGCTGTGGCGTAGGAACTCACCGTGGGATGAGCCATTACCGGAAGACGTCGAGAAACAGTGGGAAGGCTGGACATCCGAACTACCAACGCTCTCCTCGCTGCGAATTCCACGCTGCGTCATCTGTCACAATCCGCGACAGATTTCACCGTTTGAACTTCACCTGTTCTGCGATGCAAGCCCACTGGCATACGGCGTAGCCGTCTACATGCGCTACGAGATCAGAGGAGGAACAGTTAAGGTTCAGCTGCTCATGAGCAAGTGCAGGGTCGCACCGCTGAAGACTACCTCGCTGCCACGCCTAGAGCTGCTTGCGTGCCTGTTGGCTGCCAGGCTTTGGAACTACCTCCGAGGAATTCCAGAGACATCCAGCTGTCAGGGCGTGTTTTGGAGCGACTCATCGATAGCCCTACACTGGATTGCTGCTGACGCGAGACGTTGGGAGACTTTCGTGAGAAACCGTGTTCTCGAAATCCAACGCTTGACTTCGGGGTATTCTTGGAGGCACTGTGCAGGCACCGACAACCCAGCAGATTTGCTCACGCGTGGAGTAGCAGCCCAGTTATTGACGCGCAAGTTTTGCTGGTGGACCGGTCCTACGTGGTTGTCACAGCCCCATTTGCAATGGCCTGCGAATATTTGT
The DNA here is from genome assembly GCF_013339745.2 of Dermacentor silvarum. Taxonomy (NCBI): domain Eukaryota; kingdom Metazoa; phylum Arthropoda; class Arachnida; order Ixodida; family Ixodidae; genus Dermacentor; species Dermacentor silvarum. The sequence goes on from NC_051154.1 coordinate 362,602,594, forward strand.
TCTGCTCCTTCACCGGAGGCCCTTTCTAGCGAGACCAGTGAAGAGATATCCGCTTGCCCCACCGCAGTAGTGGTACTCTCGTCGCCCCCACACGAGCCATTGCTTGAGGTTGCAAGCTTTGGACGCCTCTCCCGATTACTGCGAGTAACGGCTTGGATCATGCGGTTTCGTCGGAACGCTTCGCAGAACATGCCATCTTGTACCGGACCACTTACGGCGTCAGAGTTGCACCAGGCGGAGATGTATTGGTTGAGGCATGTCCAACACTCCGCATTCGCAATCGAAGTCAAGGCCTTGGAGGAAGAACAACGAGTTCCCAACACCTCCAGTGTGCTGACGCTACAGCCGTTTCTCGACCGTGACAGACTACTTCGTGTAGGAGGCCGACTGCAGCAGCTTAACGACCGAGAGGAATTGAAGCATCCGATCTTGCTTCCTTCAGATCACCGGTTCACCGACCTCTTGGTTGATGCAACACACGTAAGGCTCCTACATGGAGGAGTTCAGCTCACCCTCCTGGACCTTCGGGAACGCTTTTGGATCCTCAAGGGGCGTCGCACAGTGAAGCGCGTTCTGAAAGCGTGCTTAGCATGCCGCCGACGGCGCCTACTTCCCGAAGCTGCCCCTGTAGCACCCTTGCCAAGGGAAAGAATTAGTGAAGCAACACCGTTTGAAGTGGTGGGAATTGACTTCTGCGGGCCACTCTATTGTCGTGCTGAATTACCATCCACTGTAAAAGTGTACATCGTTGTTTTTTCTTGTGCTGTGACGAGGGCAGTACACCTGGAGCTCACCACAGATATGACAGCGCAAGCATTTTTGCTAGCCTTCAGACGCTTTGCAGCACGACGTGGAATTCCTGCTATCGTGCACTCTGACAACGCGAAAACATTCCGCTGCAGCGCCAAGCATTTGTGCTCCCCTGTCAAAGACAACGTTCAAGACTATGCCAGCTCTCACCGAATCCAATGGCGCTTTATTGCTGAATGTGCGCCGTGGTGGGGAGGCTTCTGGGAGCGTGTAATCCGCACAATTAAGGATGCACTGAAGCGTTGCCTGGGACGGAGCAGCTTGAGCTACAACGAGCTACTCACCGTGCTTGCTGAAGTTGAGGCGGCAGTTAACTGCCGTCCGCTCACCTACTTGGAGGATGACGTCACATCCGCAGAAGTTTTGACGCCCTCACACTTCTTAGTCGGCAAGCGTCTCGTCACTTTGCCAACAGAACAAGAAAACCCCGCTCTTATTGCTGACGCGCCTGACCTTCGACGACGAGCTCGGCATCGGGAACAGCTGCTTCGCAGGCTTTGGAAGCAGTGGAAGAAGGAATACCTTCTTTTCCTGCGCTCTGCTCACCACAGCAAGCCTGTGCCGTCATCGAACTTAAAGCCCGACGATCTTGTCGTCGTCGAGGACATAAACACTCCGCCTATGGCATGGAAGATGGGCCGCGTCGTTAAGGCGTTTCAAGGAAGAGACGGTATTGCGCGGTCCTTCCTGATACTACTATCGAACGGCCAGCAAGTGCGACGTCCCATACAGCGGCTTTACCTCCTGGAGGCGCACACGTGCAGCGCGGCCGCGGGAGTGTGATGAAAACTGAAGACGACGAAGAGGAGAGAACGCGTGAGAAAAAGGCTCGCGCTAGCGCCATCTTTGAGCAGTCGGTTCAATAAACCGCTACCGGCGGACGCGCAGTCGCTTCGTTCCTTACAGTCTTAATGAGAAGCGTTTACAACTTCCTGACCAAATGAAAATGCGTCAAGCCAAATACAAGGTGTGCAAAGCTATGCTCAGACTGTGCAAGATGGTTTCGCCAAGTAGACAGAACGTCCCTTGCTACCTCGTGCCATATTGGCAAGATGGAGTGCTGCTTGTTTGTGTGCTGTGAAAAGGAACGAGGCTGTATTCCGCACTCTGTGAGAAGTTGCGGGCGAATTTCACGGCGTTCTTCAAGGTATCCGTGTTCGGCGACGGGGGTAATCGCCCTGGGACTTTATACTGAACGTCACGGCGACGGCAGAAATGCGCCTGGAGTGTCTATATGATTTATATCGCAATAAAAAAAGCTGCAATTACATATTGGAAATATGCGTAATAATTTTTTCACGTAAACGGCCGAAAGAACATGGCTTTGCAGTGCATAATTCGGGCCTTCTAAAGAGGAACAAAAATGCTAAATTTTCTTGTCATTTTGGGAGTGCTGGTTTGTGTGTTTACACACGCCATAGCCATTTGTTCTTTTGAAGAATTATACCTCTTTAACAATTATTCGTCGGCTTCATCTAAGTCGACACTCAGAGGAGGATTTCTTGGTATCAACTCAGTGCCTGGAAATTACAATGGCTCACAGTGAACCATCATGAAACGCAATTCTATACACATATTAGAAAGGCACTGACGCAAACATTTTAGCCACTTCTGTTTTTTTCTGGCTTTTTTATGTGGCAGATAGCCGGCATTATTATTACGGCACGGAAACTGAATTTTTCGAATGCGCCAGAAATAAGTAATTAAAGTACATTTTGTATGGCCCGTTCAAAACTCGTGTCAAGGCAGCTTTCTTGTGAATATTTATTTACAGAAATAAAAAAAAAACTAAATCATTTCCAGGCTGATCTCAAAGCCGAAAAAAGTACGCCGAAACTGGGGAAAATATAATTCGATAAGGCTCAACCCTGATTGTGTTCTTAAAAATTGATTGCCTTTTTTATGTTTTTTCTTTCCACGGTGAAGCATCAGCCACATATGGTGATGACGATGACGATGACGAACCTGGATCATGGCTTGTACCCACTAAGGTTATAGGCCTGGAATCGGGTGGCAGTTGGTGGCTGAAGAAAATTCTTATTTGCAAGTGAGAAACGCAAAGTAAAATAAAGTTAAAGAAGATTTTGTAATAACTGGACTAGTATGCCAGCAAGCAGTCCGGCTAACTGAAGGGTTAATTTTAAAAGAGGTTACAATCAAGCATTATATAAATGGAATGTTAATAAAGAATATGGAGATACCAATTTCAGTGAAATGAATGCTGATCTGAATACAGAACCGTGTTTGCACCAAACATAGGGAGTCCAAGACACAATCTGCAGAACTTCCCTTTCTAATAGTATCAGAGGATGAATTTTATACGCTGGGCTCCCGGTAAACAAGACGCACCCAAATTCCATGATGGGTCGTACATACATGTTATATATCATATTATTGTATGTTTTCGTAGACCATACCGTCGGTTGCGGATTTTACGCAACCATCCCACAGCACCAGCCATGTATTCTTTCGAAAACACACGAAACGACAAAGAAAACGATGACGAAGAGATCACGCCAATGTTCTGTCACGTGTTTGTTGGCGATCCCGTCCCGGACCAAGTCACCGTTTCGTGAGCTCAGGACGCCGACCGGGGTGGACGAGACGAAGAGCGTGATGTGCGACGGGAGCGGTGGGGTCTCCTTCCTTCACGTACCTGTGTGTCTGAGCACGGCAGCGGCTAATCGCGGCGAGACCACCACGACGCACCTGTCGCCGTTCGAGTTGAGACCAATGGTCAAAGCAACGACACGCCCTCTCCATTTTGGGCAATTAGGTATGCGAGCAACGCCGGTGGAAGCTACGGACGCTGCCGGGAGATCAAAGCGACGGACAGTTCACAGACAAGGGAACACACGTCACGCCTTCTGCCGTCAACGTACGTATCCTCGACAAGCATTTCAACACCATCGTCATCCAGCGGTGATAAACTTTCATGGCTGTTGTCATCCTCCTCATCGCGACGACTAGCTGGTGAAGCGGTCCCTGACGCCTGCAGAATGCTGGGACAGCAGCGCTGGCAGGCGTCGCTGCTGTCGCCTGCTACATTAACACGGGCTCGGAACTGCAGTCGCTGGCTCCGCGGTGGCTATTTCGCGTAGTTTTGTGCAACAGCTTGCAACGGACGATGACGGTATGAGGTGGTGGTGCTTGCACGGGGGCAGCAGAGATGGCGCAAATTTTTTTGCGCATATCTTTTTCACAAATTTTTTTAATGTTTTCCTTTTCTTCAGTATTTCACGATTGCAATTTTGTATTCTTGACGCAATAAAAATGCCTACTTAAATGTAAACAGGCTGTTGTCATGGTCGGGAGTGGCAATTTCCTAGCAGAGCGAGGGTCAATATGATGAAAGCAACTGCAGTTATGTAATTGCTGTTTGAAATAATGGGAAGCTCTAATGATGCGTTTAGTTTAAAGTCCTTAGAAAGGGATGTATTGAATCCGATAATTTCTCCTTATTTTGGCCCCTATTTATACAAACAATTAACGGTCAGTTAAAATATTGAAGTATTATTTTATACAGCTGCTCACCACAGCCTTGCAGGACCAACGTATTAACATTTAGATAATGTAAATCAACCCGTGGTTCCGAAATCTTATCGAAGGACAAATTGGAGTGCGCAGCTAATTGGTTACTATCGCTTTGAGTGTGGCCATTGGTTGGTACTTCCTAGCTTAATTGCGCTCTTTGTCGTATTCCTACTGCGTAGTATTGGTAAAATGACAGTTCCAGGCACTGAAATTCTAGAATTTGTTCATATATGCTGGGAATACTTATAACAACGGCCCTGGCTTAGCCTAAAGAATACTATTGCAAAGCGTTCAAAATTATTTAATGAAAATTGAATAAAATCTGTTTTCTAGCGTTACGGACGAAAAGAAAAACGCCATCGTCTTTGTAATTCATTTTGTGCTGAACTGTTTGAACTTTTCTACAACTGTGACAGCAAACGATCCCTGCAGCTGTCACCATCGTCTATGGAAGAACAACTTCTTCGGATCGAAGACAATGTTTGGCTCGATAATAACCGCTTCACCATGAATTTACTGGAACCAAGCAGCGTCTGTTTGCATACGCAATCTGCGAGGCAGCAAGTAATGTCTTGCAGGTATGGAAATTAAAAACCATCGTTAATTACAAAACTAATGCTGACAATGCACTTCCATCGTACATTTGAGCGTTCCTGAGTGGACTGAATTTTCTCCACGGCAAATTATTAGCGACATATATGTAAGTCGCCTGCCCGATAACTAGCAGCTGCAATCTCATACGTCTGTCAGTAGATTGGAATGAATGGTTTCTGTCATGTTATAGTCGGAACCCCACTAAGTAAAAGAAACAAACCAAAATTACATCCAATATTCAATCCAACCTAGGAATCCATTTCGACTCCACAGGCTGCGGATTGAGCGGAGCTACCATATATAGAACGTCGGCTCCCTTGCCCTGTCGCAAGCTATTAGTGTAATGTGGAGGTTGCTGCTCATTTCAGGCTAAATAGCTTAGCTCCAAGGTTGTCATGGGCCACGCCTGTTTCCCGCAACAATTTTCGCTCCTAGAAGCGGGTCTCAGTCCGCACTAAGTGTTGCGAATTGTTCCGTTTAGATCGTGCATGAGATTCAGGAAACCTTACGCAATACAGGGTGCAGCCTTATACGTTTCCTGCCGAAATGCGGCTGCACCGTTACGAATGTTTGTCAACATGGCGGCTGCAACGCCGCCGCACGAAAGGTACGGGAAACTCACCACCGCTGCGTATCCGCGCCTTGGGGATCAGGCTTCTTCAAGACAAGCGTATGCTAGACCGTGCCACAACTCGCATTTGCGCAATGACGAAGTGCAAGCAATTTGTCGTTATTCAGTGCACTTTGGAGGCACCTCCAGGACTAACAGCAAAGGTGAAATGGGGACAGCAAGGCTGTAACCTGGTCTGGTCCGTCGGTTGGCGGCTCGCCGAAGGCCTGCGTTGCCCATGTTATATAAAAACATATACACCGGAGACACATGGAAGCCATGGGCAGATAGGCTCTGAGTAGCTACATTAAAGAATCGCGCAAGATGCTAACTGGCAGTTGACTGTATGATGAAGACAGGGAAATACAAAAGCAGAAATTATCTCAATAAAGTGATACCTGAATAAAACCTGTCCACTGAAGAAGATGATAGCGCCTAGCATTATTATAACTGTAATTGCGCCCACCTGAATCCACACCAGTGTCCCAAACGTGTCACTCGACCGTCTCGGATTTGGCGTGAAAAAGTCATGGACATGAACTATTTTGCTCAGGGTGATTTCCCACGATATTGTTGCGCAAAAACGTATATTTACAAATATTTATACATATTTACAAAATGGGCGAGTAGCCAGGCGTAGCAGCAACCAGCCAAGATGGCGAGGAGCAACCTCTACTTCCTCTTCTTCAGTGCCGGCCTAATGCTGACCTCTGCTTTGGTGCCGGTCTTCTTCTGTCTCGCGGCATTACCCCCCCCCCCCCCCCCCCGGGGCGAAAACACGCGCACCATCCGGGCAGGTCAGAGTGCATCATCAGCGGACAGGTGATACGGCTTTAGCCGGGCAACATGAACTACGTCAGTCTTGACCGGCGCAAAAGATAACATTGGCTGCGCCGGTGCAATCTCAGACGTCACGTCGGTAACTTGACGCAGAACGCGATAAGGACCATGGTAGCGTGGTAGAAGCTTCGCGGAGAGACCAACGTGTCGAGTTGGCGACCAGAGGAGCACTAAGGATCCAGGAGCGTAATATAGATCCTTGTGACGGCAATCGTAGCGGTTCTTCTGTGACACCTGCGACATCTGAAGGCGGTCACGCGCGATATGACGCGCAGCGTGCGCCCTTTCGATGGCATCTTGTGCGTACTCCGATGGTTGTCGTGGAGCGGCTGGCAGTAAAGTATCCATAGGCAGTGTTGGTTAACGGCCAAAAAGAAGATAAAACGGTGAACAACCTGCCGTATCGTGGCGCGACGCTTTATAGGCAAATGTAACAAAGGGCAATGTAGCATCCCAGTCGCGGTGGTCGGCGGAAACATACATGGACAGCATGTCGGTCATGGTGCGATTCAGGCGTTCGGTGAGGCCGTTTGTCTGAGGGTGATAGGCGGTGGTGACTTTGTGTTTCGTGGAGCATGAGCGTAGAATGTCATCGATGACACGGGACAAGAAGTAAGGACCGCGATCGGTGAGCAGTTGACGAGGCGCTCCATGATGCAGAATAACATCGTGAAGGAGGAAGTCGGCAATATCGGTAGCACAGCTTGTTGGAAGTGCCCGCGTAATAGCGTAACGCGTGGCATACTCTGTCGCGACAGAAACCCATTTGTTCCCTGATGATGATGTAGGGAAAGGTCCGAGCAAATCGAGGCCGTCGCGGAAGAACGGCTCCACTGGGACATCGATAGGCGGAAGAAGGCCGGCGGGAAGCGTCGGTGGTCTCTTGCGTCGCTGGCAAAGTTCGCAGCGGCCAACATACTTCTGTACGGAGCGATAAAGCCCAGGCCAAAAGAAACGACGCCGCACGCCATCATAAGTGCGCGTTACACCAAGATGACCTGCTGTAGGTTCGTCGTGAAGCTGCTGGAGGACAGTAGTACGCATGTGGGAGGGCACCACAAGCAAGTGTTCAGGGCCTTCGGAGTATACACTGTGGCGGTATAAAGTTCCATTATGTAAGGTAAACATCCGCAGTGACTCGTCACGGGGCCCGGAACTGAGACGGTTTATGATGGAACGTAACGCCGGATCACGCCGCTGTTCATCGCCGAAATGAATTAACTAAGATATAGAAAGGACACAGGCATCGGTGTCAGGGTTGGTGCTGTCGGGTGGATCCACGGGATAACGGGACAGGCAGTCCGCGTCCTGATGTAATTGGCCTGATTTGTGGATGACGGAAAACGAGTACTCTTGTAATCGCAAAGCCCAGCGTCCGAGACGGCCTGTAGGATCTTTCAGCGAGGAAAGCCAGGAGAGCGCACGGTGGTCAGTGACTACCGTGAATGTGCGGCCAAAGAGGTACGGCCCAAACAAGGGCAAGACCTTCACGCTCGGTAATTGAGTAATTGCGTTCTGGGGCTGAGAGCAGGCGGCTGGCGTACGCTATGACGCAGTCACGACCATGCTGGCGCTGGGCAAGGACGGCTCCGATTCCGTATCCACTGGCATCCGTCCGAACTTCCGTAGGAGCAGATGGGTCGAAGTGTGCCAACAGAGGAGAAGTCGTCAGAAGGCGGATAAGCGCAGAACAGGCATGAGCTTCTAGGTGGCCCCAGACGAAAGGCGTATCTTTCTTGAGAAGTTCGGTGAGCGGACGAGCGATGTCAGCGAAATTTTTGACAAAGCGACGAAAATATGAACATAAGCCAATGAAGGAGCGAACGTCTTTGGTTGAGCAAGGTGTAGGGAAATGCTTCACGGCACGAATTTTTTCTGGGTCAGGTCGGATTCCTACACCATTAACAAGGTGGCCGATCACTGTTATTTCGCGGTGACCAAAATGGCACTTCGATGAGTTAAGCTGAAGACCGGCGTTGCGGAACACCTGGAGGATGGCGGACAGGCGCTGAATATGGCTGTCAAATGGCGTTGAGAAAACAATGACGTCATCTAGGTAACAAAAGCAGGTCTACCATTTGAAGCCACGAAGGAGCGAATCCATCATGCGCTCAAATGTGGCTGGCGCATTGCATAGGCCGAAGGGCATAACTTTATTTATTTATTTATTTATTCCATACTGCTAGCCTGGGTACCAGGCCTTAAGCAGGAGTGGGCATACATAATTTTTGATGACAAAAAGTTGCAACATAAAACACCACAAAGACATAGCGAAGTAAAAAAAAGAAAAGTAACTGCACAAGAAAAACCTTGCATTTTCTACAAAGAAATGCATCACTATACAATTTTTACTACAGGAACAAAAGATCAAGATCGGTTCCTCAGTGCATCTATAAATAAATCAACTGTTTCACATTCTACAACATCAGCTGGTAAACAATTCCATTCACGGGTTGTTCTTGGAAAAAAAGAATTTTTGAACGTATCAGTGCGATTTATAAAATCTATGACTTTCTTAGAGTGACAAAAGCCCACTGCACTTTCAGATGCGTGTTTTATATATAATATCTTGTCAAGTCCAATCTTTCCATGAAAAACCAAATAAAAGAATTTCAACCTTTCCGTATTTCTTCTTCTTTGTAGTTGTTCAAGTTCCGCCCTTTGCAAGAGGAGTGAGGGTGACGTCTGCCAGCTATAACTATTAAATACATATCGGATAGATTTTCTTTGAACCCTTTCTAGTTTTCCTATGTTGAACGCAGTAAAGGGATCCCACACTACTGCTGCGTATTCTAACGATGGTCTAATAAACGTCTTGTATGCTAGAAGTTTTATGTCCGGCGTGGCATTTCCAAGCCTCCTCCTTAGATAACCAAGCTTTTTCATGGCCCTTTTTTCGATGTACTCGACATGGTCATTCCATTTTAGGTCAGATGTGAGTATTATTCCCAAGTATTTATGTGCAGAGACCTCCGATAGAGCATGACCATCAATGTGGTAAGTAAACAAAAACGGTTGTTTGTTTCGCGTCATTCTCATTGCGACTGTTTTTTTTTGTAATTAATTTTCATTTGCCAATTTATACACCATGTGTTCAGCGTGGCTAATGCTGTGTTTAAAGATTCATGATCACTCGGACTGCGAATTTCTTGATATAGTATGCAGTCGTCCGCAAAAAGTTTTATTTTTACAGATACGTTTTGTACGATGTCATTAATGAATAACAGGAAAAACAGTGACCCTAAAATAGAACCCTGTGGAACACCTGATTTCACGCGCGCCGAGTTTGAGTTAACACCATCCACTGTTACACATTGACTTCTCATGGAAAGATATGCTGCTATCCACGCAAGTAAAGAATCGTTTTTCAAAATTGGTTTGAGTTTAAGCAGTAATTTCTGGTGACTCACACGATCGAAGGCTTTTTCAAAATCTAATAATATAATATCAACCTGACTATGCATATCAATCACTGCCGCAAGGTCATGGATTGTCCCAACGAGCTGGGTTACCGTTGAGAATCCTTTCCGAAAACCATGTTGCTGAGGGGTATTTATGTTATTCGTTTCAACAAATAAGGTAAGATGTTTAAAAATTGGTATAACCCGTCAGGTGTCACAAAAGCGGTCTTCTCGCGGTACATAGGATCTACGGCAACCTGCCAATAGCCACACCGCAGGTCGATGGACGAAAAATAACTCGCGCCGTGGAGGCAATCGATGGCATCATCTATGCGTGGCAACGGATATACGTCCTTCTTAGTAATCTTGTTCAGGGGTGCTATGCAGGATGCCCCGAGTTTGGCGAAACTCGGGATCTTCACGAGCTCTGGCGACGCCCCAAGATCAAAGAACAAATGGTAACAAGACGAAGTTTGTCCATCGGCACACCTCCAATTTCATTGGTTTGTCTAGATTCACTCTGGGTGGCTATTATCCCTTGGGCGTTGCCATATGGGCGGTCGACAAACTGGGGCTCACGTGATCATACGGTCGGTGCATGGTCGTGCCTTCTTTCACTTGTTTGTCGTTCCACCGAGTGCAATACAGGCACAAGCAAGTTATAAAATAAATTCATTTAGTACAATAATATTAGTCACATTAACGTGGGTTGTAAGCATTTTAATGTTTCCACGATGTACACGGAATGTGTATTAGACTAATTTGTATTTAAATACGTTTCGCGTTATGCCACGAGGGGACGCTCGCCCCCCTCTTTTTTTTCTGGATTCGATTGGCACGGCTCGATACGTGCTTGCTCTAGCATTTCCGAGCACCGATTGGTGTGCGCTTGCTTTTCTCACTGGGTTTCCAACAGATCGCTCGTTGCTCCTTTGCTCTAGATTGGATTGGTGCGGCTCGCTACGTGCTTGCGCTCCCATTTCCGAGCAGAGATTGGTGTGCGCCTGGTTTTCACACTGGGCTTTTAACAGATCGCTCGTTGCTCGCGCTAAAGAAAAGCTGCGAGTAGCGCGCGCATCCAGCTACAAGACGAAGTGAGCGTCGGCTAGCGCATAAGTGGTTTGCCGCGCGCTTACCGTGTAAGCACACAGGAATGCCGGAAAGCACACATACAAGGGTCAGAAAACTACGCTTTATTTTCTTTTACTTTGCGATACACCTCCATACTGGCAAGCGTCGAGCGATGGCTTCTAACAACCGCAGGAAAGAGTCTTTGTAGTGGCTAGCCCGAGCGATCCGTGGCTTCTAACAAACGCACGAAAGGGTATTTGCAGCGCACGTGGATGTTGACTGCCACCACATGCATCCCAGGTTGGACTCCATCATCGGTGCAGTTACCCTGTACCCATCGCTGACGAGGGAGCGCTCCACTTTTTGACAATAACTTTCTTTTTTTGCGTGTGAACGCCCGTGATGGGGTCCACAAAGTGCACGCTTTGGTTGACTGTCTACCAATGCGGGTTGAGGCATAGCCCCGTTAGCATCCACTAAATTTGGGATACATTTGTATGCGGCCAATTCGTCACTATGAATAATGGTCCCCGGTTGAACATTGGCTGCAATAATGGCGCCTAGCGTCGCCGCCTTTCGTCGGTAGACTTTGAAAGTCGCAACACCTCTCTGGTCGCGCAGAACATGCCGAAGACCCATGGGCCCCCAACTTTAACACCACCGTAATTTTGGCGGCTGGCGGAAAGTTGTCGCCCGTCATTAGGCGGCCTCGATTGTATACTTTTTCTCGCCGCGAAGAAGGCACTCATCAATTTGCGCTATCTACCCGGGGTACCAAATGGAGGTCGCGCCAGCAGCTCGTCCCTCGCGACCTTACGGGGGTAGTTCGTCCTGTCGGCGATGGTGTGCTCCTATAGAGGAAACAAGTCGCCGGTCATCTCCTTCAACAGCCATATGTCTACGCTTTTGCTCACGCGGTACGTGAGCCAAATCATTTGCCGCATGGAGAGGTGGTCGTTCGGATGGCCGAGGCGGTCCGTGTTGGCGAAGTAACGTCCTTCGCCTCTCTGACCGTGCAGTGCAGCTTTACCGTGTAACTGCGAAAACTGATTTCGGCACCTGTTGCATCGGAAGGCAGCCCGGCTTCCATTCTGCATCTTCGAATATAATGTGACCACTTCGCCTACGCAGGTTGGTTGGCCCGGGTTGAACCCCAGGTGCTCATAGGTGCCCCAGTACACCGATGACGACGCCGGACCTGGCCTGGGGCTAGGGCGCGGTGGACGAGCAGCGCTTGAAACAGGAGAGAGCCGAAGCGATCGCAAGAACTTTTCCTCCGCAGCCTAGTCACATCAGTCTGTGCTCGGAAAGCATAATATGCCCGCCACGCAGTCTCCGCAGACAAGGGCGCTCGCCTAACTCGTCACACAGCCAGCGCACTGACGTTTTGGAAAGGCAAAAACGACGCTGAAACTCTACGTCGGTCATGTAGCTGAACGGGTCCAGATGGTCATATTGACGCTTGCCGCCGCTGGATGCGATGACACAGGCTGCTGCTGCCGCCGCCATGCTCCCGAGTTTAACTCGAGGGGGGTTTCGCGATGTACGAGTTTGGCCCGAGTTCGCGTGTCAATCAAAACCATAGGTCACGCCCCGACCGAGGCATGCAACTCTTGTGCGCGCCCACCACGGTTGGGCCACGCCCAACTTATTTTTCGACAACAGCGACGTGGTGCTGAACTGAGAGGCATTAACAATCTTGACCGGCGAAATAAAACACGCTCAACGCACTGTCATCGGTGATGTACTCAGCACCACTATATAAAAAAAAAGCGTCGACTTTCGCTGCCTTATGCATATGTCTTCTTGGGCTGTGATGACCCCACAGCACGGTTCATTGCCGGCGTTGTGGCTACGTAGCGCACAGCAAATAATTATCCGCACGTCACTGTAGCTGCTTGCAAGGCGTCGACGCGCCGTGGTGGACGACGATCTTGAGCAGTGCGTAGTGTTTTCCAACGACTACGTATCGCAGCTGTCATTTGAGATGGCTGTTCTGTCAGTGATATAGTGCAGCAAACACGGTCAGCGGTCAGCGCAAACACACCCAGTGCAATGGCATTTTGTCATCACAAGCACGGCACACTAAACAATTGCAACACCTTCCTGCGTTCGAAGTCTAATTTCCTAACTGCACACAAGAGCCCTCATTCACCAAAATGCGATTGCTGCGCTGTCGTTACGATATCCATCTGCGATCGCTGTTAGCTCAGCAGCAGAGGCAATCGGCAAGCACATTGGAGTGAACAACACACTCAAATTCTGCGCACATGCGCACGGAGGCACCTTCAATGGGCAAGCGGTGACAAGCGACGAACTGTGTCGCTGGGCAGCACGCTCGTGTTCGCAATGCATCGCGGAGACTTCGCGCACGCAGATAAACTGGTGCATTTTCATTGTGCTGCATCACTACGGACCCAGAATACCGCACATCCATTTTGCAGCGACAGCTGTTGCTCCTGTCTCTATGGCTAAAGTGTCGTTTCAGTTGGTAAAGCGGCGGCCTTAATAGCCGCCGCAGTGAAGCACCTGCGGTGAACAGCCATGCCGCAGCGCTGCGTTGCCATTCCCCTATTAGACAGGGAATGGGCAGATCGTTGTCATGACTGACTTTATTGAACATAGCACTGCAGCGCCCCTGGCGACTGCTCACCGCATGAACTCCCTCGTGCGTGTGACCCTCTAGAATGTATCCGCTTGTAAGCTTTCGCCTCACTGTCGCCACTCGCGGCAAAAAAGTACAAAATTTAATAATTCATTATATGTCCGTTTGTCATCACAAATTTACAGCATTCAAACAAAAAAAACGATACTTTAAGAAGTAAAATGTTGGTTATTTTATTTGTTATATTTCAAAGTATTCGATTGAGGGAAAGTATAGGTGCAAGAATGCACCGCATGTGCCCTGTTCGCATTCGACGGAGGATAGAAAGATAATGCCCGAAAAAGGAGGCACGCCCTTGACGCGCCCGAGAAAGGCGTGGCAAGCGGCTCACGGCAAGTGTGCAGACAGACAGCGGGACAGTGACGGTATTGCTAAATTGCGATAATACGTTGACAACAATACGCGGCGCTGGCGCGTTTTGTTGCGCAGTCCTCTGTGCTTGAAGCCCGGCAGCACTGTGCCGCGCAGGGTGCGCTCATGTTGTCATACGCGGCTTTATCTCGACATTTCTTTTTGCCTGCTGTTATTGCACGTTCCTTGCTATCTCCGTTCACTGACTGCTATCGAGCAAACTCGGGTAAAACTCGGGTGAACGAGAAACTCGGCGCATCCTGCATAGCACCCCAGGTGTCTGTAATCGACACAATATTGCAGCTTAAAAAATGTTTTCTTTGACGTGCGGTGCTTGCGAAGTTTGCTGTAGTACATGAAACGTGCTACTGCGTAAAAATAGCACAATATATATATATATATATATATATATATATATATATTGACCACGGGCCGGGCCCGCGGCCGAAATACTTCCTGGATCCGGCGACATTTTGCCTTGGAATATGTACATATTTATGAATTAATTTAGACTCTAAAGCTTCACAAGGAGGCGTACCGAAGCTCCAAAGATTTGTCTCCACTATGTCAAGATGCTTATTTGTAAGTTTGGTCAGGTAAAGTTCCTTCCACTGTAAAATAATTCACACCCTTAGAAGTAAATAAGGGTGGAAAGCTGAGCGATTTGACCATTTTTACTGGCAGAAGTGCAATCTATTATTTCTTTCTCCTAATTATTTATTTGGTTTTAAAAGAGCTGCATATTATAAAAATTTTTATGTGCGTCAGTAAACTGTAAGTATTTTCAGAAATAACATGCTAAACATACCATAATTTCGATTTTCGTTCACTTCCGTCCACGATTTTCGCAATGCGGTACTCCGTGTAAAAATATGAGACAAATTGCACAAAATATAGGCGTTCGATTTAGGTGTTCCATTTCCGTCATCTCATTTTGATTTTTGTTTTAAGCGAGACACGAATATTTGAACTTGGCCCTTGTGCCACGCTCGGCATAGTTCCGTGTTGCCACTTCACCGCAAAGCGCAATGGCTGTCTTGCTTCGCACAGTGGGCGCGCGCACTTTCGTAGCGTAACGCGACCTTTCTCAGCACATGATAGCTCGACTGCTTTGCCCTGTTTTATAAAGTGTGATAAAATTTCTCTTTTTGCTGTCGTTTTGTCGTATCTCCTAGAGTGCGCAAGGAGCCGAAAGGTCGGGTTAGAACTCGCAGAGTTCACTACTTTTACCGCGTCCTGTTTAGAGCGAAGCTGTATATGGCTAGGGTAAAACCGTCGTCCGCGAACAACTCACGAACTGGCTCAGGCATTCGTCGTCGTCGTCTCCTTCCACAGCTGGCTCCGTTGCCGCTCATCATTCCAACGTAGAATTTCACTTCTCTTTGTCGTCGTAATGGGGAGACCGCGTTTACAGGGCTATGAGACATTGCTTATGGGTATATGAGCCATTCATTGCCAGGTGGAACCTATCATCGGCATCATCATCTATCATCACCAGCAATGGCTCTAGCGTCGTCGTCTTTTCCACAGCTGGCTCGTTAGCGCGCCTCGGCGCAACAACTTGAACGCGCTCGCACGTTCGCCGTCGTCTTCTTCTACAGTGGCTGTGTTGCCGCTCATTATTCCAGAGAATTTCGTGAAAATTTTTCTGGGGGTATGAGCCGTTCATTGACTGACGCATTTAATAACAGAGGTGATACCAAAATGTTTGGGCATACCTATCGTCACAATAAATATGCTCGTACTTTTGTTCTAAAGTCTATGTCACCTCTGTGTCATGTGTTAAACAGCTTCGCTAGTCATCAACATTCTCAGAGTGGAATGGCTCACGATTTTTTTCTTACATAGCTCTTAATAGACTTGCCTCAGAAACTTCAACACGCACACATGAACGTGCGCATGCGAGAATATATCACTCGTCGAGTATTCATCACGAATATAGGAGTAGAGAGCGGCGCCGCCACCGCTTCTTGGCGCAGCTGTAATAATGGTCAGCTTGTGGCGCGGTAACGAGAAGTTGAGTGCACCGTAGTTTCATTGTTATTGTACGAACAAAGAAACTTCGCACCCTAAACGATGAGTGGTCTTCTTTTTCTCTTAGAATTGGACGAAGCCTGAGACCGGCTGCTGACAGGATTCTACTTGGGCTCAGTGCTGTGCTGGCAACTATGTGAAGCGCGATTGTCGCTGCGACTTTAGTATCACGTGTGCTTTACGGTCAATGGGAAGAATCGAGTACAATTCGGCTCTGCTCCGCAATTTTTCGGGAGCAATCGCGTGTATTTGGCGCTCAAACTTTGGGACTAACATAGTAGTCGGCGAAGAAGAATACAAAGTGTCTAAGTAAAAAAAGGTCACCTTGCAAAAACTGGCTTGAAGTCAACTTATTAAAAGCGAATGGAATTTGAATTTTCAAGTCTGTAGCATGCGTCCTGGACTGCAGCTAGTCCGTATATGCAAACAATGATGATGTTGATGATTACCAGTCATCGTGATCAAGCTGTTTTTAACATTAAATTAGAGTCAGTTACCTCATTCACACACATTGGCCCAACTGCCGATAGACCCCGTTTCATGCCATTTTGATCGCGGTCTGAATACTCCCAGCACAGCACTTTGTATTCATTTATCCGGGATAAACGCTACAAGCGTAACAAAGTTGGTCGATCATGCGCTCTTATTTTTCGTTTTCAAACTCCTCAGACAGGCATGGCAATCGTGATGAAAAAAAAAGAAAACAGGACGTAATAAAACAAGTGACGTCAGAGAGGTCTCGCCCGACCCTCGGCTTCTTGTGCACTGTGGGAGGAAGGACAACAAGCAGCACAGAGAGAGACGTGTTATTAGTTATTCGGACAAAGAAACGCAGCCGTGCCGTCTTCTGCAGAGGAAGCCAACGTTTCTCTACAAAACTGCAATTGCTGACACCGTGGCCGGCATCGAACCCACGACCTCAGGCTCAACAGCGCAACGCCATAACCACTAAGCTACCGCTGTGTGTACCCAAAACCAATAACCTGGTTCCATTTGGAATTTTTATACTAATTATCGACAGAAAAATACATTTCAATGGTTACCTCATAGATATTGTTACGTAAAACGACACGAGGCGGGACTATTTACACTGTATTTACACTACACAGACACAGTAGCCAAGATGGTGGACAGCCACCAGCACCAGACAGAACCGTCTTCTTTGTCGTCTGCCCGTGGCATAATGTGTCTCTCGTAGCATTACCCCCGGCGGTAGAAGCGCCGTCTCGGCGCACTTCAAACATTGTCGTCAGAAGGAGGGTGGTATGCTTTCAGTCTGCTGACGTGAACTATGTCACTGGGAGCGATCGCAGGCGGCAAAGTCGGAGAGACGGGAACAATCTCATAGGTGACGTCCGTGACCTGGCGGATGATTCGGTAAGGACCCGTGTACCGAGATAACAACTTCTCGGACAGGCCCACACGACGAAATGGACACCACAGGAGAACTAAGGCACCGGGTGAGGAAGCGAACGTCGTGATGCCGGCTGTCATAGAGGCGCTTTTGGGTCGCTTGCGAGGCCGACGGCCTAGAGCGGGCGATCTGGCGCGCATGATCGGCACGAGCGATGGCATCACGTGCATACTCGCTAGGCGGCGCGGCAGCAGCCGGAAGTAGGGTGTCCATTGGTAACGTCGGTTCACGGCCAAAGAGCATATATAAGGGTGAATAACCGGCGGTATCGTGACGCGATGAGTTATAGGCGAAGGTCACGTAAGGCAGCGCCAGGTCCCAGTCACGGTGGTCGGAGGAAACATACATTGAGAGCATGTCCGTGAGGGTACGATTTAGGCGCTCAGTGAGGCCATTTGTTTGAGGATGGTAGGCGGTGGTCAACTTGTGCTGCGTTGAGGAGGAGCGCAAAAGATCGTCGATTACTCGGGATAAAAATGCACAGCCTCGATCTGTGAGCAATTGGCTAGGGGCGCCATGGTGTAGAATAACATCGTGGAGGAAAAAATCGGCAACGTCAGTAGCAGTGCTGGTGGGGAGCGCTCGAGTGATTGCATACCTGGTCGCATAATCGATAGGAACGGCGACCCACTTGTTGCCGGATCTGGACTCAGGAAAAGGACCGAGAAGGTCTAAGCCAACACGGAAGAATGGTTCGGTCGGGATGGAGAGTGGTTGAAGTAGACCAGCAGGGGATGCAGCAGGACGTTTCCGACATTGGCATTTATCGCAGGAGGTCACATAACGTCGAACAGACCGGGCGAGACTGCGCCAAAAGAAGCGGCGCCGGATACGGTCGTACGTGCGGGATACTCCAAGGTGACCAGCAGTTGGTTCGTCGTGAAGCTCATGCAGGACCGTTGAGCGCAGATGTCTAGGCACAACGAGAAGCAGCTCAAGGCCATCGGACTGGACGTTACGACGGTAAAGTGTGCCATTCACGAGGACGAACATGCGCAGTGAGGCGTCGTTAGGTGCCGATTCCAGCCGGTCAATGAGCGATCGCAAAGAAGCATCACGGCGTTGCTCGTCACCAATCTGGAGAAACTGAGACATGGACATAACGCAGGGGCTAGGTTAGATTTCCGATCCGTCTGGTTGGTGAACAGGGTAGCGGGACAAGCAGTCCGCTTCCAGATGGAGGCGACCAGACTTGTAGGTAACTGAGTAAGAGTACTCCTGAAGGCGCAGCGCCCAACGACCAAGTCGTCCAGTAGGGTCCTTCAGTGAGGAAAGCCAACAGAGAGCGTGATGATCTTTAACAACACGAAAAGGGCGGCCATACAAGTAAGGACTGAATTTCGAAACCGCCCAGACAAGGGCAAGACATTCCCGTTCCGTAATCGAGTAATTGCGTTCAGATTTCGAAAGGAGACGACTTGCGTACGCAATAACACGATCAATGCCGCGTTGGTTTTGGGCTAAAACTGCACCGATGCCGTGACCACTAGCGTCTGTGCGCACTTCTGTGGGAGCAGCTGGGTCAAAATGGGCAAGTATAGGTGGAGTGGTTAGGGCGGCGATGAGCTCAGAGAAGGCGTTAGCTTGTAGAGGACCCCAGCAAAACGGGACGTCTTGCTTGAGAAGGTCAGTGAGTGGACGTGCGAGCGCCGCAAAGTTTTTCACGAAACGGCGAAAGTAGGAGCACAGCCCTACGAAACTACGAACGTCATGGACAGACCGTGGAACGGGGAAATTCGTGACAGCGCGTACCTTCGCTGGGTCTGGTCGGACACCGGAAGCGTCAACGAGGTGGCCCAGCACAGTAATTTGACGAAGAGCGAAGTGGCACTTCGAGGAATTGATCTGGAGGCCAGCTCGTCGGAAAATTGCTAGAATGGTCGAAAGCCGCTCAAGGTGTGTTGCGAAAGTGGGAGAGAAAATTATCACGTCGTCAAGGTAACAAACACGTCGACCATTTAAATCCTTGAAGAAGTGTGTCCATCATTCTCTCAAAGGTGGCTGGTGCGTTGCAGAGACCTTGAATTGGTAAAGACCGTCAGGGGTCACGAAGGCGGTCTTCTCGCGATCCAGGTCGTCTACAGCGATTTGCCAGTAGCCAGATCGAAGGTCCAGGGATGAAAAGGTCGTGGCACCATGGAGGCAGTCGAGGGCGTCGTCGATACGTGGAAGAGGGTACACGTCCTTCTTGGTGATTTTGTTGAGGTGCCGATAATCAATGCAGAAACGCCAGGAGCCGTCTTTCTTCTTTACTAATAGGACGGGGGAGGCCCAAGGACTAGATGATGGTTCGATGATGTCCTTCGCAAGCATTTTCGCCACTTCTTTTTGAATAACATCGCGCTCTGATGCGGACACACGGTAAGGTCGACGGTGAACGGGCAAAGAATCGCCAGTGTTGATTCGGTGGGTGACAATCTTAGTCTGACCCAGGGTCCGATCACGAATATTGAAAATGTCGCTGTATGAGGCCAAAACCCGGCAGAGAGTGTCGGCCTGGTCAGGCGAAAGGTCTGATTCAATCATTTTGCGAAAAATGCTGTCGTCAGAAATTGGTGACCGGGAAACTTCCGCTTCTTCAGGAGCAGTTATGGCAACAACCTTGACGTCATGGTCTGTTATAGCGGTTAGCTGGGCAAGCGACATCTTGTGGGGCAACACTTGGGGGGTCAGACCAAAGTTTAATAGCGGGAGGAACACAAAGTTATCAGCTAATGTCGCAATGGTATGTGGCACAGTAACATTGCGCGTCAGGCGTACGTCAGTAATCGGAGTGACGATATAGTTGCCGTCAGGAACGGGTGGGGTCGATGACAAACACACGTACGTGACGGCTCGAGGCGGTAGGCGAACAAAAGCAGTGGGGCTTAAGCGGCTGACGGGCGTTTCGCAGGCATCTGATACAAGAGGAAGATCGAGACAGAGTGTTTCAGAAGAACAATCAATTAAGGCCGAGTGTGCCGAAAGAAAGTGAAGGCCAAGGATAAGGTCATGGGGGCAGTGAGCAAGGACGGCAAAAACTACGACAGTGTGACGACCGGCAATGCTAACACGGGCGGTGCACATTCCGATCACTTGAACAGCAACACCATCGGCAACACGTATTGTCTGTGTCGTAGACTGCGTCATAATCTTCTGCAGGCGGCGGGGTAAAGGAGCGCTCATAATAGACAAGTGTGCACCAGTGTCGATGAGGGCGGTCACAGGAACATTGTCGACTTTGACTTCTAGAAGGCTATGGTGAGTGGGGAGAGTCAGCAGAGGATTTGCAGGGGACGACGGCATTGCAGCTTCACCTCCATAAGCTGCACTGTCTAGTTTTCCGGCGGCGAGCCTCCAGAGAAGGACGGCGAGGAAAAGCGGCGAGGCTGCGGAGAGCGGGATTGGCGGCGTTGCGGCGACGGGGAGCGGGAGAAGCGGCCAACAGGAGCAGTGGCGTCAGAGGGAAGAGGCTCGCGGGAGGACGACGAGTAGTAAGTAGGGGAACCGGCGGCTGGACGTCTGAAAGGAGTAGAGTGCATGGAGGTCTGGCGAGACGCGTAGGTCCAACGGCGACGGCAATCACGAGCAATGTGCCCGGCCTGATGACAGTAGAAGCAGATGGGCTGATCGTCGGGCGTTCTCCATTCCGCAGGATTGCGGAAGGAGACAGGAGAGGTGTAGGATCGTCGAGCAGGTCCAGAGGAATAAGGCTGAGCGTGAGGACGAGTCAATGGGCACGCCGATGGAAGGCCGAGATTGGCAAACTCCTGCCTTACTACAGCTTGAATGAGGGACACTGATGGCTGCGTTGGGTCACTGGCGTGGGATGTAAACACGGGGGGTGGAATAGGTGCAGGACAGGCAGCTTCAATCTCGCGACGAACAATACGCGTAACGTGGTCACAGGTGGGCGGCAGGCGAACGGCATCACACGATGAACTTGCAGCTGTATTGGGCAGTCGGGTGAATCTCTGGGTTATACGGCGGCTCTTGGCATGTTCAAATCCGCCGACACTCTTTGATGATTGTGTCGACGGTATCAACGTTGGTATACACGAGCAGGTTAAAGGCATCGTCGGCGATACCTTTGAGCACATGAGAAACCCTCTCGGACTCAGGCATGTGCTCGTCAACCTGGCGGCAAAGAGTGATAACGTCCTGGATGTAAGAGACGTATGACTCGGATGATGTCTGTGCACGAGTCGCAAGTTCATTCCGCGCAGCATGCTGCCGGCCAGTGCTGTCACCGAAAAGGTCGCGTATCTTCTCTTTGAAAGAGTCCCAGCTTGTAATGTCCACCTCGTGCGTCTCGAACCACACCCGTGGTGGGCCATCGAGGTAAAAAAAGCACGTTGGCGAGCATAAGGGTCGATTCCCACCTGTAGCTGGCGCTGATCCGTTCGTAAAGGTTGAGCCATTTGTCGACGTCAACCCCATCCTGGCCGGAAAAGACGCCTGGATCACGAGCAGGAGGCAGAACGATGTAGGTGGGAGCGACGGGAGGGGCAGCGGGTGAAGACGTTGTGCCTGCACCGACTGACATGGTCGGAAGCGTGATGAAGCGGCCGTTGCGGAGCTCCGTGATGGAAACAGGGAACTACCCAGCACCTCCACCACAAAGATGTTACGTAAAACGACACGAGGCGGGACTATTTACACTGCATTTATACTACACAGACACAGTAGCCAAGATGGTGGACAGCCACCAGCACCAGACAGAACCATCTTCTTTGTCGTCTGCCCCTGGCAGAATGTGTCTCTCGTAGCAATATGACCGGTGAACATATTTATCTCGAAGTAGTATTCGTGTTATGCCGTACACTCCGTTCCAAGGAATCCTTCAAGAGAAAGACCAACTCGTCAAAAATAGTCTTGATTGTAATTACCAGGTACAATGGAGCAGTTGTAGGATTAGAGAAAAAATATTTCACGTTTGAACACCAAAATTGTATTCATTAGCGTACAAGACGTATTCCGATGCTCGTTAGGATACTTTCTTTTAGCACACTGAAAGCGTGCGCACAAAATGGCTTACACACCTAAAACAACGCACGTGAAATAAGAAAAACTGTATTTTCACAGCATAACAAAATTCGAATTCACAAAAACATAACATACGAATACTGAACATTAGCCATTGAATTACTGGCAGTGGCAGCAAGAGTGGCCCGTCGACGATCAAGAAGCAACTGTTCCGAACAATGGAGACCCAGTGTTCCACTGGTTCACCGTCAGAGCCAGAGCTAGAGGTGAAAATACTAGCCAGCAGCGCTTGCAAGGACGTTACACGGGCAGCCTTGGCGTATAACACGAGTATTCGGACGGCCCCGTGCCCGCACCTTGCCTGCAGTCGTCTAGTCAGGCAGCAATACCAGCGAAGGCGGTGTGGTGTAATCGCTGCTGGTCAAAAAGGCAGCGACGACCACGCGGCCATCCGCACAGCTTAAACAACACAGCTGCACGTGGCAGCCACAGCCACCTAGAGGACCCACTCATCTTCTGCCGTGATAGGTGGTACCAGGTGCAGCCGCAGACGCCCGACACTATAGCGATGCTGAGCGAGGCTGGCGGTGCATCCTGTCGCCAATGGGTGGTGTTCGGAGACATCACCACCTATCTGCTGGCTAGCAGTGGGGACCTGCAAAGACGAGACAGAGATCGTTGTGCGATCGTGGCCTTAATTAAGAGATATCCGTCGGCAGCTGTACTTGGTTACTCGGGCTCGCATACACAAAACGCAAGAGGCGAAACAACATTGAAGCAAAGACAACATTATAACACGGCACGCACAGTGGTGTAATTATGTAGTTAGCCCATCAAATCCAGCAGTCGGACTTTTTTTCAATTGTGTACTGATTAAAGGAACCGCGAGACAGGTTAGATAGTTTGATTCAATAATAACAACAACGTGCGAGAAAGACAACCGGCAGGAATCAATTCAAAGCACCGAGAGGTGACCCTCAACTGAATTTTATTTGAAGAAACCAAGAGGACAAAATAATACGCCGGCGTAGACCTCCACGGGAGAAACTCCTCTGGGAGTTGTCTAATCATCTGTAAGCAATGTGCCACTTGCTCATCTCCACGCAAGCTGGCGTCAGTATCAATGTTATGAAACCTGATGCGACCAATATAAACCCTTATCAACCCTTATCGGTTGTTATCAACCTTATCGGACCAGATCTGACCAGCATGAACCCATATCAACACTCATCGGTTGTTATGAACCTTATCGCACTTTATCCGACTACTACAAACCCTTATTGGTTGTTATCAATATCGGACTCGATCCAAGCCTCATCAACCCTTATTGGTCGGTATCATCATCAAGTCAACACAATAATTCTTAACCTTATCTGTACTTATCCACCTGATCGCACATGATCCCACCATTATCCACTCTTATTGATCATTATCAATCTTACCGGAATTGATCCGACCCTTACCAACGCTTATCAGTGCTTATTAAGTATATAAGTATTGCTCCGATCATTATACGCTGTTATCGCTTCTGAGCACCTTATCCATCCGCATTGAACAATTATCAACCGTGATGAGACCTATATAACCCTTATCCATCCACATCGAACAATTATCAACCGTGATAAGACCTATGTAACCCCTCATCACTGCATATCAACTGTCCTTATCTGTCTGGGTTGCGCGACGGGACGCGCATGAGCCCTCACAGATCGGTGGCATTTCTGTCGGTGAAGGAACACCCGAACGGAAGGCGCAACACGCCACCACTGAAACGCATTGGGGACGTGACATGTTTTGGATTAAATTTTCACAAAATCGGATTTTTCCTGATATCTACAATGCTCCAAGTCGGCTTTAAATGCGGTCCTGGAGATGGCTTTTTTTCAACCCTCAACAAATCTCCCAAGAAAGCCTCGTTTTACAAACTGCTCTCCTTTGACATTTGTTTTCTTCCATCGGTACAACACATTCGTATGGTTTAGATATAATAACCAGCTGTAACCGTGGGTGTTTTACTCCTGTGGGCGAGACTCTCGGCTTCTGAGTGTGGGGTCGTACGTAGGTTCGAAACCCACCGCCACCAACTATTCACCCTTCGAACTTGTTCTGTTTTTTATACATTATTTATAGCGATTCGTCTTACGTGACGGACTGATGGACGGTTTTTCTTATTGGGCAGGCATAAAAATGATTACGCGTTTAAACAGAAACAAATTTCAACGCACGCGTTTTACAAGACGAACAAAGATCAGGTTATGAGGCACGCCATGGTGGGAGTGTACAGAATAACTTTGGTACCCTGTGGTTGTTTAACCTGCAGTCAATGTACGATACACCAGCATTTTTCCAATCCATTATCTTACCATCTGCTTCGTGCAGATGGTAAGATAAAAAAAACATGGCTCCTATGGTCAAAATTATTCTGTGGCGTCCCGGTTCATGTCGCTGTAGAAGCAAACGAGTTGCTTTTCTCCCTGGAGAGGAGAATAGGAGACGTGGCCAAACGAGCGCTGCAAACGCGTCGCGGAACCTCTCGAGTTTCTTCAGCGGTCGCCAGGGGGCGACAGAGGTTTTATGGGCTTAATGGGCTCAAAGGCGCGCATCGCAAGCTTTCGGTGTGCTGTAAAAGGTTTGTTATTATCGCAAATTATGTGGCTTTAAAACGTTGTTTATACTTTAATAGCCTGTGGAGGCTGTCTGCCGACTTGCCCACAAAAATTAGGGTATCAGTTTCTAGGGAGCTTAAAAATTTCTAATCGGCGCAGTTAATTTGACAAGACTGACACAGAGCTCTGATAGCAATGGACGCGCGTGTATTTTTCTGGAAGCCTGAAAATTGTTACAGGCGAGTGCAAAGCACAAAAAAAATCTTTTGCACTTCATTGTGGGTGGGAAGGAAGGAAGGAAAGAGTGGAGAAGGAAAGGCAGGGAGGTTAACCAGTTCAGCACAACCGGTTTGCTACCCTACACATGCGAGCGGGATGAGGGGAAATCAAAGATGGAGAGGAGATAGAGAGCACATAGCACAGCACACACATGGTCAGTCACAGTCCGTCACTCTTGCGTGGTACGTGACATCACTGTCACAGCCGCTAGTCCAAGCCCGTTTCTTTTTAAAACCCAAGAAGTCCCTTCGGCGCCTTCAGCTGCGATGTCTTCTGTCGACGACACGTGAGAATCGTTTCAATTGACATCGGTCTATTGTCAAGGTGCGCTAGAACGGACGCCAAGGACTGCCTCGGAACATTATATTCAGGACAGTCGCGTAGAATGTGTTCTAGCGTCTCCTCACAACGGCACGCATTGCAAAAAGCGTTGTCGGCCATTCCAATGAGAAATGAATAAGATTTCGTGTATGCCACCCCTAGCCATAAGCGATAAAGCATAGTGGCCTCGCTTCGGCGGAGTCCAGTTGGCATACAGAGATGCATCAAAGAGGATTGTGGGTGTATGTAGCCCTAGGCTTATGGGCATAGTGGATTTATGATACCCTGGCTGTAACTAAATTTCCCTGTTGCGCAGTCACCCCTTGTTTAATTATTGCTCTGCTCCCATCAGGCGCCAGCAGCGTCAGATGGCGATGGCAAACATGCACGCGCCTACGAAATGCTGAAGACTACAAACGACTGGAGTAGACGCCGTTCTATCTAGACAGAGCGGCGCCACCGCTCCTTTGTGTTCGCGGCCGACCTTGACCGGCCACTGTAAGCAACAACGAACAGAAATGGCGTGAAACACGCAGTAAGTGTAGCCGCGGTGACCGTTGTTGACGCGGCGCAGTGGACTTCATTTGGGATGCACGCTGCAGACAGATCGCGCCCACTGAACCTTCTACAAGGAATACCCCGGTGACGCAGAAAGCATCGCTGAACTCTGCTCTTTAAATCAGCCAGTCCTCCCTGTGATTTATTCTTTCAATGACAAGCTTGGAAACTAACGATTTCTCGACCCAACGGTTTTCATTATTAATATACTGTGTCTGCATAGTCCTATATGGTAATAAAGGAGTGTTTACTAATATTATAATGAGGAAGTAGAAACAAATGTACTCGATCGTGAACATATAGAGAAGATTTTCGTTTCAAGCGTGATTCATTTGGCAATGAAGCATTACTCACGGTCTTGTTCTCAACCAATCTGTATCCGGCAAAATAAAGAAATAAAAGAACCAAATACACAAGGAACTAACGACGCACCTGACGACATGCTGCATGCGTATCCGCGCGAAAAGTCCGTTTTAAGTCGGGGAAACTATTCAGTGGTATTGAAGACCTCCCTGTTGTACGGCAGTACGAAGCGAAGCTCTTTCTCAAAAGCGGAGACGTAACAATACAGTTTGAGTGCTCGCGACACCCGCCAGCTACGTACTTTCAAGTACGGTGAGCCCAGACGACCCATGTTGCCACCTCACGCAAAGCGGCGGCAACTCCAGAGCCGTCGCGTGATGCGCGGTGCATTGGCGGAGCGGCGCCGCTTGGCCACCTTTCCTATTCTACCACCGTGGGTGCGGCTTCTACTCTGCCAGCAACTGCGTAGTTGTACTTTGCGCGGCTACAGGCACCCTATCTTGAAAGCGATCTGCACACGGCTCCTACCTTTGTATGCGCTCTGCTTTCGCCGCTCAGATTCCGTTCAAGCGATACACCGCACGAACCTTCGCTCGCTTGCTCAGGCCCTGCAGCGTTGTGACAGCGGTTGTCTGCGGTCGTGGAGTTGAATATATTCATGTTTGCTTGTGCGCGCTGACGCCATGCTTGTTAATTCAGTTATAAGCGAATGTGTCCAAGTTTATACAGCCGATAAAACTACTACCCATACTATGTGTAGCTCTCTACTAATGTTCTATGGCAATTGAGGATTCGCCTTTTGGGCGAAAGTGCGACATTTTAGTGCGATATTAACTATATGGACACTACAAGCGGATTTCTACCGTCGTCGTCACCTTGAGGTTCCATCTAAATTCCAATGGCGATAAAATGGTCGCCGCGCGCCGTACACTGTGTATGCGAGTGAAATCGTTGGAGGGTGAGCCGGGAATCGCTGCTTAAAGTAGCGCACGCGATGGAAGAAAGCAGGCCGGAAGCGCGCGGTCGTCTTTCGCGCGCGAGTCACGGGTGCGAGGCAACGGAGAGGGAAGGGGGGTGCGTTCTGCTCAGTGGGCTGCTGTTCACAGCGCAGCCAAGCGGCCGCCGTATCTTGAAAGCGACCTGCGATGTGGGCGAAGTGCGTGCACGCATGGGCCTCATCTTCAAAGCGATCTGCGATGGGGACAAAGTGCATGCGTCAAGTGCCGGCAGCGTCGTAAGCGCTGTGCTTTCGACGTTTAGTTCGCGTTGAAGCGACACCAGACACAGCGCGAAGGTCAATCAGCCCGTTGCTGCTGGCGCGTTTTCCCACTCCGGCGTTTTCACGGAGAGTTTCCGCGGTCATCGAGTGATATGTTTTAAGGATTAACCGTGCAGGCGAGACACCTTTCTTGTCTATTTAGCTGTTAACCGAGTGTTTACTACTTTATACCTCCAATTAAACTACTATCATTGCTTCGTATAGCTCGCTACTAATTTGCTATCGCAATTGATGCCTCGCCTTTCAGGCGAAACTGCGACTTTTTTGTCACATTAGAAATGCCTTAAATCGAAATAAAAGAGGAAGTAAAAAAAGGGTGTTGCGCGTATTTACAGCGCACACCGTTATAATGTATTAGCGGAACAGTTTTGTCGCCATCTTCCCATTATCCACGTCTTGAAAATTCGCCATACTGCCAAGAAGGGAATTCTTCGAATATGCGCACCGAAGCCCAGGGTGTTCCGTTGTAACGAAACGGGTCGATCGCCACTGAGCATGCGCCAAATAAAATCGTCTTGCTTGGTTTCAGGTTCGTACTCTAGTGCCCCAGAGCTGTGCATAAACAAACATCGAAGCTACGTACGGCTACCACCTAGCACCTAGTCAGACATGATTTCTTATTAATTGGCAAAGCTCGTGGCAAACGTACATGTCCTGAAAAAATGTTGTTGCTTTCACTCATATCACGCAAATAAGGAAGACTGAATTATAAATCACTGATGCCTTTGAGATCTTTTGCTGCTCGCGTTCTCGTAGGACCGAAGCGGCATGTTTCCCCCTGGTGTAGCTTAATTTCGATTGGATTGACGACAGTTTCATTGAGATGCTTCCGATTGAAAAACGAAGAGTGCCTTGGCGGTAAACGTCCAACAGACAAATTATTTACCTAAGCTCTGGCTCATTATTTGACTACAACTTGAAACAATAACTGTTGTCTTAACACGATGGACAAAAAGGCAACAGTAGGAAAGTTATTCTGCGCAATGAACATCGCTAGCAGCGTTTGTCCTGTTATTATTTCAAGCACCCGTCATGTTTACGCTACGGCTACTCCTTTAAGTATGA
Source organism: Dermacentor silvarum (assembly GCF_013339745.2). NCBI lineage: Eukaryota > Metazoa > Arthropoda > Arachnida > Ixodida > Ixodidae > Dermacentor > Dermacentor silvarum. Next base: position 362,631,294 of record NC_051154.1, read on the forward strand.
GCCGAATAGCTTGAGAGCAAGTTTGGACCTTACGGCTACAGAGTTAAACGCGTAGAAGACGCACGCATCGTAAGAATTCATGATATATATTTCTCAGACATTGCTTTTCAAATTTTATGCTGTCATTCTAATGAGTCAAATTATCGACGTAGAAAAACGCCCGTACATCTACATTAAAGGGCGTGCGCTGGCGGTAATCGAGAACCCAAAAATTTCACGAGCTGGGGCACCTTATAAGCTGGGGAGCCTCCAATAGAAATCACACTGTTTTGTATTAAGTAGTTTGAAGTATGCCTCCAGGCAAACCGGTCTGTTCCTCATCTTCTACGCAAATAATATGATGATTATCATTGTCTCCGTCGGCGCAATTATAGCCAGGAGAATCATGCCAGGCACTCACAAGCTGGCCGATAATACAGAACCCGTAATAGAGTACCCTTAATTTCCGATCCCCGTGTAGAGTGTAGTAGTGTTGAGGGAAGTTTTAGGAACAAGGGTTAAGAATAATGCTCAGGAAAAAAGGGAAGGTATACTGGTTACCACAGCTGGTGGAATAAGCGTTCACTTGCTTGCCTTCCGAGCTGAAACCAAAGTAAGCTCCCAGTGCAGAATAAAGGGCCAAGTTGAAGTGTCATAAAACAAACAGATGGCTTTCCATGAATTTGTTATACGGGAGCTTGGCTCACCTCGTGTGTATTCTCCAGAGGCAGCTGATTAAAGTTGCTGCGCGATGTTTGCCGTCCAAAGAGCTGAAACAACACGCAGGTGAATCCACGGTCCAGCACGCCTCGTCCTGGAGAATGGTGCTCACATTGGCTTCCATTCGGCACCCTAATGACGCTTTTGAACTGCGGTGTGAAAGCAGGATAAAATGAACACCATAATCTGACTGGACTCTTGTTATCGCTGCTATACACCTGCATATCTGTGAATATTTCTCTAAATCATACAGACACCTCTCCTCAACTAAAAGCGTAATATAGCTGTCATCATGCGGTCAGGTAATTTTTTTATTCGTAGGACATAATACGCTGTACTTTAACTTACGAGTGACCTATCCCCTCTTATGTTCATTATTGTGGGGCGCTCACAGAATGCTATCTGCATATATATGAGCAGCAGTTGTACAGACTTGCTCGTACTTACTACTTAAAAAGCGAGTTACGTATGCCACGGGGCCTTAAGAATCGTGATCGTGTAATACTACAGCAGAGTCGTCTAGAACGTTCCAAACAAATATAGGCTATTTTTGGTTGATATAAACGCAAAATATCACCACTGCACCCTGCGTGAAATGCAAGCGACGATATAGTTCATTATAGCGTGCTTTACAGTTTTATCACATTTCATATGACTGCTCTAGTATCTGCGCTGCATACGCTTCAGGGATCGTTCATCGACTTTCAGCACGTGCAATCTGGTTACCACTGCACGCGAGAAAAAGTCAGAGTCATCAGCCTAGTGAACGACTGCGGTAAGCAGCTCCTCTGCGAAATACTTCTCTTCACACGATGTAGCAACCCCATGAATAATATCAAAATAATGTTTACGTAAGCAAGGTTTGTCATTGGTTATTCACTTCAACGTCACTGAGCACTGATCAGTAACTGCTGTTATAACTTGTGCACCTGCAAGCAGGCGAACTTATCCGAAATTGAAGCTGGGATTATCGATTAGATGGTACTTCTGCGGTATTTCGTGAATGACCCTGCATAGACTCCTACAAAGATGTACAGCACCCTGATATCAGAACACACAGTACATTTGTGACAGCCGGAAATCTTTTTGATGGCACTGCTGTTCGGATAAGAGGCAAAACGTTTCGTTTCACCTTAAACCATGCGGAGAGCTTCGAGGCAACTTTCAGCATGTTGTCTTGAATATCGGAACCCGTGGGGTTGGCTATTAGTGTTCGGCACATTCCACATTATAGCGCAGTAGATTTGCTCATGAGAAACCTTGAGAAAGATTGAAGTTAATGTGGGGAGAGCCTTAATCTAGCTCTCTGACTTTGCACTGGCGCTATCTTGCACTAGGGATGGCTGGACGGGGGAAGGTGACGAGAAGCATGGTTGAATGTTTAGCCTACCATTTTGTGCTTTTAAAGCATAATGTAAAGTAATGAAGAATGTATATCATATTTTATGCAATATATATATATATATATATATATATATATTATGGCGTGGTAAAAGCGAGTGCAGTAGGGTTTACAGCAAATTGTTCACTCTGCACGATGGCGAAAGACGACCAGGGGCACGGTTGCTTTCTCGGGTTAACATTGGGTCCTTTTGAGCGTTCGTTTCAGCCAGACTAGAAGAAGTCATAATCTCAGATGCTGTTTTTCTTTCGTCCCATTAAAAACACATTGCGAATTCAGAAACTAAGACTTTAACGCAACCTTTATTTGCTGCCAATGCAATGCTGTCGTGGAGTAGTGTTAGCGTTACTGCAATTATAGATCGAGAAACTGGGACAGACGGAGTGTACAAGTTAACAATACAATAGCAAACAATATACCTCTTTATCACGGTGGGCTTACAGAGGTCGCACCATCAAGTTCGATTTGCTACCCTTCTCATAATTGTTACTGCGCATGCCATTCAGAGCTGGTGGGGTTATTTTTATTTGAACCCAGGCTAATTCATGTTTTATTTTATTTTATTCTGGTGATTAAAGCGTGATGATACAAAAAAACTATGATATACCAAAGACATAGATATCGTGATATGATGCATATAAATGTTTACCGCCGTAACGCAGAGCCCGATACATGACTATGCCGCCTTGCGTAACTCTACCACTGCGTATAATTGTGCTTGGTCCTCCGAACTATATAGGCAGAATCACATTGCGCTGTGAAGATGCTCTGTGGAGACACAGAATTCGGGGCTGCTTATGTTTTTTTTTTCCTTTTTTATAAACATAACAGGGAGGCGTTGACTACAGATCAAGCGTGAGAGTAATACGTCGCCTTTGAGAAATACGCTAAGCCTTTTATGTTTTTCTGGAGCCTCTTTTACAGAGTACGACGACATCTTACACAACCTCCTTTTTCTTTCTAGGGGTTTTACGTGTCAAAACCATTTATGAGTATGAGGCACGCTGTGGTGGAGGGCTCCAGATTAATTTTGACCACCTGGGGTTCTTTAACGTGCACTACAACGCAAGCACACGGGCGTTTTGGCATTTCTCCTCCATCGAAATGCGGCCGCCGTGGCCGGGATTCGATCCCGCGACATCGTGCTCGGCAGCGAAACGCCTTAGCTAACTGAGCCACCGCGGCGGGTAACGCAACAATCTACTCGTACATGTGGGTGGCCATGCATTATTTTATTTAGTAAGGAATGAATATAGTATTTGTTGATTACTCGCAGAATCTGTTCCCTTGAAGCGATCGATACCGTCTTTCCAATAGCAGAGATTGCTGTCGGATGCATCACACTCGGACACTGGCGAGTCTACCATCCCACATTTTCTCTACCAAGCGTACTTCACCCCTATTATATGGCAGGGCATCGCGGTTTCAAGAAAAGTTGATAAGGTGGTACCATTGGACTAGTGTTTCGTACCTTCGGGATTTAAGTGAGGGAACCCTGTGTTTCCAAGGATACACTAAAAGGCAAGACAGCCGTTTCTCAACTGCAGGCACATAGTAGTCACAAGCAGCAAGAAGCGACAACTCACCCCACAATCGCATCCGCCTATCTCTGCAAGACTTGTACGCTTAGTGCAGAGAAGCTCTCCTGTGAAGAGGTACCGCAGAGTCGCGATCTTTCTGAGCAAGGCAGCTGGCAGAAAACTGCAGTCCGGAAGGAAGAACTAAGAAACCTATGGCAGCAGTTCAAAAAGGTTCAAAAGCCATTGTATAAAACTTTACAGAAAAAGTATCTTTGTCGGCCTGTTTCCGGCTGCAAAATGCTTCCTTCTATTACAAAATAATTCTTGTATGTCACGAATATTAAAAAATGTCTTAGAATATGAGTGACCATTAAGGTTTGCTTAGCCATGGAGTCATGCATTGAGCACTACCTAATAAAATTCCATTTTTAAAACAAATTTATAAAAATATCGCCTGTAATATTAAACACTTTTTTGATACGGCGAAAACTTTTTTAAACTGCGAAATTGTAGTCGAGCAGAGGTATTGTCATTGTATCCTAAGCATAAATCCTGGTAACCAGCGTAACTTTTGATGTATATGTTCCTATACATCTGCTAAAGCCTACAGTGACTTTCCAGTTGAGATTGTTACGAACTGGTAGAGGAAGAATTTTGGGTGACCTAACTAGGAATGCGAGGTATTTCGTTAAATTGCTAGATAAGCTAAATTGCACTTTTTGCTTGGAAAACTGGTTAATGCTTACTTGTGGTCTAAGCAGGCGCGAAACTGTGCTAAAACATGGCAGAATGCAAGCGATATAGTTCTATATAAGCAGATATTTAGTTCTCGTTATTTACTAGTGTTTTGAGACCACAGGAAAATTGATAAAGTTGCCCTATTTTTAGGATTTCTCCTAAGCAGAAAGAGTTTCGCAATTGTTTGACTTCAATATCGTCATTGCGACATTGGCTCTCGAGCGATTGTTTGAAATTTAATTAGTGAAAATTTAGCTACCTGGGCTTCGTGCATATTCGAGAAAGTAAAGTCCGCCTTCACAACCATCTGAATACGCAAATATGCTTCATGCAATTTAAAGGAACACTAAAGGCAATAATATTTCAACGTGGACTGCTAAAATACCATACCAGAAACTTCGAAACGGTGGTTTCGTGCCAAGAAAATACTTACTTTAAGAGGAAATTGCGTCTGATGCGTCCGCATCAGACGCAAGTGTTACGAAAGGCCAAGGGGGGGGGGGCAGCGACCTTCAACCCTCCCCTGCTTTCTTGCGACGAATCGCCTAGTCGAGTTGAAAATACGTCACATGGCAAAGACCAGCAGCGACACCATGGTGAGACACGTTTCGACGAATACGTGGTTGCTGGATGACACTTCGCCGCCGACCCCGACGCTTACACCAAGGAATGCTTGGGAAAGTGCCCATGGCCACTGCTAGCTGCCAAGGCCGTTCGACAAACGAACCCGCTAATGGCTGTGCCATCCCAGCAACCGAGAGGCGCCAGATTGTGTCGAGGGTGACTACTGCGGTCTACGAGCGTTCCCTCCGTTCTATGTGACAGTGAGCCGCATGCGCCCGAGTCTAGTTTTCCAAGTGTGTTCAGGGAACAAAGGCGCCGGAGGGATTATGCGTTACCCTCGCCCTCGAGGCGGAACCTTCGGTGACTTTCGGCGCTCCGGTTGGAGGAAGGTGTGCCCACAGTTTTGCCTACCCTAGAGTTCTAGGGAGGACAGAGGGCGTTTAAGCGGACGTTTGCGGCTCATCTGGAGTGCTCTCCCATCTGCTCTGACATGCAAATGGTGCTCTCCCAAAACCATGTAGTCTGCTCTGATGTTGTAGCGCTGACATACTACGATGTACAGCGCTCCGTACTCCGGCCAGTACGAGTATCCCCCTTTGCATGTAAATGAGTTTGCCTTTCCTATCTAAGTAAACCTCCTGTTCAGTTTTCTCTCCCTCTCGGCCTCGTACTCGTCAAGTCAGCTCGGACGACGGCGTGGGCCCGCTAAGCCTCCGTGTGAAGCCCCGGTAGCGTAGGCCAGCTGCCCGTTAAGAGACGCACCGGTGGCGTAGGCTAGAGAGCGACCCGCAATTTCACGCCAGACTTCGAGACCGCGTTCTCCCGAATCCAACAATAGCCATGCAATATTTGTCCTATTTCCAGTGGCTCAATTTGCCTCACTCCTTCAACACACAATATGTCTCGGTAAAGGGGGAAGCCAAGGCCATTGTATATGATCCATTTCCTTTGCTTAAGGTCTCTTCAACGTTACGGTTTGCAAGCAGAATCGATCATTCGCTGGCAGCATTTTAGAGTGCAATAATTTGGCCTAGTCACCTGGTCGTTTTTGAAATCTCGCACACTTTTTTTCCAGCCCAGCAAATAAAACCACGGCAGCTATCACGCAAAGATGTTTTTCGGTATTTCTCAATTGGCAAGACAATTTTTTCATTCAAGATTTCGCAATCGAAGGAATATTTTAAAAGTTGGCTTAATAATCATTGTGAAATATTTATATAAGGTCATACTAAAGAATATTGTGACTTGCTCAAGAGGACTGCGGTGAAAACTAAGTTCGTTGCTTTCTCGTAGCGCAGAGGTGACTGCGCCGCTTCACAACGTAACAAAAGAGCCAATTGAAAACGATCGCCGACGGAAACAAAGAAAACAAAACAAGAAAGAAAGAAAAAACAATAGAAGGCGCAATAGAAGTGTTTCATGCTGCGAAAAAAGCCCACGGAAGCAGCGGCATATTATTCTTAAGGCAATGACGCCGTCAAGCTTTAAGCAGCGGTAAAGCATTGAGGTGATCGACACATCTACGTAGCAGGGGAATGGGCAGCCATCATGCTCTGTTTGATCGGAAATTTATTACGACTAACCCAGAGTTTGAGGAATTTTTGAATACGCGAATACGCTTGCCACAATCGCATGATGTTGTTCAAGTGTGAGATGTCACGAATCCGCTTAACCTGCATGTCGAAACCTCATGCTCTGAACAGAAATCTGAAAACAAGAGTACAATGTGTGCTGTTTCTGACACACCTCTTAAACGTTTTTAACTGGCACATCATTTTGTAGCGATAATAGGATATTTATCAAACAGCAAAAGCACAACGGTTAGCATCGAATGGTTCCCTGGTCAAGATATTCACAGGGCATTGATAGTCTTACTAAGATAAACACTGCATGCAAATGTTACGTAATTCCAAATGCCATATCGTCTTTGCAGGCCTTGGTAAGAAACCGCTATTTTGAGATTCCACAGGCAATGCGATTTGTGGAGCACTACTGAAAAAAACTACTTGTGACCCTTTCCCTGAAAAAAAAGTCCTTGTCAGGGAATCACTTTAAGATCTGATAAGCAAAATATCGAGCTGTCCAGTACCTGTGGATCAATCGGTGTTCGGCGTCGGTGGATGCGACCTCTGCCTGGGGCCGGCCTCCTTGGTCGGTAAACGATGATTTCACGATGTCATACAGGAACATGAAATGCTGGTTGTACTGAGCCTTGAAGGAGAGCATCGAGCGTTGTCTTGCGAGGCGGCAGCAAGTCAATTCCTCAGCCACGTTCCACGGCTTGACCAGAAAGTCCGTGTTCTCTTGGGGGACGTCGTAGGTGACCAGGCAAGCGGGGACGCAGCGCATCCGACGGAGACGTGCTGTGGACATTGACGAATATGTTCGGTTCAACGACGATGTTGCCGAGAAGGTGGAAGCCCCGCAATCAGTGATAAGGCCAATTCCGACGCCACTGAGCTCTTCGGCGTCCATGACTGATCCTGCGCTGGCTGATGTTCTTCGCGTGTTCGAAGCACGAGCAAGCTTGCACCATGCCACGTGGGGCTCTCGCTAAATTGATGATGATGGTGATAATGAAGAGGGGTGATGACGATGCGTAGGTACGACCCGTACCCACAATGGGGATGGGCCAAAAATTGGACGGCAGTAGGCAGCCGAAATTAATTTACTATTCTTATATGATGCGCGAAAAATCTTAACAAAAGCAAAGCCCAAAATAAAAAATAGTTGGCGAATGATTGGTAGATCTAAGTGAAACAAAATGATGAATTAGGCAACAATGAAGGTAAGAAGACCACGGTAAAAAAGAATTTGTGGAAACACTTTCAGAAAAATTATTCTGAACACTGAGGTAAAGCTCGAAAAAAATTTGCATAGTATTTTTTTTGTAGTGCTAAAAAATCAAACACAGTGCAACAAACATACCTTTTACTACAGCCTGGTATCGATGCCCCAAATGACAGTATTACTGGAATACTTAACGATATCAAATCCTGGCGAAGTGTAACTTCGGTTCACCTTTTTTACAGTTAAATTAATGTCGTTAGGAAAGAAATTGTTTATAGATTTAATTTTATGACAGGTATATCAGGGAACATCATCAGATCAGGTCAATATAGATAAAATTGCAATTATTGCATAGAACAACGTAATCTGGTGTACGCAATTTCCAACTGCAAGTTTGCAAATTTGCGACGTGGTGAAAATTAATCTGGAGTCTCCCGCTACTGCGTGCCTCATAATCATATTGTGGTTCTGGTGCGTAAAACTCAGGAATGTAACTTTTAAGCTCTTTTAAGTTGGTGCCCGATCAAACAACGCCCATCCCCCTCCCTCCCGCACTGCCTTCCCGCTCCCCTTCCTGCGCGCGCGGGATAGAGCCGCGAAGATCGGTGCCCAAAGCTCGCTTTTGCGAAACACGCAGTTTCTGCCGCAGAACAACGCCTCCCCCCCCACCCCCCTTCCTCCCTCTGTGCCATCCCCGATCCCCCCACGGCTTTTCGTGCAACGGAAGACGCGTGTTTCCTTTCAGGTTCCTTCTCTTGCGTGCGCGGAATTGAGGCGCGATTGTCGGCTCCCCTCACGCGCTTTCACTGACACATACAGAATACGGCTCGCGCGGACGGTATTATCTCCCTAGGACTTTATACGAAACATCACGGTGACGACTACGGCGACGGCGTCGGCAGAAATGCGCTTGGAGTGTCCATATAATTTCTATCGCAATACAAAACAGGATCTCATAGACGTTAGACTTGACAACAACGCGCAGTCTGTCAAAATGTTGCGTTTGCTCCTCTCTTCGCCGCCAGCGTTTTCGCGTTTCAGTAGTTGCGTTGTCGCGAAGTGCTGTGCTGTTTTTGGTGGCTCGCCAATGTATCACAAACTGCACGTGGCAGAGAATGCCATGTCGATGTGATGTCGCGGCATTTCCGAACGGTCCACGCCACAGCAGCTGCAAATCCAACTCTCTATCTTGGCTCGGTTTCTCCATGGCGGCGAGGTTTGCGTTTTGCGCTGAAAACCGCGGCGCCTTCATCGGGTGTCATTTTACTCACCGACAACCGTAAAGCGCGGTGATGGTGCATGCAACGTCATCACTCCCCGCTCGCGGGCGGGCGACTTGAATTGCGGTCAAGGTATGCGGATTTTTCAGATGCAATGTTTTCGTAACTATATTCTTGGAACAAATCACGCGCTGCGAAGTTTCGAGAATGGTATTTTAACAGTCCGCATCGATTTGCTATTTGCCTTTAGAGTCCCTTTAAGGAGGCTCAGTATGCCATAAATGTAATGCAACACAAGTAATCATTCCAATGCCTTAATCTGTTGAAAAAGCTTAATTCTTTTTCACGTTTCGCATTTCCCTGAAGTTATCATAGCACAACCACGCCAACAATTAACTAACATGACTTTGTTATGCAGTAGAGCCGTCAATTTGACTTAGGTTAATTATAATTTTTGGCTAATTCGATCTCTACCGAATGCCCCGGCAGGCACCCATATATTTCTATGGTTCCAAACATGCATTATTTAGATCTGAAATTTGACCTTCGTCGAATAATTGGATATTACCTGATCAGCTTTGCCGCTCGTTTTGCCCGGCATTCGTGTGGGACCTAGTACGCGTTCCTTCATTATACGAGTTCGCACGCCCAGTACAGCGAGAAGCAGAATAAACTCATCTGTGTTTTGAGAAAACTAAATTTTTTTTATTCGATCTTGACCGAAGGCCCCGGCAGGCAGCCAGACATTTCTATGGACCTTCGTCGAATAATTCGAACTTAACTGGTCAGCTTCGCCGCAATAAGGCGGGGTTATGCAGTGCAGCAAATTAGGGTTTGAAAGGGGCCACTGTCACGGGACAAAGTACGCGTTTCTTTATTATACAGGAACGCATGTGCTGTGTCCGGTCCCAGTACGATCACCTAGACGCCTAATAAGCCTACTGGCAGCGATTCAGAGCTGTTTCTGACGTTGCTGTGGTGATTGGAGTTCTCGTTTTGCCCGGCATTCGTGTGGGACCTAGTACGCGTTCCTTCATTATACGAGTGCGCACGCCCCGTGCAGTGAGAAGCAGACTCTGTTTTGAGAAAAGTAGCGAAAAGGAAGGTGGTAAAGGGACAAAAAAAGGTTTACGCAGAAACTCCCCTGGAGTTGTTTAAGTATGCGTAAGCATTGTGGCCCTTGGTCATCTCCAGGGAGCGCGGTGTCATTATCAATCTTATCAAACTTAGTCCGACCAACGTAAACAGTTATCAAGCTATATTGGTCGTTACCAACATTATGGGAATACATCCGACTTTTATCAACCATTAGCTGTTGTTATCACCCTCATCAGACTTGATCTGACCCTAACCAACCCTTATCAGTCGTTATCAACCTGCGAAAGTGGATGGCCAGCGAAGCTTTTGCAAAACCACGACTACAACTGTTGAGGGGGGGGGGGGTATGCAATACTTATTTCTGGGTTCGGATGCCTGTTTTGAGCTTGTTCTTTGTTGCAACGTAATGTAGCGAAGTGACGCAGCAGTTAGTTTTCGGACGCATCAGCTCACCAGGGAGACTACAATGAAGGGGGATGAGCTTTGGCAGCGGCAGGCACAGATTGGCAGGTACGCCGACAACGCGGAGTAACATTTGAAGAAACTATATTTATTTAACTTGGCATTAACTTGGCACCTTAAAACTGTACACACACATATACTACATGAACCGATGTCATACCGATCGTCGACGGCCTGCGTGACCGGCCTGGTCTCTCGTGGTGAGGTGGCACCGTGGGCTGCTTTGTCCTTGCTCACTTCAAAATGACTCAAAACCCCTTCCTTAGATGTGTTTCTACAGCATTCAAGGGGCCCGCGGACTCGTGGGAGACGCACGCTTCTGCACCAATCGCCTATTCAAGCCAATCAGGCAAGCGGTCGTGCTCCAATAGGGGCCAGAGTTGTCGCGACCACGCAGACATGGTCGCGGCAATACACCGTGAACACGAAATTTGGCCATGCCTAATGAACCTTTCCCCCCGATACAGCCGCGGGGGGAGCGACCGCGCTACACGTGAACACACTCGTTCAAACCCGTTTCGGTATTCCTCAAGGTCGGCCGCGGCATACGTTCTTCGCGACACCTCCCCCCTACGAAAAAGAGTGTCCCACTCGTTTTTACAGAGTACATCGAACGTGAAAAGAAAATTATGGCTCTAGAAATTAAACACATACATGAGGGGCTCGTGTAACAGAAATGAAAAGAGCAAAAACAAAAATGAACAAGCGCGTTTTAACAAAATGGTAAAAACCCGAACAATCGCGAAACACAAGAAAAGTATCACTAACGTTCATTCACTTGCGCTCTAATATACATCAGTATCCGTGTCATAAGCAGTGAATGTCCTCCAGTCCGAGTAAGGTTAAGTCACAGGGTCCAAGCTTTCTACTACGCGCACTCTGTCGTTGTTCTCTGTCTCACACACACGAGGCAAGCCTCTGGTCAGCACGTGACCGGCACTTGCGCACAGCACAACGAAGATCACACATTTTCTTTTTCTTACGACGTTTGTCAACAGACTCGTCGTCTGCGTCGTCATCATCGCAGCACTTTCGGACGTGGGAAGGTTTTAACCACGCAACATTCACAACGCAGCGTTTTTTCCTGGTTTCGTCTACTAGTTTTTTATGAGGCTACAGTTCGTGGGATTCTTTTGTGGCGTCTTCCATTCAGCGTAGCGCGCCTTGTCCTATATCTATCTGCAGCATCGGTTCATTCTAGGAGGCCACAACGGGGTCGACACTGGCCGGCTCTCTGGGTGCGAGCTTTTGGTTCTGGCAGTCAGGGCAGGATAGAACATACTTGCTGAAGTGGCAAAACATCTTTGGCCAGAAATAGCGGCTGCGAATTTTCTCCCATGTGCGCTTGACACCGAGGTGGCCTGCCGTGGGGTCGTCGTGGCATTGCTTTAGAATTTCCGATCTCAAACACTTGGGGACAACGAGCGCCGCACGATCTTCTTGAAAACCTTTCCCTCTTCGGTACAACACACTATCGATCAACCGAAAGCTCCGTGCCGTTCTTTTCGTTTTTCTGACAATGGGCGCACTCGGCTGCTCTAGGTGCTGTATTACTTCTTTCTTCCACGAATCTTCCCTCTGCTTGTCTCCAACGTCCACATGATTCAGCACGAGCAACGCTAAGGGGCTTTCTTCGCTTTCTGGTGCGGGATCATGAGGAAGGCGGGAAAGCGTGTCGGCACTTCCATTCTTGAGGCCAGGGCGATGTCGCATGATTATGTCAAACTCCTGAAGCAGCAGAGACCATCGCATAAGGCGACCATTCGGATTCCTCACTTTTATTAGCCAGGTCAAGCTAGCTTGGTCGGTTACGACTGTGAACTGTACGGACGAAACTGTCCACAGGCGTACACTACAGCAAGACATTCATTCTCGGTTGTGCTGTAGTTCATCTCAGCCTTATTATTATTAAGTTGGCGGCTAGCATAGGCAATGATTTGCTTTTGGGATCCGATTTTCTGGACATGTACGGCACCAATTCCGTAATCACAGACATCAGTGTGCACCTCTATCGGCTCTTCCCCGGTTCAAACTGACGCAAAACGGGCGCCGTGATCAGCTTCTCTTTGAGGGATTGCATAGCCGCTTCGCAGGCCGCATCCCAGGCGAAAGGGACATCCTTTTTTGTTAGGTTAGTAAGTGGCCGAGAAATACGAGAAAAATCTTTGATAAATCGCCGGTAGCAGTTGCAGATTCCGAGAAAGCTCTGTACACTTTTCTTGTTTTTTGGTGGGGAAAATTTTTCAATCGCGGCCACTTTGTTCGGGTCCGGTCGGATGCTATCACCAGTGAGAATGTGACCGAGGTATTTATTCTCCTGGCGAGCGAAGCTGCACTTTTCCGGCTTCAGCCGCAAGTTCGCCGCGTCCAAGGCCGTGAATGCGCTTTCCAGATCTTGCAGATGAGTGGTCATGGTCTTAAAAAAGTGACGATGTCGTCCAAGTAAGCCAAGCACACCTTCCAGAGCAGACCACTGAGTACTTTCTTAATCATTCTCTGAAACGTGGCCGGGGCGTTACATAAGCCAAAAGGAACAACGTTTAACTCGTACCGCCCGGGCCCGCAGGCAAACGCGGTCTTTAACTTATCTTCCTCCTCGATTTTCACTTGCCAATAGCCCGATGTAAGATCAAGTGTAGTAAAGTATTTCGACCCTTGTAGCATGTCGAGAATGTCATCAATACGCGGCAGTGGATGTACATCTTTCTTGGTGACTTCATTCACTCTTCGGAAGTCGACACAGAAACGCCATGTCCCGTTTGGCTTGTTTACGAGGACAACAGGCGATGACCACGGACTGTGAGATTCCCTAATTATCCCATCGCGCACCATTTCCTCTACTTGCTTCTCTATCAGTTTCCTTTAAAAAGGAGAGCGACGGTAGGGATGCGAAAGAATTGGTCGAGAATCGCCTGTGTCGATAACATGTTCTGTCACATGCGTCTGCTGAATGGGGTTGTCTTCGCCAGTAAATAGATGACGGAACTGGTCAATGAGCGAAAGCAGCTCACCCCTTTCATGTGGACGCAGGTGATCCCCAGTCTCCACGTCAAAATCCTGAGAGACTTGCGTGTCCTCGGGTGCGATGACTGCCAATTGTGCGTTGTGGATAGAAGTGGCCCATCCAAGCTTTGCTCCTCTGAGCAAATTTACTGGCGACATGGTAGGATTCGCGACTCGAATCACACCTGTACCTTGCACGATCTTGGTCACGGTACGTGCAACCTGAAGTCTGTTTCTTAGCGTGTTGTTTGGTTCCACGATATGGACTCCGTCTCTTGCGATTTTTACTTGGACAGCGATTTCAGTGCGAGGTTCAATGCGAATGTGCTAGTGGCACCGTGCACTAAGTACAACATTGTGCGCGAGGGCGCTCGAGTTTACATGCAACCTCAGAGATTCACCGTTGAGTTGGAGCTCCCTCTTGGACAAATCCATAAGAAGTCGCACTGCTCGACAAAAAGAGAGGCCACCTAATAGCTCTTAGGGACAGTCCCGGACAATTAAAAACTTTTCTTGAATGCGCGTGGTTTCAAAATCAAGAGTTATTTCAGCTTCGCCTTGAGGGGAGAGCAAGCTTCCCCTAATTCCTCTGATGAAAATGTTTTTTCTTGATTTCGATGAAGCACCATTTTTTTCAGCGAAATGTGACGAGATGACATTTACCGACGAGCCAGTATCGCTCTCGAGTTTTGTGTTGGTGCCGTTTGTTCGTATGCGCACTGCTAGGTGCTGACTTTCTGACATAGTGCACACGGGGCGGCCGGGCTGGCACCCTAGGCCCGGCCGTTCTCGTTTCCCGAAGGGTTAGGACGCCCACCCTGATTATCGTTGGGCTCTCTCTGTTGGTTTCTGTCATCTCGAAACCACGTCCAGCACTGGTGCGCGACGTGGTCGATGCGGCGGCACAGCTGGCATCGTGGACGCCCGTCGTCGGCACGGGAATTTCTCGCTGGCCAAGGCACAGGAGGGCGACGTAGGTCTTCTTCAATCGCCTTCAGGCGGTTCGATAGCGAGGCTATAGAATACGGGATCGCCTTTAGGTTCCTGTCACGGTCTGTGGCCTCTCGCGGGCAATGCCGCTCTGCTGCGGCACAGGTAGTGAAACATGTCGGAAGCGGCGGCATTGTTGCTACAGCGGGTGTCACTCCAACGGGAGGTGTCGAGCCATATGGGATCCAAGACTGCGGGCCGGCAGAGAAATGGGTGCCGATTGATTATGGCTGGGACGCGCGGGTCATCAAAGCAGCCTGATTATTACGCAGCAGAATTTGAAGGAAGGCAGAGCAGCTGTCCGGGTTCGCGATGATTATTTTCTCTTGCACGTCCGGACGCAAGCCGCGCATTAGGTGCCGCAACCGATCGTCTTCCGTCATGGACGGGTTAACTCTGGCGCACAGCTGCACAACGTCGTAATATATTGCTCGGGGGACTCTGATGGCAGCTGGGTCCGGTTTTTCAGTCGCAAATAGGCGATCTCAACTGAGTGTCGAGTTGTAAAAGACGTTTTTAGGAGTGTCGCCCACTCTACTCACGAATTTGAGTGGTGTGCCCATTTTTTGCGACCCCGTCCAATGCCAGATACAAAAATTTAATTTTTGTCGTTTGATCCCAGTTGTTCAGTGAGGATACATGTTCGTAGCAAAGCAGCCACTCGGCGATTGATTCTTCTGGCATGCCTCTAAAGACTGGCGGTCCGACGAAAGGTTTAGCTTGAGGGGCGGACATGATAGCGATAAAAGTAGGGGCTTCGGTCATAGTAGAGCAGTCAGAGGTAGGTTCCTGAGGTTTGTTACCACGGCCCATTATATTAGAGCGTGGACTTCGCTACCCAGCAACCTCCACCACTTTGTAGCGAAGTGACGCAGCAGTTAGATTTCGAACGCATCTGCTCACCAGGGAGACGATGATGAAGGGTGATGAGCTCTGGCAGTGGCAGATCGGCAGGTACGACGACAACATGGAGTAACATTTGAAGAAACTAGTTTTATTTAACTTAATTGGCATATAACTTGGCACCTTAAAATTGTACACACACATATTATACATGAAACGATGTCATACCGATTGTCGACGGCCTGCCTAACTCGCCTGGTCTCCCGTGGTGAAGTGGCGCCGTGGGATGCTATGTCCTTGCTCAGCCAAAACAACTCAAAACACCTTCCTTAAATGTGTTTCTACAGCAGTCAAGGGCCCGCGGACCCGTGGAAGACGCAAGCCTCAGCAGAAATCGCCTATTCAAGCCAATCAGGCAAGCCGTCGTGCTCGAATAGGGGCCAGTGCTTTCGGGACCACGCAGACATGGTTGCGACAATAGACCGTGAACAACAAATTTGGCCATGCCTAATGAACCCCCCCCCCCCCCCGCTGTACAGCCGAGCGTGAAACGACCGCACTACACGTGCTTACACTCCTTCAAACCTGTTTGGGGATCCCTCAAGGTCGGCCGCGGCATACGTTCTTCGCGACAATATCATCAGGGGACATCATCAGACCAGGTCAATGTTGATAAAATTGCAATTGTTGCCTAGCACAACGTAATCTGGTGTATGCAATTTCCAACTGCAAGTTTGCAAATTTGCCACGTGGTGAAAATTAATCTGGAGTCTTCCACTACTGCGTGCCTCATAATCATATCGTTGTTCTGGTGCGTAAAACTCAAGAATGTAATTTTTAGGCTCTCTGTAGTTAAAAATTCAATTGGGGGACACCACCGCGTAATAGTGTGTGTGCAATTTCTAATATCCGAGAAGGGCAACACGGTATGTTCAAGCAAAAACGGAGATGTGGCCCCTAATCATTTGTTTAAATCATTTTGTAAACTTCATTTTCAGTATGTTGCTGTAGTTACGCGAGTTCTATCCGGTAAAACAAGGACTGCAGGTCCATGCACCTGCAATCTTTCTTTACTGGGTAATGGCGGTTTTATTAGTCGGAATGTCTCTAAGTGCACTTAGAGATATGCGGACTTAAAAAACCACCATTTTGTGTAACAACTAAGGATAATAGTTTTATAGGCGGTATAAACTTCGAAGTATTCACCTACTAAGGTGAATACACCTTAGTACACCAAATTAACAAGCACCTTAGTACACCAAATTAACAAGCATGATGTCAGCGCGCACAGGAAAACATGACACATCGCACTCGATAACCGCGGACACTCGTCAAAACGCTGATGTCAGCAAGCGCGGCAGCAATAGCGAGCGAAGCTACCTTCGTGCTGTGTATCGCTTCAAAGCAAACTCAGCGACAAGAACACCGCCCGCCCAAAAGTATGAGCCGCCTGCATATCGCTTTCAAGATAAAGGGCGCTCGACTAAGCGCGGCCGGGCAAAATACGGAGCTGGTGCCCGAGTAAACGCTGCCCATCCCCCTCCCTCCCGCCCTGCCTTCCCGCTCCCCTCCCTGTGCGCGCGGGATAGAGCCGCGAAGATCGGTGCCCAAAGCTCACGTTTGCGAAACACGCAGTTTCTGCCGGAGAACAACGCCTCCCCCCCCCCCCCCCACTCTTCCTCACTCTGTCCCATCGCCGATCCCCCCATGGCTTTTCGTGCAACGGAAGACGGCGTGTTTCCTTTAAGATTCCTTCTCTTGCGTGCGCGGAATTGAGGCGCGATTGTCGGATCCCCTCATGCGCTTTCACTGCCGCATACAGCATATGGCGCGCGGCGACAGTGTTATCTCCCTTGGACTTTATACGGAACATCACGGTGACGACTACGGCGACGGCGTCGGCAGAAATGCGCTTAGAGTGTCCATATAATTGCCATCGCAAAACGTTACACTCAAGTGTAACTTACATAAACGTTTCACTTGACAACGACGCGCAGGCGCTCAAAATGTTTCGTTTTCTCTTCTTTTCCCCACCCGCGTTTTCGCGTTTCAGCAGTTTCGTTGTCGCGAAGTGCTGCACTGTTTTTGGTGGATCGCGAATCTATCACAAACTGCACGTGGCAGAGAATACCATGTCGATGTGATGTTGCGGGATTCCCGAACGGTCCACGCCACTTGACCGATATCAGCTACAGTGGCAAATCCATCTCTCTATCTTGGCTCGGTTTCTCCACGGCGGCGTGTTTGCGTTTTGCGCAGAAAACGGCGGCGCCGTCATCGGGTGTCATTTTACACACCGACGACAGTAAAGGGCGGCGATGGTGCATGCAACGTGATCACTCCCCGCTCGGGGGCGGGCGATTTGAATTGCGGTCAAGGTATGCGGATCTTTCAGATGCAATTTTCTCGTAAACTTTTTTCTTGGAACGAAACAAGCGCTGCGAAGTTTCGGGAATGGTATTTTAACAGTGCGGGTCGACTTGCTATTTGCTTTAGTGCCCCTTTAAGGATGCTCAGTATGCCATAAATGTTACGGAACACAAGTAGTCATTCCAGCGCCATAATCTGTTGAAAAAGCTTCATTTCTTTTTCACCTTTCGCATTTCCCTCAAGCTATCCTAAAACAAGCACACCAACAATAAACTAACATGACTTTGTTATACAGTAGAGCCGTCAATTTGGCTTAGGTTAATTATAATTTTTAGCTAATTCGATCTCTACCGAAGGCCCCGGCAGGCATCCATATATTTCTATGGGTCCAAACATGCATTATTTAGATCTGAAATTTGACCTTCGTCGAATAATTAGATATTACCTGATCAGCTTTGCCGCTCGTTTTGCCCGGCATTCGTGTGGGACCTAGTACGCGTTCCTTCATTATACGTGTTCGCACGCCCACTAAAGCGAGAAGCAGAATAAACTCATCTGTGTTTTGAGAAAACTAGAGAAATGGAAGGCGGTAAAGTTGTAGTGCAGAAGAGGAAGTAGTGCTCTTGTGTCTGTCGCTGTGCCGCCATCAGCGTTCGTGGACTGCCTCGATTGCGTGAGACGTCATTGTCTAATAAATTGTCATATCACATTTGGTGGAGGTGGACGCAAGAGCACTTCTTCCTCTTCTTCACTACAAAGTTTAAAAAATTATGCAGAAACTCCCCTGGAGTTGTCACAGTATGCGTAAGCATTGTGCACTTGGTCATCTCCACGCTGTGCGGTGTCATTGTGTTGTGCGGCGTGCTCTCATACCCGACACGTGTTTAACGGGCACAACGGCGATAATGTTACTGGCGGATGGCCGGAGAATTGAGGTGCCAGAAGCCGTAGTGGAAATTCAGTCACCATATTTTTCAGGCAGCGTGGTAGCTAAGTGCTTGGAAAATCCCTTATATGACATTATCATTGGAAACGTTGCCGGTTCTCGCCAACCAACGAATCCGGACGATCAATGGAACACTCCTTGAGGCAAAACGCCTGCGACATCGCCGGACCGGAACGAATCGGTCGTCGAAAAG
Source organism: Dermacentor silvarum (assembly GCF_013339745.2). Classification (NCBI taxonomy): domain Eukaryota; kingdom Metazoa; phylum Arthropoda; class Arachnida; order Ixodida; family Ixodidae; genus Dermacentor; species Dermacentor silvarum. The sequence continues at coordinate 362,650,132 of NC_051154.1, forward strand.
AACCTACCTTGGACGGCTTCTTCCTTCGTCGAAGTTACAACTACAAGGGGAGACCCGAAAGTAGGTCTCAACTCTTTGCAGGTGTCAAAACAATAGGAAAAGGACTCTACAGGGGTGTAGAGGAAAAGTCGGGAAGATAATGTCCGGAGGGAAAACCTCAACACAAACGTTTTTTTACGACAAGGGCGTTTTATATCGGACTTGTCAGCTCTGTCCGGGTAAATCGGTGCAGCAAGCTGCGGTACCGATGTGTCTGAGAGCCCAGGTGCTATCTTTGGCACACGAAAACCCAATGTCAGGACACTAAGGCATCAAAAAGACAACGGACCGAGTCCTTGCATCTTTTTATTGGCCCGGAGTGCAAGAAGAAGTCCGCCGATACGTACGTTCATGCGATGTGTGCCAACGGACGTTTCCTACAGGAAGACTTGGCAAAGCACCGTTGGGACGCATGCCACTAATAGACACACCCTTCGAAAGAGTCGCCGTAGACATTATTGGCCCATTGTCTCCCACTTCATCTAAAGGAAACAAGTATATATTGACGTTAGTGGATTTTTCCACCCGATACCCGGATGCTGTGCCCCTATGTATACCTTCCATTGACACAGCCACAGTGGCCGAAGGATTGGTAGCAATGTTTTCACGGATTAGCTTCCCTCAAGAAATTCTATGTGACCAGGTGTCGTGTTTCACGTCGAACATGATGAAAGAATTGAATTCATTGTTGGCAATGAAGCAGTTGAGCTCTACTCCGTACCATCCTATGTGCAACGGAATGGTAGAGCGCTTTAATGGCACACTGAAGCAAATGCTGCGCAAGTTGTGCCAGGAACCGCCCAAGTCCTGGGATCCTGTCCTTGCACCACTTCTATTTGCCTACAGGGAAGTACCTCAAACAAGCCTGGGTTTTTCCACGTTTAAACGGAGTTGATATATGGAAGGCATGTGCGAGGACCCCTTACAGTTCTAAAAGAGCTCTGGACTAAACAAAACCTTAGTGACAAAATCAAGACGACATACTCATACGTTTTTGATCTCAGGCAACGTCTCGAACAAACCTTGGAACTTGCGCATCAAAGCACTGCTTGCTTGCGCATCAGGCTGAAGCAGTGCTTGCGGCGCCTTTCTTTTTCCTGCAGTCCCGCGTGTCATGTCCCGGCCTTTGGCAGTAGTCGCAGTAAGGTCTTTTCGAATTGACCTGACAGCCAGAAGGCTTGTGTCCACTTTTATTGCAGAGGAAGCACTTAACTGAGTTTCTTTCTGTGCGTGTCTCATCCTCTCTTGCAGTGCGGTCTATTATCTTCTCCTCGAATGTGAGCAAATTATTATTGCGATAGCAATTATATGGACACTCAAAAGCAGATTTCTGCCGTCGGCGTCGCCGTCGCCGTCGCCGTGAGGTTCCGTATGACGTCAATGGAGATGAAATCGTCGCCGCGCGCCGAACGCTGTATGTGCGAGTGAAAGGGTGCGAGGGACGCGCGCTTTCACGGGGAGTGAACGCACGGCGGAGAACAAACGCGCGTTCTGCGCTGTGCTCCCTTAAGGGCTGCAGAAGTAGGCGTCTCTTTCCTCCTTTACAATCACCATATATGTAGAGCAAACGTGCCTTCTTCCGAAGCGCGAAAGGCCGTGGGGGAGGAGGAGAGGGAGGGAAGGGAGGCGACGTTTAGCAACGTAACCAAGTGCCTATCTATATCAGAGGCTCCGGCAACAGTCACCGACGCCGCACGCATTTTGAGCGAACGCGGGCAAAACGCCGACGGCGTCGACAACAGTTCTGCGTGTTGCCGGTGCTGCTTCATGTCCAAGTTTATAGAGCTGATAAAGCTAATATCATTACTCCGTATAACTCTCTACAAATTTGCTATCGCAATTGATGCTTCGCCTTTCAGGTGAAACTGCGACAACTTTTTTGCCGCTGCGCTTCCAAGAAGTGATCCGCGGCTTCTGCGATTGTCTCCACTGTTTTGCAATTTCTTTCGCGTAGGAACAGCGTTAATCGACTACGGCAGTTATCCATGAACTGCTCTGCAACAACTAAGTCGTGGACAGCTTGAAAAGTCTTTCCTCCATTGGAGAGTTCAACCCATCGGTCGAATAAGCTAAATAGTCTGGCAGCGTACTGTTTACCAGTCTCTCCATCTTGGGGCTTGCTGTGGCCAAACTTTTCGCGGTAGCCATCCGCTGTAAACCGGAAACGTTGCATCAATGCCAGTTTGGTGTTGTCATAGTCTAGAGAATCCTCCAGAGACAACCGACCAAACACTCTCAACGCTTCACCGTCAAGACATAGGCAGAGGGCTGTACCCCATTTCTCTTTTGGCCAACGCTGTCCAGTGGCTACTCGTTCAAACCGCTTCAGATATGCGTCCAAGTCATCGCGGGCTTCGTTGAACAGAGGGATCATGTTATGCGGGTTCACGGAAAGCGAAGATTCTGCCTGGTTGCTTGCGAGCGACTGAGACACATTTACGTGGGCACCTACTCCACCCATCTCCGCTAGTCTTATGCACAACTGCAGAATCTTTTCCTCACGCTCTAGACGATCCTTTTACGCCTTACTTTCCGCTACACGTTCCTCACGCGCCCTTCTCCGTTCCTCATCAATCCATTCTTTCAGTTCTGGACCAACCAGACCCATGCGTTCCGCTAACGCGCTAAGCTCCTGGGCATTCATCCCGTATCTACTATAACTAAACGGTGTAACAACCGGCTTTGTCCTGTCGCGGACTTGTGAGGACAGGTTCGGGTTTAGTGTTGCGCACTCAAGGGCAACCTTGGTGCGAGTAATAGACAGAGCCGTTTGCACACTTATAACACATTAGCACTTGTATATATGACACATATGAAAGAGTAAATGAAAAATATGCGTTGAAAGGTTTACAGTAAATAAGTGTTTAATGTTCCACCCGTCAATGACGCGGTCAATATATTAGTCACGGCGATAGTCACACACGAATCGACCCGGTCAGTTGCGTCGGCTCAGACGACGGGGTGGTTGCCGAGGGTGAGGCGGAGGATGAGTCGCATAGCCCCTTGTCGACGCTGCCTGCCACGTCGAGCTGGGTTGTGGCGACCCGCACGGTCGATGAGTGGGCAGGAGCTACGTTCTCCTGGAGACGTCGGTGAGACCGGGTGCGGAACTGCGTTAGCAACGGTCGACGGAGCCCAGGTCGTGGGCTAAGGCCGTAATATAGCCCAGGTCGTGGGCCAAGGCCGTGTCCTCTCGCCTGACCGGCCAGTCCACAACGTGACATCAACACCGTTCGACCGTTCACCGTCGTCCGTGAACGTTCCCGGGCCAGTCCGGCCAGTCGTCCGTGAACGTCCCTAGAACAGACTGGTCCGTGGGCCGTGAACGTCCCCGGGACAGTCTGGCCAGTCGTCCGTGAACGTCTCCGGAACAGTCTGGTCCGTTATCCGTGAACGTCCCCGGAACAGTCTGGCTCCTTCGAACTGCAGGGCTGCCTACTGGCTCGGTCTCGAGACGTGCTGAGGCCACTTCCCGAACCGGAACCGCCTCCTTGCCGCCAGCCTTTTTGAGCCCTATAGCTAACGCTCTCCGTCGCCCGTGCCTCGTGCTTTCTTCGTCCTTTTCTCTTCTCTTCTCAGTTTCGCTTCTCTCTTTGGCTTCTCTTGCGTCGGTCCCACAACACCACAAGTGCACAGTCGCGCGTATATTACACATTGTCAATGTTATCAAACTTAGTCCGACCAACATAACCAATTATCAATGTTTATCGGTCTTTAGGAACATTACGGGAATACATCCGACTTTTATCAACCCTTAGCTGTTGTTATCACCCTCATCAGACTTAATCTGACCCTTATCAACCCTTATCAGTCATTATCAACCTGCGAAAGTGGATATCCAGTATGCGTGTGTAAACTTTATTTAAAGAGGTCCGGAGGCTCGACTTAAGCCGAGGCGGGCCGCTCCGACGTTGGCACTGTCAGGCCAAGCCCTTCAGCGACATCATGGGCCCTCTGGACAGCCCTTAGTTAGTCTTGAAGCAATGGGCTTTGTATTCTTTTTGCCATCGATTCCATTCTTCCAGGAGGCTGGGAAGAGTTGCGGGGCACCCCGCGAGCATATGTTTGATTTCAATGATGCCATTGAAATCAAGGGAAGCTGTTGCAAAACCACCACTAGAGCTGTTGAGGGGGTATGCAATACTTCTTTGTTGGTTCGAATGCTTGTTTTGAGCTTGTTCTTTGTTGAAAGATATGCTGTATGTGTGTAGTATGGGTGATTTCGATGAATTAATGCACTGTCGGCTTCATTTTGCTGAGCGTTTGTAGCCTCACCATTAAGGTGGTATGAGGCATTGCATTTTTGCTTGCTTGCGGGGGTATGAGCCACTCGTCTTACGGGACGGACGTACAGGTTCATCATTGGTTAGGCATAGAAATACTTACGCAATAAAAAAGCAAGAAAAGAACTTATTCGAGGGGACGTTTAAAGCCAACAAAAGAGCGGAGGTCTGCCTACTACTCTGAAGGCCTTCTAGTAAGCTTAGGCGCCTTGGTGCTCGAATTGTGACAGGAGATGACACATGCGCGTGTGTGAATTAAGGAGCAGGTGCTGGCGTCCCGTAACAGTGACACCCTCTCTTGCACGACAGGCTGCACTGCGGCGATGCTAGCTTTAAATGTAAATACTGCCAAGTGAATCAATGGCGTGTTCCGGCGTTTTAAAGTGAAGCTTTCTTGGCCTCTTCCTTCGACTTTTCCACTGCTGTCTTGCACGCCACGTCGGAAGGTGGTTCAGAGCGTGTATGGGCATGTAAAAGCCGAAGTGAAACGCCGGGACAGCAATAGAAGAGTGAACAACGTTGTTTATTGAATGCGGTTAATATACTACTGCAGGGAGAGGGAAAGGAGGCTGTGTTCGTTGATAAAGACATGGGTGTTGGTTTGGCTTCCATCATTGAAAACTTGTGCGCATGCAGAAGCGTGCACACAAGTGCGGATACAATACATCTTCCTTCCTCAAAGAATGTTGATAGAAGCTGGTTCACCACGTGCTTATTTGTTTGAACCTAGCATCATACGCAAGCCGCTGGGGTGGTATTGGCTGTCGCTGGGACCTCCTAAGTGCCACGGGTGGCGGGCTTTGTTCTGTTGTTCCTTCTGTGCGAGCGGCTTCTGATGACGTCGTTGAGGAAACTTGCTCGTCGTCTGGTTCGTCGTCAGTGTCGCTGAATGAGACCTCTGGCCTAGGGTTTTCCTTTGTTGCGAGAAGATGGCGTCTATTTCGCCGTATTGTCTTCTTGTTCCCTGTTTGAACAATGAAGGACCGTGGACCTGCCGGCGCAATTACGGTGGCTTTCGGTGACCATGCTTTTCCTCTCACACGCAGGACGTCGTCATGTTCGAGGGGCGGCAGTGGTCGATGGTTTCGAATGGTCTGGCTGTGTTTCTTCACTTGTATGGCCGGATGATGCGTGAAGTCGGGGAGCATTGTGCGTAAATGTCTTCCCTGGAGCAACTCGCCTGGAGATCGTCCGTCTTCGAAAGGGCTTGCTCTATAATTTAACAGACCTAGCCAGAAATACTTGGCAGGAGCGTGGTAAAGAGAGAAGGCGACGGGAGAAGCTCGTTTGAACTTTTCAGTCGCGTCGCCACAATAGCCTCTTAATGACAATAATTCTCCGTGGTGCACCACAAAAGAATTGCAGGAACTGCAGCACTTATCTGTGTACTAACGTGCAACAGTCCAGAGGGGAGGTAGATAGCAATGTGTCGAGTTGGTAGGGAGAGGAGCCAGAACCCTCGCAGTCACGAAACAAGTGAATACCAGCCTTGCCATTTGTCGCTCGCAGCTCGCATACATGGGGGAAGGGCCTGAGAGGGAGAGTACTGCGTAAGAAGACAATGCCACGCTACCACAAGACACGACAGTGGTTGCGGACAAAGTGGATCAATTTAACTTCTTCAACGTACGGTACGTTTCGTTTCTGCAATTTCTGAATAATAAACACCATTTAAATTTGTCAAGCGGTCGACTCACGCAGGACGTACAGGCGCAAAGGCGCATTAAAGCACCGTAGCGTCTAGGTGACACTACGGAGGAAGCCGCACATCAAATCCACACTTCTATGCCCTCCGCGGAATCACTGCCAGTATGGCGTTCCTCTAGATCCCACGTTTGATACCGACTGGGCCGCCGCACTTCGATGGTGGCGAAATACAAAATCACACCCGTAGTATAGTCTGCCGCTACGGCGTGCCTCATAATCCGATTGTGGTTTTGTCAGGCACAGCCCCGTGCCTAAATAAAGTTTAACACTTCTGCCATAACGTGATGTATTGTGTGAGACAATGACAATGCTAACTTTCTCTTTAATGTCGCACGTATTCATAAACAGAAAGCTGCATGGGGACTTTTATAGCGTAAGCTGTTATGGGCTCATTCCGTTACGGTTCGCGATGGTCTCCGCCGCCGCCGCCATAAGCGAGACTGACAGCGTCGACGCCGATTGGATCCAGCACCATTAGCCCAAGGAGCCGCTTCAAAACGACGACTTGGCATTACTTCGTACAACTTAGCAACACTTCGCATTAGTTCGTATAACTTATCATCACTTCGTATAGCCAGGACCAGTTAATAACCGATCAGCTCCGCTGTGTCTTCAGCCTTGCGCCACTAGTGCAAGCTACCCCGAATTTTTTTCCCAGGTTATATCTTGCTTACTAATCTTGCTGACGCTTAAGCCGCTCTTTGACTACAGATCATCATCATCACCATCATAAGCCTATATTTATGTCCACTGCAGGATGAAGGCCTCTCCCTGTGATCTACAATTACCCCTGTATTGCGCTAGCTGATTTCAACTTGGGCCTGCAAATTTCCTAACTTCATCACCCCACCTAGTTTTCTGCCTTCCTCCACTGCGCTTCCCTTTTCTTGGTATTCGTTCTGTAACTCTAATGGTCCACCGGTTATCCCCCCGGCGCATTACATGGCCTGCACAGCTCTATTTTCCCCTCTTAATGTGAACTAGAATATAGGCTATCCCCGTTTGCTCTCTGATCCATGCACACTGTCACTTCCTGTCCCTTAACTGTAGGTCATGCTTAATTTAAAATCTGTAATTTCATCCAAATATACAAAATAACTGTCTTCGAAAAGCAATCTAGCAAAGACAATGCCATACGGTGATCTCAAACAGGAATTCAGATAAAAAATGAACGTAACGAGCAAATTGCATTCGTCAGCATGCAAGTTTACCAATTCAGTTAACCAACTTGGCGCATGTTTCAGTAATTTAGTGTGAGTGTATTTCATAACAAAACACGAATATTACGGCTCTCTATTTGTAACATTGCGCAAATACAGGGATCCACCAACTGGGCTCATCCCACCGAGTTGTTTTTTGGGTACCTTTTAAGTAATAATTAAAACAGCGCGCCCACTACAGTTATTTTTTCATCCACTTTAATTTCTGGTAATTCATCATTTTCTTTATTTGAATTAGTAAGTACAAGTGATTTCCCCTATGTTGTCCTTGGTGTCATTGTTTGTGGGCTTCTTATCATATGATATATATATATATATATATATATATATATGTGTGTGTGTGTGTGTGTGTGTGTGTGTGTGTGTGTGTGTGTGTGTGTGTGTGTGTGTGTGTGTGTGTGTGTGTGTGTGTTCTAGTTCCGAGCGGAAGCGACGCAATCGCAAGCTGCCATCTGGTGCTGCTGCCTAGAAGTACGAGTGCGTGACAGCAAGCAGTAATCGAAGCGCAAATCCCGGAAGCGGAAATGGTGTGCGCGATGAATCATGAAATGCTGTCGCCCATCCAGGCTTGGCGATAATAAGCAAAAGCGGCGCGTCGATTGAGGGGATTTCAGCAAAGAAAGGCTGGTTTTCGAGCAAACAGGGAGATTTGGATGCAAGGTAAAGTAATGAATTTTGGAGCCTTTGAAATCAACGGGCACCTGCACCTAGTGGGCCACGGCGGCGCGTTTGTGTGCGACAGGCTACGTTGCAGCTAGCGCTTAGCGGCGCCGGTGCGACGTCGATTCGTGGCACGGGCAGCATCACTTTTAGGAGGGACCAGTATCCAGGAAGGTATATAAACTAATAAATACAGCGATACATCAGGAAGAAGCAGAAATAAATCGGAAGGAGTTATGAAACGATGCACAAAAAGTAAATATATAGATCGTGAAATTTAAGGCATACACATGAAAGGCGGCCACAAAGAATCACTATAGATGAGTGGAAATTGAAATAAGCATTTATGATGATACTTAGTGATTGCATCTTGAATAAAACTCATCTACAAGACCTAGAGTAGCCACCAGTTATGACCAATATTGTATGAAAAATGCAGATGAAATAGTAGGAAACTTGCAGGCGCAAGTTGGAATCGGCTAGCCCCGACAGGGTAATTGGAGAGCGCTGGCAGAGGCCTTCGATCTGCAGTGGGCATAAAAATAGGCGATGATGATGAGATAGGTGCCACAGGATTCCCTGGTCGTGGAAATATGGAATTGTGTTCCATGTATGATGTCTTAGAGAGTAGTATAAAGCTTAGAGGTGCATTAAATGTTTAGCAGCACATGAGAACTAAGAAAGTCATATGCCTTAATAGAACTTCTAGGGCGTGTTGGTTGGTTTACTAAAGGTAGGTTATTTTTGAGTGCTAGATGGGACATACCAAAGGAAGGACACACAGACCACACAAAGCGCCAACTACCAACTGATTAATTGCTGCAAGAATCAGCATAACGCAATTTCTGTGCACGTGCAACACATGACAGATGACGTGACAGATCTATACAGTGCTACAGATTTGCCTCAAACAGGTGCATCTCTGATGAATATAACATGATCGAGGCATCAGTGTGAAACACATGGGACCTCTCTTTATGATAAAGTGTCTCTCCAAGAGTTCACGAGCGGTTTTCTTGCCGCTGCTTCCCAGAATATCAACGCGCGACATGCTCGGCTCACATGCGCAGGCGTTGCGATGCGTGCTAAGGTGCACACCATCAAATTTATTTCAGTTGTTAGAATGCTCCCTCAGACGTTTATGCAAACCTCGCCCCGTTTGGCCCACATAGGATTTTTCCCAAATGAGAGGCATCTCGTGAGAACCCCCATGGTCTCTATTGACCTATTTTGTGTAACATATTTTTATCTTCAGTTGACTACTCACTGCAACGTTTTATCAGCTCATCTTATGTTTCTTAAAGCTGTTAGATAAGTTGATGTTTTTAATTATTTTAGAACATGGCTGCCTGGTGCCTTTCCAGGTTGCCGTTGATATGGACAAGGACTGTCATTCACCTTTGAAGTGCCTGTTAATCCAGGTGTCGAACTGAACCCAATCCCGAACAGAAAACCATACGCGAATCGGAATTCTAGCCGGAACTGAACGCGAACCCGAATCAATATCCATAGAATGTGCCTGAACCCGAAACAAAAACAAAATGGCGGATACCGGTTCGGCAGGAAACGGTTCAAGCATACAGACTGTCTTTGTGGAATAGTTTTCTCCACAAGAGCGAAATATGCGAGGGTGAGCCGAGAAGGATGGTGGCTTCATGCACGCCGTCTTCTCTCTCTCTCTTTGTGTGTGCAAGGCAGGTGTGCGGGGAGGATATTCGCGCCGTATGAGTGCGTTGTTGGAGGGGGCGATGAGGCTGGGCAGGTTAGCGCGTGTCTCCTCTTCTACACGGGCCGCGGCTTGGAATAGAGCGACTGAGCGCGGCCGCGCGCACCCTTTCTTGGAGATAATCTGCGGTGGAAATGTTAGGCGACCCGAGATGGCTGATGACTGCGTGTTCCGCAGTGTTCTCGCGTGTCTAGTTCGCGTTAAAGCGAGAGGCAGCACCACATGCAAGCGATTGAGCGAATGGAGTTAACAGCAGCCCGGCGCTGCGAAGCTTTTCGCGAGGTTTCGTTTCAGAGGCATTGCCGCGGCCCATTTTCAACCGCTGCGAATATCGTCCTAAGCGCAGGCTTTCCCGTACTAGTCCTCCACTGGTCACGTGGTGAGGCAGGCCGTCATTGGTTCGCAAGCATTGCTCCCGTGCTGCCACCGCGATGAAATTCCAACTTGTTCGAACTTCGCCGCTCCAGCCGCCTGTGCCGTGGCTCCAGCCGCTTAAGCCTGTTTCACATGCAAGCGAAACGCTCGCGATGGCTGTCGCCGCGGCGCAGATGGCGGCGGTGGCACTGGCGGCGGCTGCAGAGGCGAGGTTCGAACAAGTTGGAATTTCAATGCGGCGGCAGCGCGGCGGCACTGCTTCCGAACCTATGACGGCCCGCCTCGCCACGTGACCAGTGGAGGAGTAGTGCGGGAATTCGTGCGCGTCCGACGATGTTTATTTACTTACTACACGTGGTTCGGGCAACATGTCAAGAGAGTTTTTCAACGAATTGCTCATGGGTGACGTTTCTAAACGGCCTCTACTGTGGATTGTGAGAGACAAGAACTTCCGCAATTGGACGTCTAAGGAGCCCCTTTGGGAAGACGTCAGGGACGCCTTGCTAAAACACTATGACACCGGTAAGCAAAAACTGCAGTTGTATTGTATTGCGAGATTTTCAGTGTTGTTAATATTTTTTAATGCTGCAGTGTTTTGAGCGACATGACGGTGCTGTTGTTATAACTAATTTTTCTCGAAAGTCTACCGAAACGTTGAAGCTTGTCGGAAAATCGATATTTGTCGCCGCGTGTGTTGTCCCGGTCTACGCAGACATCGCACGCTTCTTGCATTTTTTCTTTATTGCGCGCGGTTGTTCTGCGCAGTCGAGTTGTACAAGTATTGTTTAAATTACGCAGCCATGTTTTTTTATATAGTCTATGTCACGTTGGAAACTGCGAGCAGGGCCGTTCATGTGGGTGCTAATTCTTTCTGTACCACGCCCAATGGGCATCATTCACCCGCTATCGATGATTTGAAAAGCCACTTTCTAGACATTCCGGGCCGTTCTCGGACACACTGTGTCATCGGAGGTGAACGAGGAGAAACTATATTTTAATTTTCTAAGCAGTTAGGTTTTTTTCCTGCCAGGCCGGGATTTCGTCTTCTGCTTTCTGGGGTGTTAGGTGCCAAAACCAGTTCTAATTATGAGGCACGCCGTAGTTGAGGGCTCCGGTTTAATTTTGACCACCTGGGGTTCTTTAACGTGCACTAGAGCACGGCACGGGCTCGCGCTTACCCGAAAGCCCGAGCCCGGCCCGGCCCACGGGCCGGGCTGGGCCCGGTAGAGCAGTTTTTTCACGGGCTCGGGCACGGCGTGTGCTTTTGGACCCGGGCCCGGGCCGGGCCGGGGTTTTTTGACGTGGGCCCGGGCCACGCTCGGGCTTTCTCGTGGTGTGCATGTTATTCTCGGGCGTCCAAACTCTGAAAAACATGGATTTTTCGGTCTCGGGCCGGGCTCGGGCCTAAGGTAAAGGGATGGCGGGCCGGGCGGTGTTGTGCCATAGCACCTGCCTTCATCGCCACCCGTCCCTCTCGGTCCTGCCGACTAGTCGCCAACGGGACGCGGCGACATAATGCGACGCGGGTGGCTCAGCAACCGCCCCGTCTGGATCCTGTCAACGAGTCGCCAAGGGGATGCGACGACACAATACGGCGCGGGGGGACCTCGGCAACTGCCCCGTCTGTGTCCTGCCGACGTGCAAGAAGCCCCGGCCATCATGGCCACCCGTCCCTCGGGGTCCTGTCGACGAGTCGCCAGGGGGACGCGACGACACAATGCGACGCGAGTGACGTCAGCAACCGTCCCCTCTTCCTCCTGTCGACGAGGAGCCGCCGCCAAGGGGATTTAAGGAGGAACCGGCCCATTGTTAAGCGAGAGAGTCGCCACCGGCCGCCCCGTCGGTCTGGTGCGCTCTTACCTGGTCTTACTGCTTTTATCAGCTATCACCAGCTAATGGCAGCTATTACCAGCTATTACCTGCTATTCCTGCTATATCTGTACATATTTGTACATGTTGTATAAAGTTTTTGTCTCCTCTTCGCCTGCTTCAAGACTCCGTCTCTCGTCCCGGACCCCGAGTCGCAATAGTGGATGACAGCTATGGGATTGGCGAACCAGTATCTGAACAGCGGATGGCAAGCTGCGAGATACGAGGACCGAAGACGCCTGCTACACCGCTCGATGGCAGCTACCAGATCGACCGGCGTCAACCACTTTGGCTGGGTGAGTGCCCGATGTTTGCTTTTCATGTCGCCAGACCTCTCTAGCACAGGCAGATGTTAGTAGAGTGTTTTGTTTTTGGTAGACTATGATTTATTAATTTGCCTTCTTTAAATAGTGGATTTAGTTTGAAGTAGGGTAAATTTTGTGGGCAAGCAACACGAGGAACGAGATCGCGATGGAGGAATTCCAAGTTCAGGACCTCATTCAAATTTGCGAGGAGTTGGGCATTTCCGCCGGCTCCGAAAAAGCAAGGAAAGCGATTCTCGACGTGATGCGAGCAGAGGACGTGACGACCGAGGAAGCCGAAGAGGCTTGGGAAATGATTGTGGAGCGAAAGCTCGAGGCAAAAGAACGCGAGAGACGTGAGAGGCGCGAGCTGGAAGCGAAAGAGCACGTAAGTCCCGAGGAAAAGGCAAGGCGAGAGAGCCGCCGACAGAATCAAACATGGATATGGCGCACAGCACGATATCATCTCCACACCTTCAGGGCGGGCGAGAATATGATTAAATTTCTTGCTGATTTTGAAAAAGTGTGCGAAGGAGAAGGTGTCAACCGGGACCTCTGGTCCGAGCGGTTGATCCTGCTGCTCCCTTGTAGTCTCGCGTGCGTTTTGGAAAGCCTGCTTGATGAGGAGAAGCGGGACTACGATGAAGCTAAGAAGGCTTTGTTGAGTCATTTTGATGCTGTAAGTCAGACCGACTGCCAGGAACAATTTGATAGCCACAATGCCGAGCCTGTCGAGGAGAGACCGCGTATTGAGAAGGCTACTAGCTGAGTACGCCAGGGAAATGCTATGGTGCCATTGTTGCACACGTTTATCGACCAGCGGGAACACATTGTTGTGTCGCCGTCTAAAGAAGCCGCTTTGGAAATTGTGGCTGACGACGAAGGTCAGAAAGAAATTCTGCGCCCTTTTTATGACAGCGATACACTCAGGCTAGTCAAGGAGAGACCGCAGGGCAAGCCGGCTAGCTCAGATGGTGTCGGATGCAGTTGTGTTCTGTTAGAAGTACAGACATCTAGCGACGACCACGAGGCTAGCTTGGTTTTGCCGCCCGGAGCTATGTCGTTGCGACGAGAAGGCAGGGTACCTGCGAGTACGAGTGCCGAGACCGCGAGCTTTGTGAGCCGCGCCGAGGGCAAACGACGAAGGCGCAAGCCGAGAAAGTCGGACTCGGGCGGCGATACGGGCCAGGTGAAGCGCTCCAACAGCCAAGCCGTTAGGAAAAAGCGGAGTAGGGTGAACCCGAAGCTTAGGCGGCTGCTGAAATCTAGAATAGGCGTGAGGCGCGTCGCAGGAGAAAGGTTTGCACATGAACTCAGACGTCGCAAATGCCGCCAGTTCTTAGTGGTGTCAAGGCATTGTAAGCAGAACAACGTAGCGAAGAATCGGGTATGCTCGATAGTCTGCTGCAATGGCCTCTCCCTTTCTGGGGGAAAGAAAGGCTACTGCCCAGCGGTCAAAGGGACAGCGCGCACGCGGGTCCGTGAATGCGCCGCTCTCCCAGTATTTGTTGGCCGCGGGTCGAAAGTCGCCGGTGCTTGCAGCTCTTGTTTATTCTTGTGTCGCGACTGGACTACGCGTAGACCTGAGGATGGGAGACCCTCTCGAGCGCGTCTGAAACGACGTGTTTGCGCACACCTAGCGATTAAGAGCATACCACCGTGAAAGCCGATTTTATTATGTCTTTTTAGTAATAATTTTGTTTTGTTTGTTTCGTTGCGTTAAAGTTCAGTCGCGTGTTGAGCCTATGAAAGGTTGGATGTGCAGAGAAGAGCACATCTTTTATGCTCTGGTCCCTTTTATTCGCGAGACACCGACATTTTTAGTTGGTTAATCATTTTACTGAGACCTGATTGCTGAACTCTCGAGTAGAGAAAGCGTCAGTGTTTTCATTTGTTTGGTATTTTTACGTATTTCTAGGCTAGGCAAAGCCTAAATGCTTAGTTTAGATTATGACTTGTTTTTGTATTGTACGCGTTAGTTCTAAGTGTCAGTGCAGAATTTTGACTCACCTTTGCTTTCATGTAGTTCGTGCGAGTTTTAGTATTTGTTTTTTTTTGTTTTTTTTTTGTTAGGACCGCTTCTGTGCTTTAGAAATGTGGTGGTCGTTTTGCCGAGCGCATTTATACAGCACTAAGTGGAGGGCTATTTCTTTATGCGGTGACAGTTCTCGGGTTTAATTCCGTACTTTTGCGAAGTGGCGCCCAGGCGCACAGATTAGCTGCGTTCAGCCTTTGCGTCATGGCTTTCGGTGGCAAAATTAAGTCATCTTCGGCAACCTTGATATTTGTCAACCTGCTTGCATTACAGTTAAGAATCGCTTACAAAGCAATTCTGATTTGATTAACCCTCGCGCATTGACAATTAAAGAAAAAAAAGAAAAGGTCCGTATTTCGAATTTCACTCTCCGATACGTGTCTCGTGTTCGGGATTTTTTTTTGTTGTTGTTTTGTTTTGTTTTGTTTTGTTTAGCGTAGCCAGATCTCGGAAAATGTTTTGTTCGATGATTTTGGTCTGGCGGTTTGAAGAGCATTCGGAGGGTGCTTGCTTTGGCCGGAGTGGTTTGGCGTTGTTGATTCTCGGTCGTTCCAGTGGACATTATCAGGACCGAGCAGCATAAAAGACCACCGGCGGGAAAAGCGGCAGAGCCGATACCTCCAAACCATCCTAGACGTCGCTCAACCGGCGCATCCAATCTTCCGAGCTGCGTCGGACAGCTCGACCTCTGGATGCATTGTCTGGCGGCGGGGGTGCTGTTGTGCCATAGCACCTGCCTTCATCGCCACCCGTCCCTCTCGGTCCTGCCGACTAGTCGCCAACGGGACGCGGCGACATAATGCGACGCGGGTGGCTCAGCAACCGCCCCGTCTGGATCCTGTCAACGAGTCGCCAAGGGGATGCGACGACACAATACGGCGCGGGGGGACCTCGGCAACTGCCCCGTCTGTGTCCTGCCGACGTGCAAGAAGCCCCGGCCATCATCGCCACCCATCCCTCGGGGTCCTGTCGACGAGTCGCCAGGGGGACGCGACGACACAATGCGACGCGAGTGACGTCAGCAACCGTCCCCTCTTCCTCCTGTCGACGAGGAGCCGCCGCCAAGGGGATTTAAGGAGGAACCGGCCCATTGTTAAGCGAGAGAGTCGCCACCGGCCGCCCCGTCGGTCTGGTGCGCTCTTACCTGGTCTTACTGCTTTTACCAGCTATCACCAGCTAATGGCAGCTATTACCAGCTATTACCTGCTATTCCTGCTATATCTGTACATATTTGTACATGTTGTATAAAGTTTTCGTCTCCTCTTCGCCTGCTTCAAGACTCCGTCTCTCGTCCCGGACCCCGAGTCGCAATAGCGGGTAACGTGTATTATTTCCGGGCCCGGGCCGGGCCCGGGTCTCGCCATAAAAGTTTTGATCAGGCTCGGGCGGGCAGTCCAATGTAAAAGCGGGCCCGTGCAGTGCTCTAACGTGCACTACAACGCAAGCACATGGGCGTTTTTGCATTTCGCCTCCATCGAAATGCGGCCGCTGCGGCCGGGATTCGATCCCGTGATCTCGTGCTCAGCAGCGCATCGCCTTAGCTGACAGAGCCACCGCGGCGGGTGCCAGGCCGTGATTTTTAAACGCGCTCCGAAGTTTCGCAATCATCACAGCAGAACGCAAAAATCTCCGGCTCCGAAAGTGGCGTGAGCGCTTCGGGAGATCGCAAATATCGCGATTCCGCTGCCTGTGAGGCTCATCTTGTAAATACATCGAATAGCAGCGAGTCGGAGGACGCTGACTTTTCGGGCGGATTTCGTGAAGCACGCCCAACTGTAGTGCTCGCAGTTAAATTTTTGTAGCGGAATACCTGGTAAATGAAAATTTAGATTTTCTTTCGGCGAAACATTGTCTTCGATCCGAAGAAGTTGTTCTTCCAAAGATGACTGTCAGCTGTAAGAACCTATTGCTGACACAGTTGCGGAAGGATTCAGCAGTTCAGAACCAAATGAATTATTAAAGACGATGGCGCTTTTTAACAGCGGAGCTATTTAGGCCGAGCGTTAGTTCGTAACGTGCAAAGAGAAAACAGGGGCCGATCCTGGTGGTAGTGCAGTAACGGTCCAAGCGCAATGGCACATAGCCCTGTGAACTAGCGAAGCTCAGCCTGGCTAACTCAAGCTAAGCATGGTTGGGAATAGTGAAGCTTACATCGATGGCCAATCGATAGCCAATAAACAGCTAATCAATAATCGATCAATTATCCAATAAATACCGGAAAATGCTGGGGATGACTTGGTAGTGCTTAGCCTAGCCCAAATATATGGCCAATGCCTTGCGATAGCCAATCGATAGCAGAATGATAATCGGTCAATCATAAATAAATACGGGAAAATTCTGGGGATGACTTGGTAGTGTTCAACCAAGCCCAAAAGCCAGGACTAGCTAGGTGCACATCAGCTCCACTGTCTCTTTAGCATTGCGCCTCCAGTGCAAGCTACGGTAATTTTTGTTTTCGTCCGTAACGCTAGAAAACAGGTTCTATTTATTTTCATTAAATAATTTTGAACGCCTTGCCGTAGAATTCTCTAGGCTAGGTGAGGGCCGTAGTTATAAGTGTTTCCAGCTTGTATGAACAAATTCTAAAATTTCAGTGCCCGGAAGAGTCATTTTACCAAAACAACGTAGTAGTATTACGACAACGATCGCAGTAAAGCTAGGAAGTCACAACCAATGACCAAACTCAAAGCGATAGTAACCAATTAGCTGCGCACTCCAATTTATTCTTCGATAACATTTCGGAACCACGGGTTGATTTCCATTATCTAAATGTTTTTTTTTTTCAGACATTACGCGCAGCGCCTTTGTTGGCATTATTGCGGGGGGCACAAACATTCATAAAATAAATCCGCAGTCTTGCGGCCAACCAAATCTGGTGCCAACAAATTCCATTGGGAAATAGTTTGGGGGAAAATGAATTTTTGAATAGATCAGTCCTGGGGGTGTATGGCCGAACTTTAAATTTGTGATCCAAACGGGAGGACTGATAATGCGCCGGTAGTAGATATTCTGAAGCATTGATTCCTGTTTGCTTGTTATAAATTGAATAAAAAATACTTGTGTCTAAGATTACGTTTTCGCTCTTTTAAAGATTGCCACTTGAGGTCTCTTTTCATGTCTCTAGAACTTCCGTACCGATCATACTTCCCCAGAACAAATCTGGCTACAATAGACTGAATACGTTCAAGTGCATCAATATGTACCTTATCAAACGGGTCCCACATAGGACAGGCATATTCCAATATAGGCCTGACATAGGCATGGTATGCGGTCTGTTTAACTTCTTTAGTCACATGTTTAAGGTTTCGTTGTAGAAAACCAAGGGCTTCTCCTGCCCTGCTAACAACACTGTTGATTTGTTCTGACCAAGTCCCTTCCTAAGAAAATGTAACGCCCAAATACTTGTATTTGTTCTCCTTCCTAATACTTCATTGTTTAAGGCGTACTGACTCGTTAGCCTATTGACCCTTTTAGTAAAGCTGACGTGAACACACTTCTTGCTGTTTAGTGTCATGTCATTATTTTTACACCATGCCTCTACGTGATTAATATCTTCCTTAACCTGTGTGGAATCCGTTTGGTCAATCAAATTAGTATACAATATACAATCATCGGCAAACATTCTAATCTTACTCTTCAATACATCCGAAATATCATTTATGAACACAAGGAAAAGAAGTGGGCCCAATACTGAACCCTGTGGTACCCCTGAAGTGACAGAAACTAAACATGAACATGATCCACCTAAAACCACCCTCTGTTTTCTTGAGGTTAAGTAATCCATAATCCATCTGCAAATGGCTTTGTCAATGTTTAAATTCTGCAACTTTTGTATTAAAACTGAATGTGATACCGTATCAAACGTTTTTTGGAAATCTAAAACTAAACAATCAATCTGTCCTGTGTTGTCCAACTATATCGTGATAGAATTCCATTAATTGGGTTGTACATGAAAATCCTTTTCGAAAGCCATGTTATCTAGGATTAAAAAATGCAACAGAAGTCAGGTGATTCATTAGGCCGGAACATAGAACATGCTCAAGTAGTTTGCAACAAATCGATGTCAGGGATATAGGCCTGTAATTGGACACTTCTAATTTACAGCCACTTTTAAAAACAGAGACAACGTTAGCAACCTTCCAGTCAACGGGAAGCCTTCCTTGTGCTAGTGATTTGAGCTAGTGATTAACATAAAGATAACGTGCTGCTGCCTCACAACAATCTTTCAAAACCCTTGGAGAGATACCATCTGGTCCAGTTGCTTTATTTTCGTCAACATTTAGTAATAGTTTATATATCATATTAAAGAAAGTTCTACGTGCTCCATGGGCAAACACTGTTGTCTTCTACACTCAACCCTAACCTGTATTCAGGGCGAAATACCAATCTGAAGAAGTCATTGAAAAGTGTGGCCTTATCCCTATCAGTAATTGTCAAACCATCATGACGTAGACTTGGCGGACTAACTTTCTCGCTAGCACAGCGTTTCATATGCTTGCAGGACCCCTTTTTATTAGGAAATTCAGTAGACAAGCCGTCAAAATACTTTTCCCTATCTTCTCTCGATTTTATTTATTAAGTGCCGTTAAGTCCTTCAGGTTGTCAAAGTTATAAGGACATTTATTTTGGCAGTATCGGGAGAAAGCCCTCTTGCGCTCTTTGATAAGCTTAATGAGATAGCCATTAATCCAAGGCTTCTTGAACTAGCTTCACTTACTGCTTGATAAGCTCGGAACGTGACGTTGAATGAGACAAGTAATGCGCTCTTTAAAGATTAACCATAACTGATCGACGCTTGTTTCGTCTGCACTACATTTGAATGAAAGAAACTGATTTTCTAGTTGCGTTGATATTGCATCGTAGTTGGCTTTATTGTAAATGAAGATTCTCCTCGACTTGCATGTCTCTCTTTTAATAGTAGCTTTAGATACGTTCGCGACGACAGCGTTCAAATTGCAGTCACCCGGAAGAACGACAGAATCTTTAGAAAAACGGCAGGCAATTTTTCTCAGCTGACGCATAACCCTTGGCTCAAAAACCGGAGGACGATAAAAAGCACCAACAACAAAACTAGAACGGTCACTGTGCCCTATGCGACACCAAACAGATTCAGTTTCATTGTTATCAATAAAGATTTCCTCGGACACAAGCGAATCCCTCACAAGAATGAAAACACCGCCACCATGTTTTGACCGGTCTTTCCGATATGCCTGAAAATTACACGGGAACATCTCCGAGTTCAGAACTGTTCCATCAAGCCAAGATTCTTACCCAATGACTATGTCACCGTTTACTCATTTGATAAGGCCATCCAGGTCATCAAATTTATTCTTCACACTACGGCAGTTTATAATCAGCAAAAGAACATCACGGGCCCATAGCGAGGCTTCTTTTTTCTTTCATTTTGGGCCTATCACGAGCGCCGTACTTTTACTACGTCCTGTGCATCAGTATCGCAAGTATAAGTTTTACAATCAATGGTAAGCTTATCAAAATACAGTTTCACAACGTGGTTCTCTTTTTTTTTGCTTTTGCATATTGCCATGAGTGCTTTCTTTTTCACGTACCTGTTGAGAATCGTCATCGCTAAGTGAATAGCCAGAGTATTTTAATTTGTGCGCATTCCTGAAGAGCTCCGCTTTTTCTTGGAAGTTATAAAGCCGTAGAATGACCGGTCTGTTCTTGTCTCGCTTCTTCTTTCCAATGTAATGAATTCTTTCGACACTCGTTAACGTGACGCCTATTTTAGAATTAAAAACATCCTCTAGAACTATTTTACGCAGTGATTCAGTCGTATCACTGGTACTTTCCCGCAGACCATAGATGATCAAGTTATTACGCCTACTGTTTTCAAGATTATCTAACTTCGCTTGCCTTTCAACCATGCTAGTCGATATTTGGTCCACCGCTTTCTCGCGATGTTCAATTTGTACACCACTCCCGGCAAGACGCTTTAGCTCGCATTCGATTGAATCCAACCTCTGGTTCGTACGAGCAATGTAGCCGTCAAGCTTCTTGCCAATTTTTCCCATCATCTCTAGTAATTCTTTTTCACCTTTAAGCAGCTCTGTCATATCAGGATCATTAGCACCTGGCTTTAATTCAATATCTCCGCTCAGCAGCAGAACCAACATAAAGCAGCATGAAAGCGCTCCGCCACTCCCTCACAAAAGGATCTTGGGCAAAGCAATACCACCACGCACCGAAAACTCGTGGTGCATTTGGAATAGGAAGGTTTATCATGTTGGGTCCAGCTAGGCTTTGGTGGGCAGCTGCATTAAAGAATACCGCAATATTCTAATTGGCTGGTAATTGTTTGCATAAATAGGGGCAAAAGTAAGCAGAAATTATCCGATTGCACGCATCCCTCCCCAACGACTTAAACCTAAAACATAGATAGGGCTTCTCATCATTTGAATGAGCAATTACATAACTGTAGTTTGCTATATTTATACTGACCCTCGATCAACCAGGGAACACCCGCTCGCGATGGTGACAACAACTTGCTTCCATTAAATGGGCATTTTTATTGCTTCGAGAATACAAAAAAATGCAATCGTAAAGTACTGAAGGAAAAGAAAATATTGAAAAAAATCGGTCATGCAAATGTTCGTCAAAGATTCGCGCCGTCTCTGCTGCGCCGGCGCAAACACCACCTCACACCGTCGTCGTTCGTTGCAAGGTGCTGAACACAAACGAAGCGAAACAGCCACCGCGGAGCCAGGGACTGTAGTTAAGGGCCCGTTATTTCGTTGGAGCCGACAGAAACAAAGCCTGCCAGCGCTGCTGTCCCAGACGTCTGCAGGTATCATGGACAGCATCACCAGCTAGACGTCGCTTTGTGGAGGATGACAACAGCCGTGAAAGTTCTTCACAGCTGGATGACGATCGTGTTGAAATGCTTGTCGAGGTTACGGGCGTTGATGGCACGAGGCGTGACGTGTCTTCCAACCGTCCGTCGCTTTGATCTCCCGGCAGCGTTCGTAGTTTCCATCGGCGTTGCTCCCAAGCCTAATTTCCCAAAATGGAGAGGGCGTGTGGGTGCTTGCGCAGTGGTCTCACCTCGAGCGGCGACAGGTGCGTCGTGGTTGTCTCGCAGCCCTTAGCCGCTGCCGTGCTCCGACACACAGGTACGTGAAGGAAGGAGACCCCACCGGTCCCGTCACACATCATGCTGTTCGTCTCGTCCACCCTGGTCGGCGTCCTGAGCTCACAGAATCGTGATGTGGTCCGGGTCGGGATCGCCAACATACAAGTGACAGAACTTTGGCGCGTTCACTTCGTCTTCGTCTTCTTGGTCGTTTCCTGTGTTCTCGAAAGCAAAAAGTGGTTCGTGCCGTCGAATGGTTGCGTGAGATCAGTAACCGACGATATGGGTTGCGAAAACATGCACTAAATACGATATATAACATGTATGTCCGACCATTCATAGAATTTGGGTGCGTCTTGTTTTCCGGCAGCCCAGCTTATAAAATTCAGCATCTCATGCTATTAGAAAGGGAAGGTCTGCGATCGTGCCTTGGACTTTCTAAGTTTTTTGCGAACACCGTTCTGTATGTGAAAGAGCGAATACCATGTTTAAAAAGTAGATCATAATTCGTACTGTCCAAACGTACGCAACAGTTGACGACACTCCTCAAAGAAGATTAATGTATGTTGTCGTTGATGACCCAAGTGAATTATTAAATCATCATTGTTTCGGTGCGAACGCGGGCAAAACGCCGACGGCGTCGACAACAGTTCTGAACGCTGCTGGTGCTGCTGCATGTCTAAGTTTATACAGGTGATAAATCTACTATCCTTGCTCCGTATAGCTCTACTATTTTGCTATCGCAATTGATGCTTCGCCTTTTGGGTGAAACTGCGACATTTGTTTCATCTCCGCTAACAAAAAAGTTGTCGCAGTTTCACCTGAAAGGCGAAGCATCAATTGCGATAGCAAATTTGAAGAGAGATATACGGAGTAATGATAGCAGCTTTATCAGCTGTATAAACTTGGACATGCAGCAGCACCGGCAACACGCAGAACTGTTGTAGACGCCGTCGGCGTTTTGCCCGCGTTCGCTCAAAATGCGCGCGGCGTTGGTGACTGTTGCCGGCGCCTCCGATATAAATAAGCATTTGGTGCCGCAGCTAAACGTCGCCTCCCTTCCCTCCCCCCCCCTCCCCCACGGCCTGTCGCGCGTCGGAAGAAGGCACGTTTGCTCTACATATATGGTGATTGTAGAGGAGGAAAGAGACGCCTACTTCTGCAGCCCTTAAGGGAGCACAGCGCAGAACGCGCGTTCGTTCTCCGCCGTGCGTTCACTCCCCGTGAAAGCGCGCGTCCCTCGCACCCTTTCACTCGCACATACAGCGTTCGGCGCGCGGCGACGATTTCATCTCCATTGACGTCATACGGAACCTCACGGCGACGGCGACGGCGACGCCGACGGCAGAAATCTGCTTTTGAGTGTCCATATAATTGCTATCGCAATAAAATGAGCGAAGGTGCTCCCAGATCGACAAAGAAGCGCTCGCGCTGACTTAGGTAGCCGAACGATTTCATGGGTACATCAAAGTTGCTTTTGAAACTTACCACGAACCATTGGTATGTCTGTTGGGTCACATGGACATTTGACGAGTACATCAAAGTTGTTTTTGAAACTTACCATGAACCATTGGTATGTCTGCTGGGTCAGATGGACAATTATGCTATCCCACCAAGAAGCCAGTGATTCCGGCTAGTATGTCTGATGCGCTATCACTTCCACGTCACTTATGTGTATAGTAGATCCAAGGTATATGGCAGATCCCTTATCAGTGTTGACTCTTTCACGCTCACCAACTAAGTGCACAAAAGTCGAAAACGGTTCTGCCGTTGTAAAGATAACCAGCTGTTTAAACGTTTGTCTGAATGAGAAGCGTTTAGAACTTCCTGACAAAAATGAAAATGGGTCATGCCAACGACGAGGTGTGCAAAGCTATGCCCAAACTATGCAAGATGATTTCGCCAATAACACAGAACGTCCCTTGCTATCTCGTGCCATATTGGCAAGATGGAGTGCTGCTTGTTTGGGTGCTGTGAAAAGGAACGAGGCTGTATTCCGCAGTCTGTCAGAATTTGCGGGCGAATTTTACGGTGGTCTCCAAGGTATTCGTTTTCGGCGACGGGGTAATCGCCCTCGGACTTTATACGGAATGTCACGGCGACGGCAGAGATGAGCCTGGAGTGTCCACATAATTGTTGTCGCAATAAAAAAGCTGCAATTACATATAGGAAATATGCGTAATCATTTTTTTTTCATGGAAACGGCCGAAATAACATGGCTTTACAGTACATAATTCGGGCCTTCTTATAAGACACAAAAATGCCATATTTCCTTGTCATTTTGGGAGTGCTGAATTCTGTGTTTACCCACGCCATAGTCATTTGTTCTTTTGAAGAATTATACATCTTTAACAATTATTCGTCATCTTCATCTAAGTCGACGTTCAGAGGTGGATAACTTGGTATCAACTCAGTGCCTGGAAATTTTAATACCTCACAGTAGACCATCATGAAACGCATTTCTATACGCACATTAGAAAGGCACTGACACAAAATTTTGGCCACTTCTGTTTTTTTTTCTGGCTTTTTATGTTCCAGATAGCCGACTTCATAATTATGGCACGGAAACTGAATTTTTCGAATGCGCCAGAAAT
Organism: Dermacentor silvarum; assembly: GCF_013339745.2. Classification (NCBI taxonomy): domain Eukaryota; kingdom Metazoa; phylum Arthropoda; class Arachnida; order Ixodida; family Ixodidae; genus Dermacentor; species Dermacentor silvarum. The sequence continues at coordinate 362,674,032 of NC_051154.1, forward strand.
GAGCAATAAAGTACACTTTGTACGGCCCGTTCAAAAACTCGTGTCAAGGGAGCTTTCTTGCGAATATTTATTTGCAGAAAAAAAAACTAAACCATTTCCAGGTTTATCAAAAAGCCGAAAAAAGTACGCCGAAATTTGGAAAAATAAAATTCGATAAGGCTCAACCCTGATTATGGTTTATTGCCTTTTTTATGTTTTTTTCTTTCCACGGTGAAGCATCAGCCTCATATGGTGATAACGATATCGATGACGAACCTGGATCATGGCTTGTACCCATTAAGGTTATAGGCCAAGAATCAGGTGACAGTTGGTGGCGAAAGAAAATTCTTATTTGAAAGTGAGAAACGCAAAGTAAACGGAAAAAAAAACTACGGAAGATTTTGTAATAACTGGACTAGTATGGCAGGGAGCAGTCAGGCTAACCGATGTGTCAATTTTAAAAGAGGTTACAATCAAGCAGTATATATATGGAATGTTGATAAAGAATTTGGAGAAACTAATTTCAGTGAAATGAATGCTGATCTGAATACAGAACGGTGTTTCCAAGAAACTTAGGGAGTCCAAGGCAGAATCGCAGAGCTTCACTTTCTAGTAGTATGCGATGCTGAATTTTATACCCTGGGCTCCCGGAAAACAAGACGTGCCCAAATTCAATGATGGGTCGTACATACATGTTATATATCATATTATTGTATGTTTTCGATGACCGTATCGTCGGTTACGGATTTTAGGCAAACATCCCCCAGCACCAGCCATGTATTCTTTCGAAAACGCAGGAAACGACAAAGAAAACGATGACGAAGAGATCACGCCAATGTTCTGTCACGTGTCTGTTGGCGATCCCGTCCCGGACCAAGTCACCATTTCGTGAGCTCAGGACGCCGACCGGGGTGGACGAGACGAAGAGCGTGATGTGCGACGGGAGCGGTGAGGTCTCCTTCCTTCACGTACCTGTGTGTCTGAGCACGGCAGCGGCTAATCGCGGCGAGACCACCACGACGCACCTGTCGCCGTTCGAGATGAGACCAATGGTCAAAGCAACGACACGCCCTCTCCATTTTGGGCAATTAGGCTTGAGAGCAACGCCGGTGGAAGCTACGGACGCTGCCGGGAGATCAAAGCGACGGACCGTTCACAGACAAGGGAACACACGTCACGCCTTCTGCCGTCAACGTACGTATCCTCGACAAGCATTTCAACACCATCGTCATCCAGCGGTGATAAACTTTCATGGCTGTTGTCATCCTCCTCATCGCGACGACTAGCTGGTGAAGCGGTCCCTGACGCCTGCAGAATGCTGGGACAGCAGCGCTGGCAGGCGTCGCTGCTGTCGCCTGCTACATTAACACGGGCTCGGAACTGCAGTCGCTGGCTCCGCGGTGGCTATTTCGCGTAGTTTTGTGCAACAGCTTGCAACGGACGATGACGGTATGAGGTGGTGGTGCTTGCGCGGGCGCAGCAGAGATGGCGCAAATTTTTTTGCGCATATCTTTTTCACAAATTTTCAGAATGTTTTCCTTTTCTTCAGTATTTCACGATTGCAATTTTGTATTCTTGACGCAATAAAAATGCCTACTTAAATGTAAACAGGCTGTTGTCATGGTCGGGAGTGGCAGTTTCCTGGCGGAGCGAGGGTCATTATAATGAAAGCGACAACTGCAGTTATGTAAATGCTGTTTGAAATAATGGGAAGCGCTAATAATGCGTTTAGTTTAAAGTACTTAAAAAGGGATGTATTCAATCCGATAATTTCTCCTAAATTTGGCCGATATCTTTATACAAAAAAATAACGGCCAGTTAAAATATTGATGTATTATTTTATGCAGCTGCTCACCACAGCCTTGCAGGACCAACGTATTAACATTTAGATAATAGAAATCAACCCGTGGTTCCGAAATCTTATCGAAGGACAAATTGGAGTGCGCAGCTAATTGGTTACCATCGCTTTGAGTGTGGCCATTGGTTGGTACTTCCTAGCTTAATTGCGCTCTTTGTCGTATTCCTACAGCGTAGTTTTGGTAAAATGACAGTTCCGGGCACTGAAATTCTAGAATTTGTTCATATAAGCTGGAAATACTCATAACAACGGCCCTGGCCTAGCCTAAAGAATACTACTGCAAAGCGTTCAAAATTATTTAATGAAAATCGAATAAAATCTGTTTTCTAGCGTTATGGACGAAAAGAAAAACGCGATCGTCTTTAATAATTCATTTTGTGCTGAACTGCTTGAACTTTTCTGCAACTGTGACAGCAAACGATCCATGCAGCTGACACCATCATCTTTGGAAGAAAAACTTCTTCGGATCGAAGACAATGTTTGGCTCGATAATAACCGCTTCACCATGAATTTACTGGAACCAAGCAGCGTCTGGTTGCATACGCAATCTGCGAGGCAGCAAGTAATGTCTTGCAGGTATGGAAATTAAAAACCATCGTTAATTACAAAACTAATGCTGACAATGCACTTCCATCGTACATTTGAGCGTTCCTGAGTGGACTGAATTTTCTCCAGGGCAAATTATTCGCGACATATATGTAAGTCGCCTGTCCGATACCTAGCAGCTGCAATCTCATACGTCTGTCAGTAGATTGGAATAAATGGTTTCTGTCATGTTATAGTCGGAACCCACTAAGCAAAAGAAACAAACCAAAATTACATCCAATATTCAATCCAACCTAGGAATCCATTTCGACTCCACAGGCTGCGGATTGAGCGGAGCTACCATATATAGAACGTCGGCTGCCTTGCCCTGTCGCAAGCTATTAGTGAAATCTGGAGGTTGCTGCTCATTTCAGGCTAAATAGCTTAGCTCAAAGCTTGTCATGGGCCGCGCCTGTTTCCCGCAACAAGTTTCGCTCCTAGAGCGGTGTCTCAGTCCGCACTAAGTGTTGCGAATTGTTCCGGTTAGATCGTGCTTGAGATTCAGGAAACCTTACGCAATACAGGGTGCAGCCTTATACGTTTCCTGCCGAAATGCGGCTGCACCGTTACGAATGTTTGTCAACATGGCGGCTGCAACGCCGCCGCACGAAAGGTACGGGAAACTCATCACCGCTGCGTATCCGCGCCTTGGGGATCAGGCTTCGTCAAGACAAGCGTGTGCTAGACCGTGCCACAACTCGCATTTGCGCAATGACAAAGTGCAAGCAATTTTTCGTTATTTAGTGCAGTTTGGAGGCACCTCCAGGACTAACAGCAAAGGTGAAATGGGGACAGCAAGGCTACAACCTGGTCTGGTCCGTCGGTTGGCGTCTCACCGAAGGCCTGCGTTGCCCATGGTATATAAAAACATATACACCCGAGGCACATGGAAGCCGTGGGCATGTAGGCTCTGAGTAGCTGCATTAAAGAATCGCGCAAGATGCTAACTGGCAGTTGACTGTATGATGAAGACAGGGAAATACAAAAGCAGAAATTATCTGAATAAAGTGATACCTGAATAAAACCTGTCCACTGAAGAAGATAGCGCATAGCATTATTATATTAACTGTATTGCGGCCACCTGAATCCACACCAGTTTCCCAGACGTGTGACTCGACCGTCTCGGATTTGGCGTGAAAAAGTCATGGACGTGAACTATTTTGCTCAGTGTGATCTCCCATGATATTGCAGCTTAAAAAATGTTTTCTTTGACGTGCGGTGCTTGCGAAGTTTCTGTAGTACACGAAACGTGCTACAGCGTAAAAATACAACAATATATATATATATATATATATATATATATTGGCCACGGGCCAGGCCCACGGCCGAAATACTTGCTGGATCCGGCGACATTTTGTCTTGGAATATGTACATATTTATGGATTAATTTAGACTCTAAAGCTTCACAAGGAGGCGTACCGAAGCTCCAAAGATTTGTCTCCACTATGTCAAGATGCTTATTTGTAAGTTTGGTCATGAAAAGTTCCTCACACTTTAAAATATTTCACACCCTTAGAAGTAAATAGGGGTGTAAAGCTGAGCGATTTGACCATTTTTTACTGGCATAAGTGCAATCTATTATTCGTTTCTCCTAAATATTTTATTTGGTTTTAAAAGAGCTGCATATTACGGAAAATGTTTATGTGCGTCAGTAAACTGTAAGTATTTTCAGAAATAACATGCTAAACATACCGTAATTTCGATTTTCGTTCACTTCCGTCCCCGATTTTCGTAATGCGGTACTCCCTGTAAAAATATGAGATAAATTGCACAAGATATAGGCGTTTGATTTAGGTGTTCGATTTCCGTCATCTCATTTTGATTTTTGTTTTAAGCGAGACACGAATATTTGAACTTGGCCCTTGTGCCACGCTCGGCATAGTTCCGTGTTGCCACTTCACCGCAAAGCGCAATGGCTGTCTTGCTTCGCACAGTGGGCGCGCGCACTTTTGTAGCGTAACGCGACCTTTCTCAGCACATGATAGCTCGACTGCTTCGCCCTGTTTTATTAAGTGTGATAAAATTTCTCTTTTTGCTGTCGTTTTGTCGTATCTCCTAGAGTGCGCAAGGAGCCGAAAGGTCGGGTTAGAACTCGCAGAGTTCACTACTTTTACCGCGTCCTGTTTAGAGCGAAGCTGTATATGGCTAGGGTAAAACCGTCGTCCGCGAACAACCCACGAACTGGCTCAGGCATTCGTCGTCGTCGTCTCCTTCCACAGCTGGCTCCGTTGCCGCTCATCATTCCAACGTAGAATTTCACTTCTCTTTGTCGTCGTAATGGGGAGGCCGCGTTTACAGGGGTATGAGCCATTGCTTAATGGGGATATGAGCCATTGATTGCCAGGAGGAACCTATCATCGGCATCATCATCTATCATCGTCAGCAATGGCTCTAGCGTCGTCGTCTTTTTCCACAGTTGGCTCGTTAGCGCCCCTCGGCGCAACCACTTGAACGCGCTCGCACGTTCACCGTCGTCTTCTTCTACAGTGGCTGTGTTGCCGCTCATTATTCCAGAGAATTTTGTGAAATTTTTTCTGGGGGTATGAGCCGTTCATTGACTGACGCATTTAATAACAGCGGTGATACAAAAAATGTTTGGGCATACCTATCGTCACGATAAATATGCTCGTACTTTTGTTCTAAAGTCTATGGCACCTCTGTGTCGTGTGTTAAACAGCTTCGCTAGTCATCAACATTCTCAGAGTGGAATGGCTCACAATTTTTTTTCTTACATACCTCTTAATAGACTTGCCTCAGAAACTTCAACACGCACACATGAACGTGCGCATGCGAGAATATATCACTCGTCGAGTATTCATCACGAATATAGGAGTAGAGAGCGGCGCCGCCACCGCTTCTTGGCGCAGCTGTAATAATGGCCAGCTTGTGGCGCGGTAACGAGAAGTTGAGTGCACCGTAGTTTCATTGTTATTGTACGAACAAAGAAACTTCGCAGCCTAAACGATGAGTGGTCTTCTTTTTCTCTTAGAATTGGACGAAGCCTGAGACCGGCTGCTGACAGAATTCTACTTGGGCTCAGTGCTGTGCTGGAAACTATGTGAAGCGCGATTGTCGCTGCGACTTTAGTATCACGCGTGCTTTACGGTCAATGGCAATAATCGAGTACGATTAGGCTCTGCTCCGCAATTTTTCGGGAGCAATCGCGTGTATTTGGCGCTCAAATTTTGGGACTAACATAGTTGTCGGCGAAGAAGAATACAAAGTGTCTAAGTAAAAAAGGTCACCTTGCAAAAACTGGCTTGAAGTCAACTTAGTAAAAGCGATTGGAATTTGAATTTTCAAGTCTGTAGCATGCGTCCTGGACTGCAGCTAGTCCGTATATGCAAACAATGATGATGTTGATGATTACCACTCATCGTGATGAAGCTGTTTTTAACATTAAATTAGAGTCAGTTACCTCATTCACACACATTGACCCAACTGCCAATAGACCCCCTTTCATGCCATTTTGATCGCATGCGCGGTCTGAAGACTCCCAGCACAGCACTTTGTATTCATTTATCCGGGATAAACGCTACAAGCGTAACAAAGCTGGTCGATCATGCGCTCTTCTTTTTCGTTTTCAAACTCCTCAGACAGGCGTGGCAATCGTAATGAAAAAAAAAGAAAACAGGACGTAATAAAACAAGTGACGTCAGAGAGGTTTCGCCCGACCCTCGGCTTCTTGTGCACTGTGGGAGGAAGGACAACATGCAGCACAGAGAGAAACGAGTTATTAGTTATTCGGACAAAGAAACGCAGCCGTGCCGTCATCTGCAGAGGAAGCCAACGTTTCTCTACCAAACTGCAATTGCTGACACCGTGGCCGGCATCGAACCCACGACCTCAGGCTCAACAGCGCAACGCCATAACCACTAAGCCACCGCTGTGTGTAGCCAAAACCAATCACCTGGTTCCATTTGGAGTTTTTATACTAATTATCGACAGAAAAATGCATTTCAACGGTAACCTCATAGATATGACCGGTGAACATATTTATCTCGAAGTAGTATTCGTGTTATGCCGTACACTCCGTTCCAAGGAATCCTTCAAGAGAAAGACCAACTCGCGAAAAATAGTCTCGATTGTAATTACCAGGTAAAATGGAGCAGTTGTAGGATTAGAGAAAAAATCTTTCACGTTTGAACACCAAAATTGTATTCATTAGCGTACAATACGTATTCCGATGCTCGTTAGGATGGTTTCTTTTAGCACACTGAAAGCGTGCGCACAAAATGGCTTACACGCCTAAAACAACGCACGTGAAATAAGAAAAACTGTATTTTCTCAGCATAACAAAATTCGAATTCACAAAAACGTAACGCACGAATACTGAACATTAGCCATTGAATCACTGGCAGTGGCAGCAAGAGCTGCCCGTCGACGATCAAGACGCAACTGTTCCGAACAATGGAGACCCAGTGTTCCACTGGTTCACCGTCAGAGCCAGAGCTAGAGGTGAAAATACTAGCCAGCAGCGCTTGCAAGGACGTTACTCGGGCAGCCTTGGCGTATAACACGAGTATTTTGGCGGCCCCGTGCCCGCACCTTGCCTGCAGTCGTCTAGTCAGGCCACAATACCAGCGAAGGCAGTCTATTGTAAAACTCTGCTGGTCAAAAAGGCAGCGACGACCGCGCGGCCAGCTGCTCCGTTTCAACAACACAGCAGCACGTGGCAGGCACAGCGACCTCGAGGACCCACTCCTCTTCTGCCGTGATAGGTGGTACCAGGTGCAGCCGCAGACGCCCGACACTTTAGCGATGCTGAGCGAGGCTGCCGGTGCATCCTGTCGCCAATGGGTGGCGTTCGGAGACATCACCACCTATCTGCTGGCTAGCAGCGGGGACCTGCAAAGACGAGACAGAGATCGTTGTGCGATCGTGGCCTTAATTAAGAGATATCCGTCGGCAGCTGTACTTGCTTACTCGGGCTCGCATACACAAAACGCAAGAGGCGAAACAACATTGAAGCCAAGACAACATTATAACACGGCACGCACAGTGGTGTGATTATATAGTTAGCCCATCAAATCCATCAGTCGGACTTTTTTTCAATTGTGTACTCATTAAAGGAACCGCGAGACAGGTTAGATAGTTCTGATTCAATAATAACAACAACGTGCGAGAAAGACAACCGGCAGGAATCAATTCAAAGCACCGAGAGGTGACCCTCAACTGAATTTTATTTGAAGAAACCAAGAGGACCAAATAATACGCCGGCGTAGACCACCACGGGAGAAAATCCTCTGGGAGTTGTCTAATCATCTGTAAGCAATGTGCCACTTGCTCATCTCCACGCAAGCTGGCGTCAGTATCAATGTTATGAAACCTGATCCGACCAATATAAACCCTTATCAACCCTTATCGGTCGTTATCAACCTTATCGGACCAGATCTGACCAGCATGAACCCATATCCACACTCATCGGTTGTTATGAACCTTATCGCACTTTATCCGACCGCTACAAACCCTTATTGGTTGTTATCAATATTGGACTCGATCCAAGCCTCATCAAACCTTATTGGTCGGTATCATCATCAAGTCAACACAATAATTCTTAACCTTATCTGTACTTATCCACCTGATCGGACATGATCCCACCATTATCCACTTTTATTGATCATTATCTATCTTACCGGAATTGATCCGACCCTTACCAACGCTTATCAGTGCTTATTAAGTATATAAGTATTGCTCCGATCATTATACGCTGTTATCGCTTCTGAGCACCCTATCCATCAGCATCGAACAATTATCAACCGTGATGAGCCCTATATAACCCTTATCCATCCACATCGAACAATTATCAACCGTGATGAGACCTATATAACCCCTTATCACTGCATATCAACTGTCCTCATCTGTCAGGGTTGCGCAATTGGACGCGCATGAGCCCTCACAGATCGGTGGCATTTCTGTCGGTGAAGGAACACCCGAACGGAAGGCGCAACACGCCACCACTGAAACGCATTGGGGACGTGACATGTTTTGGATTAAATTTTCACAAAATCGGATTTTTCCTGATATCTACAATGCTCCAAGTCGGCTTTAAATGTGGTCCTGGAGATGGCTTTTTTTCAACCATCAACAAATCTCCCAAGAAAGCCTCGTTTGACAAACTTCTCTCCTTTGACATTTGTTTTCTTCCATCGGTACAACACATTCGTATGGTTTAGATATAATAACCAGCTGTAACCGTGGGTGTTTTACTCCTGTGGGCGAGACTCTCGGCTTCTGAGTGTGGGGTCGTACGTAGGTTCGAAACCCACCGCCACCAACGTTTCACCTTTCGAACTTGTTCTGTTTTTTATACATTATTTATAGCGATTCGTCTTACCTGACGGATTGATGGACGGGTTTTCTTATTGGGCAGGCATAAAAATGATTACGCGTATAAACAGAAACAAATTTCAACGCACGCGTTTTACGAGACGAACAAAGATCAGGTTATGAGGCACGCCATGGTGGGAGTGTACAGAATAACTTTGATACCCTGGGGTTGTTTAACCTGCAGTCAATGTACGATACACCAGCATTTTTCCAATCCACCCCGAGTGGACTACGGCCGCGGCCGGGTTCGAATCCACGACCTCTGCTCGGCAGCGCAACGCCATACCCACAGTGATATGCAAACAACCAGCTATGACGGCGGGCAATAAACGAAAAAGAATGCTTCGTGTAGATGGTAAGTTAAAAAAAACATGGCTCCTATGGTCAAAATTATTCCGTGGCGTCCCGGTTCATGTCGCTGTAGAAGCAAACGAGTTGCTTTTCTCCCTGGAGAGGAGAATAGGAGAGGTGGCCAAACGAGCGCTGCAAACGCGTCGCGGAACCTCTCGAGTGTCTTCAGCGGTCGCCAGGGGGCGACAGAGGTTTTATGGGCTTAATGGGCTCAAAGGCGCGCATCGCAAGCTTTCGGTGTGCTGTAAAAGGTTTGTTATTATCGCAAATTATGTGGCTTTAAAACGTTGTTTATACTTTAATAGCCTGTGGAGGCTGTCTGCCGACTTGCCCACAAAAATTAGGGTATCAGTTTCTAGGGAGCTTAAAAATTTCTAATCGGCGCAGTTAATTTGACAAGACTGACACAGAGCTCTGATAGCAAGGGACGCGCGTGTATTTTTCTGGAAGCCTGAAAATTGTTACAGGCGAGTGCAAAGCACAAAAAATAAATCTTTTGCACGTCGTTGTGGGTGGGAAGGAAGGAAGGAAAGAGTGGAGAAGGAAATGCCGGGAGGTTAACCAGTTCAGCACAACCAGTTTGCTACCCTACACATGCGAGCGGGATGAGGGGGAATCAAAGATGGAGAGGAGAGAGAGAGAGCACGTAGCACAGCACACACATCGTCAGTCACAGTCCGTCACTCTTGCGTGGTACGTGACATCACTGTCACAGCCGCTTGTTCAAGCCCGTTTCTTTTTAAAACCTAAGAAGTCCCTTCGGCGCCTTCAGCTGGGATGTCTTCTGTCGAGGACACGTGAGAATCGTTTCAATGGATATCGGTCTATTGTCAAGGTGCGCTAGAACGGACGCCAAGGACTGCCTCGGAACATTATATTCAGGACAGGCGCGTAGAATGTGTTCTAGCGTCTCCTCACAACGGCACGCATTGCAAAAAGCGTTGTCGGCCATTCCAATGAGAAATGAATAAGATTTCGTGTATGCCACCCCTAGCCATAAACGATAAAGCATAGTGGCCTCGCTTCGGCGGAGTCCAGTTGGCATACAGAGATGCATCAAAGAGGATTGTGGGTGTATATAGCCCTAGGCTTATGGGCATAGTGGATTTATGATAGCCTGGCTGTGACTAAATTTCCCTATTGCGCAGTCACCACTTGTTTAATTATTGCTCTGCTCCCATCAGGCGCCAGCAGCGTCAGATGGCGATGGCAAACATGCACGCGCCTACGAAATGCTGAAGACTACAAACGACTCGAGTAGATGCCGTTCTATCTAGACAGAGCGGCGCCACCGCTATTTTGTGTTCGCGGCCGGCCTTGACCGGCCACTGTAAGCAACAACGAACAGAAATGGCGTGAAACACGCAGTAAGTGTAGCCGCGGTGACCGTTGTTGACGCGGCGCAGTGGACTTCATTTGGGATGCACGCTGCAGACAGATCACGCACACTGAAGCTTCCACAAGGAATACCCCGGTGACGCAGAAAGCATCGATGAACTCTGCTCTTTAAATCAGCCAGTCCTCCCTGTGATTTATTCTTTCAATGACAAGCTTGGAAACTAACGATTTCTCGACCCAACGGTTTTCATTATTAATATATACTGTGTCTGCATAGTCCTATATGGTAATAAAGGAGTGTTTACTAATATTATAATGAGGAAGTAGAAACAAATGTACTCGATCGTGAACATATAGAAAAGATTTTCGTTTCATGCGTGATTAATTTGGCAATGAAGCATTAGTCACGGTCTGGTTATCAACCAATCTGTATCCGGCAAAATAAAGAAATAAAAGAATCAAATAAACAAGGAACAAACGACGCACCTGACGTCATGCTGCATGCGTATCCGCGCGAAAAGTCCGTTTTAAGCGGGGGAAACTATTCAGTGGTATTGAAGACCTCCCTGTTGTACGGCAGTACGAAGCGAAGCTCTTTCTCAAAAGCGGAGGCGTAAAAATACAGTTTGAGTGCTCGCGACACCCGCCAGCTACGTACTTTCAAGTACGGTGAGCCCAGACGACCCATGTTGCCACCTCACGCAAAGCGGTGGCAACTCCAGAGCCGTGGCGTGATGCGCGGTGCATTGGCGGAGCGGCGCCGCTTGGCCACCTCTCCTATTCTACCACCGTGGGTGCGGCTTCTACTCTGCCAGCAACTGCGTAGTTGTATTTTGCGCGGCTACAGGCACCCTATCTTGAAAGCGATCTGCACTCGGCTCCTACCTTTGTATGCGCTCTGCTTTCGCCGCTCAGATTCCGTTCAAGCGATAGACCGCACGAACCTTCGCTCGCTTGCTCAGGCCCTGCAGCGTTTCGACAGCGGTTGTCTGCGGTCGTGGAGTTGAATCTATTCATGTTTGCTTTTGCGCGCTGACGCCATGCTTGTTAATTCAGTTATAAGTGAATGTGTCCAAGTTTATACAGCGGATAATACTTCTACCCATGCTACGTGTAGCTCTCTACTAATGTTCTATGGCAATTGAGGATCCGCCGTTTGGGCGAAAGTGCGGGTCTTTTGTGCGATATTAACTATATGGAGACTACAAGCGGATTTCTGCCGTCGTCGTCACCTCGAGGTTCCATCTAAATTCCAATGGCGATAAAATGGTCGCCGCGCGCCGTACACTGTGTATACGAGTGAAATCGTTGGAGGGTGAGCCGGGAATCGCTGCTTAATGTAGCGCACGCAATGGAAGAAAGCAGGCCGGAAGCGCGCGGTCGTCATTTCGCGCGCGAGTCACGTGTGCGAGGCGACGGAGAGGGAAGGGGGGTGCGTTCTGCTCAGTGGGCTGCTGTTCACAGCGCAGCCAAGCGGCCGCCGTATCTAGAAATGCGACCTGCGATGTGGGCGAAGTGCGTGCCCGCATGGGCCTCATCTTCAAAGCGATCTGCGATGGGGACAAAGTGCATGCGTCGAGTGCCGGCAGCTTCGTATGCGCTGTGCTTTCGACGTTTAGTTCGCGTTGAAGCGACACCAGACACAGCGCGAAGGTCAATCTGCCCGTTGCTGCTGGCGCGCTTTCTCACTCCGGCGTTTTCACGGAGAGTTTCCGCGGTCATCGAGCGATATGTTTTAAGGTTTAACCGTGCAGGCGTGACACCTTGCTTGTCTATTTAGCTGTTGACCGAGTGTTTATACTTTATACCGCCCATTAAACTACTATCATTGCTTCGTATAGCTCGCTACTAATTTGCTATCGCAATTGATGCCTCGCCTTTCAGGCGAAACTGCGACTTTTTTGTCACAGTACAAATGCCTTAAATGGAAATAAAAGAGGAAGTAAAAAAAGGGTGTTGCGCGTATTTACAACGCACACCGTTATAATGTATTAGCGGAACAGTTTTGTCGCCATCTTCCCATTATCCACGTCTTGAAAATTCGCCATACTGCCAAGAAGGGAATTCTTCGAATATGCGCACCGAAGCCCAGGGTGTTCCGTTGTAACGAAACGGGTCGATCGCCACTGAGCATGCGCCAAATAAAATCGTCTTGCTTGGTTTGAGGTTCGTACTCTAGTGCCCCAGAGCTGTGCATAAACAAACATCGAAGCTTCGTACGGCTACCACCTAGCACCTAGTCAGACATGATTTCTTATTAATTGGCAAAGCTCGTGGCAAACGTACATGTCCTGAAAAAATGTTGTTGCTTTCACTCATATCACGCAAATAAGGAAGACTGAATTATAAATCACTGATGCCTTTGAGATCTTTTGCTGCTCGCGTTCTCGTAGGACCGAAGCGGCATGTTTCCCCCTGGTGTAGCTTAGTTTCGATTGGATTGACGACAGTTTCATTGAGATGCTTCCGATTGAAAAACGAAGAGTGCCTTGGTGGTAAACGTCCAACAGACAAATTATTTACCTAAGCTCTGGCTCATTATTCGACTACAACTTGAAACAATAACTGTTGTCTTAACACGATGGACAAAAAGGCAACAGTAGGAAAGTTATTCTGCGCAACGAAGATCGCTAGCAGCGTTTGTCCTGTTATTTTTTCAAGCACCCGTCATGTTTACGCTACGGCTACTCCTTTAAGTATGAGCCGAATAGCTTGAGAGCAAGTTTGCACCTTACGGCTACAGAGTTAAACGCGTAGAAGACGCACGCATCGCAAGAATTCATGATATATATTTCTCAGACATTGCTTTTCAAATTTTGTGCTGTCATTGTAATGAGTCAAATTCTCGACGTAGAAAAACGCCCGTACATCTACATTAAAGGGCGTGCGCTGGCGGTAATCGAGAACCCAAAAATTTCACGGGCTGGGGTACCTTTTAAGCAGGGGAGCCTCCAATAGAAATCACACTGTTTTGTATTAAGTAGTTTGATGTATGCCTCCAGGCAAACCGGTCTGTTCCTCATCTTGTACGCAAATAATATGATCATGATTGACTCCGTCGGCGCAATTATAGCCAGAAGAATCATGCCAGGCACTCACAAGCTGGCCGATAATACAGAACCCGTAATAGAGTACCCTTAATTTCCGATCCTCGTGTAGAGTGTAGTAGTGTTGAGGGAAGTTTTAGGAACAAGGGTTAAGAATAATGCTCAGGAAAAAAGGGAAGGTGTACTGGTTACCACAGCTGGTGGAATAAGCGTTCACTTGCTTGCCTTCTGAGCTGAAACCAAAGTAAGCTCCCAGTGCAGAATAAAGGGCCAAGTGACAGTGTCATAAAACAAACAGATGGCTTTCCATGAATTTGTTATACGGGAGCTTGGCTCACCTCGTGTGTAGTCTCCAGAGGCAGCTCATTAAAGTTGCTGCGCGATGTTTGCCGTCCAAAGAGCCGAAACAACACGCAGGTGAATCCACGGTCCAGCACGCCTCGTCCTGGAGAATGGTGCTCACATTGGCTTCCATTCGGCACCCTAATGACTCTTTTCAACTGCGTTGTGAAAGCAACACAAAAATGAACACCATAATCCGACCGGACACTTGTTGTGGCAGCGATACTGCTGCGTATCTGTGAATATTTCTCTAAATCATACAGACACCTCTCCTCAACTAAAAGCGTAATATAGCTGTCATCATGCGTTCAGGTAATTTTTTTTTATTCATAGGACATATTACGCTGTACTTTAACTTACGAGGGACCTATACCCTCTTATGTTCATTATTGTGGGGCGCTCACAGAATGCTATCTGCATACATATGAGCAGCAGTTGTACAGACTTGCTCGTACTTACTACTTAAAAAGCGAGTTACGTAAACCACGGGGCATTAAGAATCGTGATCGTGTAATACTACAGCAGAGTCGTCTAGAACGTTCCAAACAAATATAGGCTATTTTTGGTTGATATGAACGCAAAATATCACCACTGCACCCTGCGTGAAATGCAAGCGACGATATAGTTCATTATAGCGTGCTTTACAGTTTTATCACATTTCATATGACTGCTCTAGTATCTGCGCTGCATACGCTTCAGGGATCGTTCATCGACTTTCAGCACGTGCAATCTGGTTACCACTGCACGCGAGAAAAAGTCAGAGTCATCAGCCTAGTGAACGACTGCGGTAAGCAGCTCCTCTGCGAAATACTTCTCTTCACACGATGTAGTAATACCATGCATAATATCAAAATAATGTTTACGTAAGCAAGGTTTGTCATTGGTTTTTCACTTGAACGTCACTGAGCACTGATCAGTAACTGCTGTTATAACATGTGCACCTGAAAGCAGGCGAACTTATCCAAAATTGAAGCTGGGATTATCGATTAGATGATACTTCTGGGTATTTCGTGAATGACCCTGCATAGACTCCTACAATGATGTACAGCACCCTGATATCAGAACACACAGTACATTTGTGACAGCCGGAAATTTTTTTGATGGCACTGCTGTTCGATAAGAGGCAAAACGTTTCGTTTCACCTTAAACCATGAGGAGAGCTTCGAGGCAACTTAGAGCATGTTGTCTTGAATATCGGAAGCCGTGGAGTTGGCTATTAGTGTTCGGCACATTCCATATTACAGAGCAGTAGATTTGCTCATGATAAACCTTGAGAAAAATTGAAGTTCATGTGTGGAGAGCCTTAATCTAGCTCTCTGACTTTGCACTGGCGCTATCTTGGACTAGGGATGGCAGGACGGGGGAAGGTGACGAGAAGCATGGTTGAATGTTTAGCCTACCATTTTGTGCTTTTAAAGCATAATGTAAACTAATGAAGAATGTAAGTCATATTTTATGCAAAGTATATATATATATATATATATATATATATTATGGCGCGGTAAAAGTTTATAGAGTGCAGTAGGGTTTACAGCAAATTGTTCACTCTGCAAGATGGCGAAAGGCGACCAGGGGCACGGTTGCTTTCTCGGGTTAACATTGGGTCCTTTTGAGCATTCATTTCAGCCACACTAGAACAAGTCATAATCTCAGATGCTGTTTTTCTTTCGTCCCATTAAAAACACATTGCGAATTCAGAAACTAAGACTTTAACGCAACCTTTATTTGCTGGGACAGACGGAGTGTACAAGTTAACAATACAATAGCAAACAATATACCTCTTTATCACGGTGGGCTTACAGAGGTCGCACCATCAAGTTCGATTTGCTACCCTTCTCATAACTGTTACTGCGCATGCCATTCAGAGCTGGTGGGGTTATTTTTATTTGAACCCAGGCTAATTCATGTTTTATTTTATTTTATTCTGGTGATTAAAGCGTGATGATACAAATAATTATGATATACCCAAGACATAGATATCGTGAAATGATGCATATAAATGTTTACCGCCGTAACGCAGAGCCCGATACATGACTATGCCGCCTTGCGTGATCAACGCGTTCGTAACTAAATGATGTTCAACACAGGAGCTACGAGCAACTCTACCACTGCGTACAATTGTGCTTGGTCTCCGAACTATATAGGCAGAATCACATTGCGCTGTGAAGATGCTCTGTGGAGACAGAATTCGGGGCTGCTTATGGTTTTTTTTCTTTTTTATAAACATAACAGGGAGGCGTTGACTACAGATCAAGCGTGAGAGTAATACCTCGCCTTTGAGAAATACGCTAAGCCTTTTATGTTTTTCTCGAGCCTCTTTTACAGAGTACGACGTCATCTTACACAACCTCCTTTTTCTTTCTAGGGTTTTACGTGTCAAAACCATTTATGAGTATGAGGCGCGCTGTGGTGGAGGGCTCCAGATTAATTTTGACCACCTGGGGTTCTTTAACGTGCACTACAACGCAAGCACACGGGCGTTTTTGCATTTCGAATTCTCCTCCATCGAAATGCGGCCGCCGTGGCCGGGATTCGATCCCGCGACATCAGTGCTCAGCAGCGCAACGCCTTAGCTAACTGAGCCACCGCGGCGGGTAACGCAACAATCTACTCGTACATGTGGGTGGCCATGCATTATTTTATTTAGTAAGAATGAATATAGTATTTGTTGATTACTCGGAGAATCTGTTCCCTTGAAGCGATCGATACCCTCTTTCCAATAGCAGAGATTGCTGTCGGATGCATCACACTCGGACACTGGCGAGTCTACCATCCCACATTTTCCCTGACAAGCGTACTTCACCCCTATTATATGGCAGGGCATCGCGCTTTCAAGAAAAGTTGATAAGGTGGTACCATTGGACTAGTGTTTCGTACCTTCGGGATTTAAGTGAGGGAGCTCTGTGTTTCCAAGGATACACTAAAAGGCAAGACAGCCGTTTCTCAACTGCAGGCACATAGTAGTCACAAGCAGCAAGAAGCGACAACTCACCGCACAGTCGCATCCGCCTATCTCTGCAAGATTTGTACGGTTAGTGCAGAGAAGCTCTCCTGTGAAGAGGTACCGCAGAGTCGCGATCTTTCTGAGCAAGGCAGCTGGCAGAAAACTGCAGTCCGGAAGGAAGAACTAAGAAACCTATGGCAGCAGTCCAAAAAGGTTCAAAAGCCATTGTATAAAACTTTACAGAAAAAGTATCTTTGTCGGCCTGTTTCCGGCTGCAAAATGCTTCCTTCTATTACAAAATAATTCTTGTATGTCACGAATATTAAAAAAGTCTTAGAATATGAGTGACCATTAAGGTTTGCTTAGCCATGGAGTCATGCATTGAGCACTACCTAATAAAACTCCATTTTTAAAACAAATTTATAAAAGCATCGCCTGTAATATTAAGTGCTTTTCTGATACGGCGGAAACTTTTTTAAACTGCGAAAATGTAGTCGAGCAGAGGTATTGTCATTGTATCCTGAGCATAAATCCTGGTAACCTGAGTAACTTTTGATGTATATGTTCCTATACATCTGCTAAAGCCTACAGTGACTTTCCAGTTGAGATTGTTACGAACTGGTAGAGGAAGAATTTTGGGTGACCTAACTAGGAATGCGAGGTATTTCGTTAAATTGCTAGATAAGCTCAATTGCACTTTTTGCTTGGAAAACTGGTTAATGCTTACTTGTGGTCTAAGCAGGCGCGAAACTTTGCTAAAACATGGCAGAATGCAAGCGATATAGTTCTATATATGCAGATATTTATTTCTCGACATTTACTAGTGTTATCAGACCACAGGAAAATTGATAATGTTGCCCTATTTTTAGGATTTCTCCTAAGCAGAAACAGTTTCGCAATTGTTTGACTTCAATATCTTCATTGCGTCATTGGCTCTCGAGCGATTATTTGAAATTTAATTAGTGAAAATTTAGCTACCTGGGCTTCGTGCATATTCGAGAAAGTAAAGTCCGCCTTCACAACCATCTGAATACGCAAATATGCTTCATGCAATTTAAAGGAACACTAAAGGCAATAATATTTCAACGTGGAGTGCTAAAATACCATACCAGAAACTTCGAAACGCTGGTTTCGTCCCAAGAAAATAATACTTTGAGAGGAAATTGCGTCTGATGCGGACTGTTAGGAAAGGCCAAGGGGGGGGGGGGGCATCGACCTTCAACCCTCCCCTGTTTCTTGCGACGAATCGCCTAGTCGAGTTGAAAATACGTCACATGGCAAAGACCAGCAGCGACACCATGGTGAGACACGTTTCGACGAATACTTGGTTGCTGGATGACACTTCGCCGCCGACCCCGACGCTGACACCAAGGAATGCTAGGGAAAGTGCATGCGCCGCTTCCCCATGGCTACTGCTAGCGGCCAAGGCCGTTCGACAAACGAACCCGCTAATGGCTGTGCCATCCCAGCAACCGAGAGGCGCCAGATTGTGTCGAGGGTGACTACTGCGGTCTACGAGCGTTCCCTCCGTTCTATAAGACAGTGAGCCGCATGCGCCCGAGTCTAGTTTTCCAAGTGTGTTCAGGGAACAAAGGCGCCGGAGGGATTATGCGTTACCCTCGCCTTCTTCTTCTTCTTTCTGGGGTTTTACGTGCCAAAACCAGTTCTGATTATGAGGCACGCCGTAGTGGAGGGCTCCGGATTAATTTCGACCACCTGGGGTTCTTTAACGTGCACTACAACGCAAGCACACGGGCGTTTTTACATTTCGCCTCCATCGAAATGCGGCCGCCGGGGCCGGGATTCGATCCCGCGACCTCGTGCTCAGCAGCGCAACGCCTTAGCTGACTGAGCCACCCCGGCGGGTGCGTTACCCTCGCCCTCGAGGCGGAACCTTCGGTGACTTTCGGCGCTCCGGTTGGAGGAAGGTGTGCTCACAGTTTTCCCTAGCGTAGAGTTCTAGGGAGGACAGAGGACGTTTAAGCGGACGTTTGCGGCTCATCTGGAGTGCTCTCCCATCTGCTCTGACATGCAAATGGCGCTCTCCCAAAACTATGTAGTCTGCTCTGATGTTGTAGCGCTGACATACTACGATGTACTGCGCTCCGTACTCCGGCCAGTACGAGTATCCCCCTTTGCATGTAATTGAGTTGGCATTTGCTATCTAAATAAACCTCCTGTTCAGTTTTCTCTCCCTCTCGACCTCGTACTCGTCAAGTCAGGTCGGACGACGGCGTGGGCCCGCTAAGCCTCCGTGTGAAGCCCCGGTAGCGTAGGCCAGCTGCCCGTTACGAGACGCACCGGTGGCGTAGGCTAGAGAGCGACCCGCAATTTGACGCCAGACTTCGAGACCACGTTCTCCCGAATCCAACAATAGCCATGCAATATTTGTCCTATTTCCAGTGGCTCAATTTGCCTCACTCCTTCACCACACAATATGTCTCGGTAAAGGGGGCAGCCAAGGCCATTGTATTTGATCCATTTCCTTTGCTTAAGGTCTCTTCGACGTTACGGTTTGCAAGCAGAATCGATCATTCGCTGGCAGCATTTGAGAGTGCAATAATTTGGCCTAGTCACCTGGTAGTTTTTGAAATCTCGCACACTTTTTTTCCAGCCCAGCAAATAAAACCACGGCAGCTATCACGCAAAGATGTTTTTCGGTATTTCTCAATTGGCAAGACAATTTTTTCATTCAAGATTTCGCAATCGAAGGAATATTTTAAAAGTTGGTTTATTAATCATTGTGAAATATTTATATAAGGTCATACTAAATAATATTGTGACTTGCTCAAGAGGACTGCGGTGAAAACTAAGTTCGTTGCTTTCTCGTAGCGCAGAGGTGACTGCGCGGCTTCACAACGTAACAAAAGAGCCAATTGAAAACGATCGCCGACGGAAACAAAGAAAACAAAACAAAAAGAAATAAAAAGCAAAAGAAGGCGCAATAGAAGTGTTTCATGCTGCGAAAAAAGTGCACTGAAGCAGCACACATTATCCCTAAGACAATGACGCCGTCAAGCTTTAAGCAGCGATAAAGCATTGAGGTGATCGACACATCTATGTAGCAGGGGAATGGGCAGCCATCATGCTCTGTTTGATCGGAAATGTATTACGACTAACCCAGAGTTTGAGGAATTTTTGAACACGCGAATACGCTTGCCACAATCGCATGATGTTGTTCAAGTGTGAGATGTCACGAATCCGCTTAACCTGCATGTTGAAACCGCATGCGCTGAACAGAAATCTGAAAACAAGAGTACAATGTGTGCTGTTTCTGACACACCTCTTAAACGTTTTTAACTGGCACATAATTTTGTAGCGATAATAGGATATTTTTCAAACAGCAAAAGCACAACGGTTAGCATCGAATGGTTCCCTGGTCAAGATATTCACAGGGCATTGATAGTGTTACTAAGATAAACACTGCATGCAAATGTTACGTAATTGCAAATGCCATATCGTCTTTGCAGGCCTTGGTAAGACACCGCTATTTTGAGATTCCACAGGCAGTGCGATTTGTGGAGTACTACTGAAAAAACTACTTGTGACCCTTTCCCCTGAAAAAAAGTCCTTGTCAGGGAATCACTTTAAGATCTGATAAGCAAAATATCGAGCTGTCCAGTACCTGTGGATCAATCGGTGTTCGGCGTCGTTGGATGCGATCTCTGCCTGGGGCCGGCCTCCTTGGTCGGTAAACGATGATTTCATGATGTCATACAGGAACATGAAATGCTGGTTGTACTGAGCCTTGAAGGAGAGCATCGACCGTTTTCTTGCGCGGCGGCAGCAAGTCAATTCCTCAGCCACGTTCCATGGCTTGACCACAAAGTCCGTGTTCTCTTGGGGGACGTCGTAGGTGACCAGGCAAGCGGGGACGCAGCGCATCCGACGGAGACGTGCTGTGGACATTGACGAATATGTTCGGTTCAACGACGATGTTGCCGAGAAGGTGGAAGCCCCGCAATCAGTGATAAGGCCAATTCCGACGCCACTGAGCTCTTCGGTGTCCATGACTGATCCTGCGCTGGCTGATGTTCTTCGCGTGCTCGAAGCGCGAGCAAGCTTGCACCATGCCACGTGGGGCTCTCGCTAAATTGATGATGATGGTGATAATGAAGAGGGGTGATGACGATGCGTAGGTACGACCCGTACCCACAATGGGGATGGTACAAAAATTGGACGGCAGTAGGCAGCCGAAATTAATTTACTATTCTTATATGATGCGCGAAAAATCTTAACAAAAGCAAAGCCCAAAATAAAAAATAGTTGGCGAATGATTGGTAGATCTAAGTGAAACAAAATGATGAATTAGGCAACAATGAAGGTACGAAGACCACGGTAAAAAAGAATTTGCGGAAACACTTTCAGAAAAATTATTCTGAACACTGAGGTAAAGCTCGAAAAAAATTTGCATAGTATTTTTTTTGTAGTGATAAAAAATCAAACACAGCGCAACAAACATACCTTTTACTACAGCCTGGTATCGATGCCCCAAATGACAGTATTACTGGAATACTTAACGATATCAAATCCTGGCGAAGTGTAACTTCGGTTCACCTTTTTTACAGTTAAATTAATGTCGTTAGGAAAGAAATTGTTTATAGATTTAATTTTATGACAGATATATCAGGGAACATCATCAGATCAGGTCAATATAGATAAAATTGCAATTGTTGCATAGAACAACGTAATCTGGTGTTTGCAATTTCCAACTGCAAGTTTGCAATGTTGCGACGTGGTGAAAATTAATCTGGAGTCTCCCGCTACTGCGTGCCTCATAATCATATTGTGGTTCTGGTGCGTAAAACTCAGGAATGTAACTTTTAAGCTCTTTTAAGTTGGTGCCCGATCAAACAACGCCCATCCCCCTCCCTCCCGCACTGCCTTCCCGCTCCCCTTCCTGCGCGCGCGGGATAGAGCCGCGAAGATCGGTGCCCAAAGCTCACGTTTGCGAAACACGCAGTTTCTGCCGGAGAACAACGCCTCCCCCCCCCCCCCCCTTCCTCACTGATCCCATCGCCGATCCCCCCATGGCTTTTCGTGCAACGGAAGACGGCGTGTTTCCTTTCAGATTCCTTCTCTTGCGTGCGCGGAATTGAGGCGCGATTGTCGGCTCCCCTAACGCGCTTTCACTGACACATACAGAATACGGCTCGCGCGGACGGTGTTATCTCCCTAGGACTTTATACGGAACATCACGGTGACGACTACGGCGACGGCGTCGGCAGAAATGCGCTTGGAGTGTCCATATAATTTCTATCGCAATACAAAACAGCATCTCATAGACGTTAGACTTGACAACAACGCGCAGGCGGCAAGATGTTGCGTTTGCTCCTCTCTTCGCCGCCCGCGTTTTCGTGTTTCAGTAGTTGCGATGTCGCGAAGTGCTGTGCTGTTTTTGGTGGCTCGCCAATGTATCACAAACTGCACGTGGCAGAGAATGCCATGTCGATGTGATGTCGCGGCATTTCCGAACGGTCCACGCCACAGCAGCTGCAAATCCAACTCTCTATCTTGGCTCGGTTTCTCCATGGCGGCGAGGTTTGCGTTTTGCGCTGAAAACCGCGGCGCCTTCATCGGGTGTCATTTTACTCACCGACAACCGTAAAGCGCGGTGATGGTGCATGCAACGTCATCACTCCCCGCTCGGGGGCGGGCGACTTGAATTGCGGTCAAGGTATGCGGATCTTTCAGATGCAATGTTTTCGTGAACTATATTCTTGGAACAAATCACGCGCTGCGAAGTTTCGAGAATGGTATTTTAACAGTCCGCATCGATTTGCTATTTGCCTTTAGAGTCCCTTTAAGGAGGCTCAGTATGCCATAAATGTAATGTAACACAAGTAATCATTCCAATGCTTTAATCTGTTGAAAAAGCTTTATTTTTTTCACGTTTCGCATTTCCCTGAAGTTATCATAGCACAACCACACCAACAGTTAACTAACATGACTTTGTTATGCAGTACAGCCGTCAATTTGACTTAGGTTAATTACATTTTTTTTTCGATCTTGACCGAAGGCCCCGGCAGGCAGCCATAAATTTCTATGGACCTTCGTCGAATAATTCGAACTTAGCTGGTCAGCTTCGCCGCAATAAGGCGGGGTTATGCAGTGCAGCAAATTAAGGTTTGAAAGGGGCCACTGTCACGGGACAAAGTACGCGTTTCTTTATTATACAGGAACGCATGTGCTGTGTCTGGTCCCAGTACGACCACCTAGATGCCTAATAAGCCAACTGGCAGCGATTCAGAGCTGTTTCTGACGTTGCTGTGGTGATTGGAGTTCTCGTTTTGCCCGGCATTCGTGTGGGACCTAGTACGCGTTCCTTCATTATACGAGTGCGCACGCCCCGTGCAGTGAGAAGCAGACTCTGTTTTGAGAAAAGTAGCGAAAAGGAAGGTGGTAAAGGGACAAAAAAAAGGTTTACGCAGAAACTCCCCTGGAGTTGTTTAAGTATGCGTAAGCATTGTGGCCCTTGGTCATCTCCAGGGAGCGCGGTGTGATTATCAATCTTATCAAACTTAGTCCGACCAACGTAAACAGTTATCAAGCTATATTGGTCGTTAGCAACATTATGGGAATACATCCGACTTTTATCAACCCTTAGCTGTTGTTATCACCCTCATCAGACTTGATCTTACCCTAACCAACCCTTATCAGTCGTTATCAACCTGCGAAAGTGGATGGCCAGCGAAGCTTTTGCAAAACTACGACTACAACTGTTGAGGGGGGGGGGGGGTATGCAATACTTATTTCTGGGTTCAGATGCCTGTTTTGAGCTTGTTCTTTGTTGAAACGTATTGTAGCGAAGTGACGCAGCAGTTAGTTTTCGGACGCATCAGCTCACCAGGGAGACTACGATGAAGGGGGATGAGCTTTGGTAGCGGCAGGCACAGATTGGCAGGTACGCCGACAACGCGGAGTAACATTTGAAGAAGCTATATTTATTTAACTTGGCATTAACTTGGCACCTTAAAACTGTACACACACATATACTACATGAACCGATGTCATACCGATCGTCGACGGCCTGCGTGACCGGCCTGGTCTCCCGTGGTGAGGTGGCACCGTGGGCTGCTTTGTCCTTGCTCACTTCAAAATGACTCAAAACCCCTTCCTTAGATGTGTTTCTACAGCATTCAAGGTGCCCGCGGACTCGTGGGAGACGCACGCTTCTGCACCAATCGCCTATTCAAGCCAATCAGGCAAGCGGTCGTGCTCCAATAGGGGCCAGAGTTGTCGCGACCACGCAGACATGGTCGCGGCAATACACCGTGAACACGAAATTTGGCCATGCCTAATGAACCTTTCCCCCAGATACAGCGGCGGGGGGAGCGACCGCGCTACACGTGCACACACTCGTTCAAACCCGTTTCGGTATTCCTCAAGGTCGCCCGCGGCATACGTTCTTCGCGACACCTCCCCCCTACGAAAAAGAACGTCCCACTCGCTTTTACAGAGTACATCGAACGTGAAAAGAAAATTATGGCTCTAGAAATTAAACACATACATGAGGGGCTCGTGTAACAGAAATGAAAAGAGCAAAAACAAAAATGAACAAGCGAGTTTTAACAAAATGGTAAAAACCCGAACAATCGCGAAACACAAGAAAACTATCACTAACGTTCATTCACTTGCGCTCTAATATACATCAGTATCCGTGTCATAAGCAGTGAATGTCCTCCAGTCCGAGTAAAGTTCACTCACAGGGTCCAAGCTTTCTACTACGCGCACTCTGTCGTTGTTCTCTGTCTCACACACACGAGGCAAGCCTCTGGTCAGCCCGTGACCGGCACTTACGCACAGCACAACGAAGATCACACATTTTCTTTTTCTTACGACGTTTGTCAACAGACTCGTCGTCTGCGTCGTCATCATCGGAGCACTTTCGGACGTGGGAAGGTTTTAACCACGCAACATTCACAACGCAGCGTTTTTTCCTGGTTTCGTCCACTAGTTTTTTATGAGGCTACAGTTCGTGGGATTCTTTTGTGGCGTCTTCCATTCGGCGTAGCGCGCCTTGTCCTATATCTATCTGCAGCATCGGTTCATTCTAGGAGGCCACAAAAGGGTCGACACTGGCCGGCTCTCTGGGTGCGAGCTTTTGGTTCTGGCAGTCAGGGCAGGATAGAGCATACTTGCTGAAGTGGCAAAACATCTTTGGCCAGAAATAGCGGCTGCGAATTTTCTCCCATGTGCGCTTGACACCGAGGTGGCCTGCCGTGGGGTCGTCGTGGCATTGCTTTAGAACTTCCGATCTCAAACACTTGGGGACAACGAGCGCCGCACGATCTTCGTGAAAACCTTTCGCTCTTCGGTACAACACACTATCGATCAACCGAAAGCTCCGTGCCGTTCTTTTCGTTTTTCTGACAATGGGCGCACTCGGCTGCTCTAGGTGCGGTATCACTTCTTTCTTCCACGAATCTTCCCTCTGCTTGTCTCCAACGTCCGCATGATTCAGCGCGAGCAACGCTAAGGGGCTTTCTTCGCTTTCTGGTGCGGGATCATGAGGAAGGCGGGAAAGCGTGTCGGCACTTCCATTCTTGAAGCCAGGGCGATGTCGCATGATTATGTCAAACTCCTGAAGAAGCAGAGACCATCGCATAAGGCGACCATTCGGATTCCTCACTTTCATTAGCCAGGCCAAGCTAGCTTGGTCGGTTACGACTGTGAACTGTACGGACGAAACTGTCCACAGGCGTACACTACAGCAAGACATTCCTTCTCGGTTGTGCTGTAGTTCATCTCAGCCTTATTATTATTAAGTTGGCGGCTAGCATAGGCAATGACTTGCTTTTGAGATCCGATTTTCTGGACATGTACGGCTCCAATTCCGAAATCACAGACATCAGTGTGCACCTCTATCGGCTCTTCCCCGGTTCAAACTGACGCAAAACGGGCGCGGTGATCAGCTTCTCTTTGAGGGATTGCATAGCCGCTTCGCAGGCCGCATCCCAGGCGAAAGGGACATCCTTTTTTTTTAGGTTAGTAAGTGGCCGAGAAATACGAGAAAAATCTTTGATAAATCGCCGGTAGTAGTTGCAGATTCCGAGAAAGCTCTGTACACTTTTCTTGTTTTTTGGTGGGGAAATTTTTCAATTGCGGCCACTTTGTCCGGGACCGGTCGGATGCTATCACCAGTGAGAATGTGACCGAGGTATTTAATCTCCTGGTGAGCGAAGCTGCACTTTTCCGGCTTCAGCCGCAAGTTCGCCGCGTCCGAGGCCGTGAATGCGCTTACCAGATTTTGCAGGTGAGTGGTCATGGTCTTAAAAAAGTGACGATGTCGTCCAAGTAAGCCAAGCACACCTTCCAGAGCAGACCACTAAGTACTTTCTTAATCATTCTCTGAAACGTGGCCGGGGCGTTACATAAGCCAAAAGGAACAACGTTGAACTCGTACCGCCCGGGCCCGCAGGCAAACGCGGTCTTTAACTTATCTTCATCCTCGATTTTCACTTGCCAATAGCCCGATGTAAGATCAAGTGTAGTAAAGTATTTCGACCCCTTGTAGCGTGTCGAGAATGTCATCAATACGCGGCAGTGGATGTACATCTTTCTTGGTGACTTCACTCACTCTTCGGAAGTCGACACAGAAACGCCATGTCCCGTTTGGCTTTTTTACGAGGACAACAGGCGATGACCACGGACTGTGAGATTCCCTAATTATCCCATCGCGCAGCATTTCCTCTACTTGCTTCTCTATCAGTTTCCTTTCAAAAGGAGAGCGACGGTAGGGGTGCGGATGAATTGGTCGAGAATCGCCTGTGTCGATAACATGTTCTGTCACATGCGTCTGCTGAATGGGGTTGTCTTCGCCAGTAAATAGATGACGGAACTGGTCAATTAGCGAAAGCAGCTCACCCCTTTAATGTGGACGCACGTGATCCCCAGTCTCCACGTCAAAATCCTGAGAGACTTGCGTGTCCTCGGTTGCGATGACTGCCAATTGTGCGTTGTGGATAGAAGTGGCCCATCCAAGCTTTGCTCCTCTGAGCAAATTTACTGGCTACATGGTAGGATTCGCGACTCGAATCACACCTGTCCCTTGCACGATCTTGGTCACGGTACGTGCAACCTGTAGTCTGTTTCTTAGCGTGTTGTTTGGTTCCACGATATGGACTCCGTCTCTTGCGATTTTTACTTGGACAGCGATTTCAGTGCGAGGTTCAATGCGAATGTGCTAGTGGCACCGTGCACTAAGTACATCATTGTGCGCGAGGGCGCTCGAGTTTACATGCAACCTCAGAGATTCACCGTTGAGTTGGAGCTCCCTCTTGGAGAAATCTTTAAGAAGTCGCACTGCTCGACAAAATGAGAGGCCACCTAATAGCTCTTAGGGACAGTCCCGGACAATTAAACACTTTTCTTGAATACGCGCGTGGTTTCAAAATCAAGAGTTATTTCAGCTTCGCCTTGAGGGGAGAGCAAGCTTCCCCTAATTCCTCTGATGAAAACGTTTTTTCTTGATTTCTATGAAGCACCATTTTTTTCAGCGAAATGTGACGAGATGACATTTACCGACGAGCCAGTATCGCCCTCGAGTTTTGTGTTGGTGCCGTTTGCTCGTATGCGCACTGCTAGGAGCTGACTTTCTGACATAGTGCACACGGGGCGGCCGGTCTGGCACCCTAGGCCCAGCCGTTCTCGTTTCCCGAAGGGTTAGGACGCCCACCCTGATTATCGTTGGGCTCTCTCTGTTGGTTTCTGTCATCTCGAAACCGCGTCCAGCACTGGTGCGCGACGTGGTCGATGCGGCGGCACAGCTGGCATCGTGGACGCCCGTCGTCGGCACGGGAATTTCTCGCTGGCCAAGGCACAGGAGGGCGACGTAGGTCTTCTTCAATCGCCTTCAGGCGGTTCGATAGCGAGGCTATAGAATCCGGGATCGCCTTTAGGTTCCTGTCACAGTCTGTGGTCTCTCGCGGGCAATGACGCTCTGCTGCGGCGCAGGTAGTGAAACATGTCGGAAGCGGCGGCATTGTTGCTACAGCGGGTGTCACTCCAACGGGAGGTGTCGAGCCATATGGGATCCAAGACTGCGGGCCGGCAGAGAAATGGGTGCCGATTGATTATGGCTGGGACGCGCGGGTCATCAAAGCAGCGTGATTATTACGCTGCAGAATTTGAAGGAAGGCAGAGCAGCTGTCCGGGTTCGCGATGATTATTTTCTCTTGCACGTCCGGACGCAAGCCGCGCATTAGGTGCCGCAACCGATCGTCTTCCATCATGGACGGGTTAGCTCTGGCGCACAGCTGCACAACGTCGTATTAATATTGCTCGGGGGACTCTGATGGCAGCTGGGTCCGGTTTTTCAGTCACAAATAGGCGATCTCAACTGAGTGTCGAGTTGTAAAAGACGTTTTTAGGAGTGTCGCCCACTCTACTCACGAATTTGAGTGGTGTGCCTATTTTTTGCGTCCCCGTCCAATGCCAGATACAAAAATTTAATTTTTGTCGTTTGATCCCAGTTGTTCAGTGAGGCTACATGTTCGTAGCAAAGCAGCCACTCGGCGATTGATTCTTCTGGCATGCCTCTAAAGACTGGCGGTCCGACGAAAGGTTTAGCTTGAGCGGCGGACATGATAGCGATAAAAGTAGGGGCTTCGGTCATAGTAGAGCAGTCAGAGGTAGGTTCCTGAGGTTTGTTACCACGGCCCATTATATTAGAGCGTGGACTTCGCTACCCAGCAACCTCCACCACTTGGTAGCGAAGTGACGCAGCAGTTAGTTTTCGAACGCATCTGCTCACCAGGGAGACGATGATGAAGGGTGATGAGCTCTGGCAGTGGCAGATCGGCAGGTACGACGACGACATGGAGCGACATTTGAAGAAACTAGTTTTATTTAACTTAATTGGCATATAACTTGGCACCTTAAAATTGTACACACACATATTATACATGAAACGATGTCATACCGATTTTCGACGGCCTGCCTAACTTGCCTGGTCTCTCCTGGTGAAGTGGCGCCGTGGGATGCTATGTCCTTGCTCAGCCAAAACGACTCAAAACACCTTCCTTAAATGTGTTTCTACAGCAGTCAAGGGGCCCGCGGACCCGTGGAAGACGCAAGCCTCAGCACCAATCGCCTATTCAAGCCAATCAGGCAAGCCGTCGTGCTCCAATAGGGGCCAGAGCTTTCGGGACCACGCAGACATGGTCGCGACAATAGACCGTGAACAACAAATTTGGCCATGCCTAATGAACCCCCCCCCCCCCGCTATACAGCCGAGCGTGAAACGACCGCACTACACGTGCTTACACTCCTTCAAACGTGTTTCGGCATCCCTCAAGGTCGGCCGCGGCATACGTTCTTCGCGACAATATCATCAGGGGACATCATCAGACCAGGTCAATTAATGTTGATAAAATTGCAATTGTTGCCTAGAACAACGTAATGTGGTGTATGCAATTTCGAACTGCAAGTTTGCAAATTTGCCACGTGGTGAAAATTAATCTGGAGTCTTCCACTACTGCGTGCCTCATAATCATATCGTTGTTCTGGTGCGTAAAACTCAAGAATGTAATTTTTAGGCTCTCTGTAGTTAAAAATTCAATTGGGGGACACCACCGCGTAATAGTGTGTGTGCAATTTCTAATATCCGAGAAGGGCAACACGGTATGTTCAAGCAAAAACGGAGATGTGGCCCCTAATCATTTGTTTAAATCATTTTGAAAACTTCATTTTCAGTATGTTGCTGTAGTTACGCGAGTTCTATCCGGTAAAACAAGGACTGCAGGTCCATGCACCTGCAATCTTTCTTTATGGGTAACGGCGGTTTTATTAGTCGGAATGTCTCTAAGTGCAGTTAGAGATATTCGGACTAAGGAAATCGCCATTTTGTGTAACTACTAAGGATAGTAGTTTTATAGGCGGTATAAAGTTGGAAGTATTCACCTACTAACTAAATTAACAAGCATGATGTGAGCGCGCACAAGCAAACGGGAACACATCGCACTCGATAACCGCGGACACTCGTCAAAACGCTGGTGTCAGCAAGCGTGGGGGCAATAGCGAGCGAAGCTACCTTCGTGCTGTGTATCGCTTCAAAGCAAACTCAGCGACAAGAACACCGCCCGCCCAAAAGTATGAGCCGCCTGCATATCGCTTTCAAGATAAAGGGCGCTCGACTAAGCGCGGCCGGGCAAAATACGGAGCTGGTGCCCGAGTAAACGCTGCCCATCCCCCTCCCTCCCGCCCTGTCTTCCCGCTCCCCTCCCTGTGCGCGCGGGATAGAGCCGCGAAGATCGGTGCCCAAAGCTCACGTTTGCGAAACACGCCGTTTCTGCCGGAGAACAACGCCTCCCCCCCCCCCTTCCTCACATGATCCCATCGCCGATCCCCCCATGGCTTTTCGTGCAACGGAAGACGGCGTGTTTCCTTTAAGATTCCTTCTCTTGCGTGCGCGGAATTGAGGCGCGATTGTCGGCTCCCCTCATGCGCTTTCACTGGCACATACAGCATATGGCGCGCGGCGACAGTGTTATCTCATCACGCCGACTGCAGATGACCCTGACCCAGTTGACCCCGAGTATTCAGCAATCCTGAACTACCACAGAGGGAGTCGCTTGCGATATCCCCCACCCCATCGAATACTAAAGACGGAGGATGCCGCTGCCTGGCGTAGGCTCCAGACAGGCACTTACACGAACCTACACATATTACATCGCCTGCACCCCACAGCCTACAGGGACGAATGCCCGTGGTGTGGGGCCACACCAACCCTATACCACATTACGTGGGAGTGCACGCTACACAACATAGAACACCATGACACGAACACCACGAGGGAGCAATGGGAGGCACTGCTGTCCAGCTCGGCCCTCGACGACCAGCTCAAGCTGATCCAGAGAGCAGAGAAGATGGCAAGAGCCAGCGGAGCCCTGGACTAGGGGCCCCGACCATTAGCGATGCCCCATTGGGGCAAGACAAAACTATATTTGAATTAAAGTTTATCTATCTATCTCCCTTGGACTTTATACGGAACATCACGGTGACGACTACGGCGACGGCGTCGGCAGAAATGCGCTTAGAGTGTCCATATAATTGCCATCGCAAAACGTTACACTCAAGTGTAACTTACATAAACGTTTCACTTGACAACGACGCGCAGGCGCTCAAAATGTTTCGTTTTCTCTTCTTTTCCCTACCCGCGTTTTCGCGTTTCAGCAGTTTCGTTGTCGCGAAGTGCTGCGCTGTTTTTGGTGGATCGCGAATCTATCAGAAACTGCACGTGGCAGAGAATACCATGTCGATGTGATTTTGCGGGATTCCCGAACGGTCCACGCCACTTGACCAATATCAGCTACAGTGGCAAATCCATCTCTCTATATTGGCTCGGTTTCTCCACGGTGGCGTGTTTGCGTTTTGCGCAGAAAACGGCGGCGCCGTCATCGGGTGTCATTTTACACACCGACGACAGTAAAGGGCGGCGATGGTGCGTGCAACGTGATCACTCCCCGCTCGGGGGCGGGTGATTTGAATTGCCGTCAAGGTATGCGGATCTTTCAGATGCAATTTTCTCGTAAACTTTTTTCTTGGAACGAAACAAGCGCTGCGAAGTTTCGGGAATGGTATTTTAACAGTGGGGGTCGACTTGCTATTTGCTTTAGTGCCCCTTTAAGGATGCTCAGTATGCCATAAATGTTGATTGATTGTGGGGTTTTACGTGCCAAAACCAGTTCTGATTATGAGGCACGCCGTAGTGGAGGGCTCCGGATTAATTTTGACCACCTGGGGTTCTTTAACGTGCACTACAACGCAAGCACACGGGCGTTTTTGCATTTCGCCTCCATCGAAATACTGCCGCCGCGGCCGGGATTGCCATAAATGTTATGGAACACAAGTAGTCATTGCAGCGCCATAATCTGTTGAAAAAGCTTCATTTCTTTTTTACCTTTCGCATTTCCCTCAAGCTATCCTAAAACAACCACACCAACAATAAACTAACATGACTTTGTTATACAGTAGAGCCGTCAATTTGGCTTAGGTTAATTATAACTTTTGGCTAATTCGATCTCTACCGAATGCCCCGGCAGGCACCCATATATTTCTATGGTTCCAAACATGCATTATTTAGATCTGAAATTATACCTTCGTCGAATAATTGGATATTACCTGATCAGCTTTGCCGCTCGTTTTGCCCGGCATTCGTGTGGGACCTAGTACGCGTTCCTTCATTATACGAGTTCGCACGCCCAGTACAGCGAGAAGCAGAATAAACTCATCTGTGTTTTGAGAAAACTAGAGAAATGGAAGTCGGTAAAGTTGTAGTGAAGAAGAGGAAGTAGTGCTCTTGTGTCTGTCGCTGTGCCGCCATCAGCGTTCGTGGACAGCCTCGATTGCGTGAGACGTCATTGTCTAATAAATTGTCATATCACATTGGGTGGAGGTGGACGCAAGAGCACTTCTTCCTCTTCTTCACTACAAAGTTAAAAAAATTACGCAGAAACTCCCCTGGAGTTGTCAAAGTATGCGTAAGCATTGTGCACTTGGTCGTCTCCACGCACGGCGGTGTCATTGTGTGGTGTGGCGTGCTCTCATACGCGACACGGGTTTAACAGGCACAACGGCGATAATGTTACTGGCGGATGGCCGGAGTATTGAGGTGCCAGAAGCCGTAGTGGAAATTCAGTCACCATATTTTTCAGGCACCGTGGTAGCTAAGTGCTTGGAAAATCCCTTATATGACATTATCATTGGAAACGTTGCCGGTTCTCGCCAACCAACGAATCCGGACGATCAATGGAACACTCCTTGAGGCAAAACTGCGACATTGCCGGACCGGAACGAATCGGCAGTCGAAAAGAACCTACCTTGGGCGGCTTCTTCCTTCGTCGAAGTTACAACTACAAGGGGAGACCCGAAAGTAGGTCTCAACTCTTTGCAGGTGTCAAAACAACAGGAAAAGGACTCTACTGGGGTGTAGAGGAAAAGTGGGGAAGATAATGTCTCGAGGGAAAACCCCAACACAAACGTATTTTTTACGACAAGGGCGTCTTATATCGGACTTGTCAGCTCTGTCCGGGTAAATCGGTGCAGCAAGCTGCGGTACCGATGTGTCTGAGAGCCCAGGTGCTATCTTTGGCACACGAAAACCCAATGTTAGGACACTAAGGCATCAAAAAGAGAACGGACCGAGTCCTCGCATCTTTTTATTGGCCCGGAGTGCAAGAAGTCCGCCGATACGTACGTTGATGCGATGTGTGCCAACGGATGTTTCCTAAAGGATGACTTGGCAAAGCACCGTTGGGACGCATGCCACTAATAGACACGCCCTTCGAACGAGTCGCCGTAGACATTATTGGCCCATTGTCTCCCACTTCATCTAAAGGAAACAAGTATATATTGACGCTAGTGGATTTTTCCACCCGATACCCGGATGCTGTGCCCCTACCTTCCATTGACGCAGCCACAGTGGCCGAAGGATTGGTAGAAATGTTTTCACGGATTGGCTTCCCTCAAGAAATTCTATGTGAGCAGGTATTGTGTTTCACGTCAAACATGATGAAAGAATTGAATTCATTGTTGGCAATGAAGCAGTTGAGCTCTACTTCGTATCATCCTATGTGCAACGGAATGGTAGAGCGCTTTAATTGCACACTGAAGCAAATGCTGCGCAAGTTGTGCCAGGAACAGCCCAAGTCCTGGGATCGTTTCCTTGCACCACTTCTATTTCCCTGCAGGGAAGTACCTCAAACAAGCCTGAGTTTTTCCCCGTTTAAACGGAGTTGATATATGGAAGGCATGAGCGAGGACCCCTTACAGTTCTAAAAGAGCTCTGGAGTAAACAACACCTTAGTGACGAAATCAAGACGACATACTAATACGTTTTTGATCTCAGGCAACGTCCTCGAACAAACCTTGGAACTTGCGCATCAAAGCACTGCTTGCTTGCGCATCAGGCTGAAGCAGTGCTTGCGGCGCCTTTCTTTTTCCTGCAGTCCCGCGTGTCATGTCCCGGCCTTTGGGAGTAGTCGCAGTAAGGTCTTTTCGAATTGACCTGACAGTCAGAAGGCTTGTGTCCACTTTTATTGCAGAGGAAGCACTTGACTGAATTTCTTTCTGTGAGTGTGTCATCCTCTCTTGCAGTGCGGTCTATATCTTCTCCTCGAATGTGAGCAAATTATTTTGCCGCTGCGCTTCCAAGAAGTGATCCGCGGCTTCTGCGATTGTCTCCACTGTTCTGCAATTTCTTTCGCGTAGAAACAGCGTTAATCGACTATGGCAGTTATCCATGAACTGCTCTGCAACAACTAAGTCGCGGACAGCTTCAAAAGTCTTTCTTCCATTGGAGAGTTCAACTCCATCGGTCGAATAAGCTAAATAGTCTTGCAGCGTACTGTTTACCAGTCTCTCCATCTTGGGGCATGCTATGGCCAAACTTTTCGCGGTAGCCATCCGCTGTAAACCGGAAACGTTGCATCAATGCCAGTTTGGTGTTGTCATAGTCTAGAGAATCCTCCGGCGAACACCGACCAAACACTCTCAATGCTTCACCATCAAGACATAGGCTGAGGGCTGTAGCCCATTTCTTTTTTGGCCAACCCTGTCCAATGGCTACTCGTTCAAACCGCTTCAGATATGCGTCCAAGTCATCCCGGGCTTCGTTGAACAGGGGGATCATGTTATGCGGGTTCACGGAAAGCGAAGATTCTGCCTGGTTGCTTGCGAGCGACTGAGACACATTTACCTGGGCACCTGCTCCACCCATCTCCGCTAGCCTTATTCACAACTGCAGAATCTTTTCCTCGCGGTCTAGACGATCCTTTTACGCCTCACGTTCCGCTACACGTCCCTCACGCGCCCTTCTCCGTTCCTCATCAATCCATTCTTTCAGTTCTGGACCAACCAGACCCGTGCGTTCCGCTAGCGCTAAGCTCCTGGGCATTCATCCCGTATCTACTATAACTAAACGGTGTAACAACCGGCTTTGTCTTGTCGCGGACGCGAATTTGTGAGGACAGGTTCGGGTTTAGTGTTGCGCACTCAAGGGCAACCTTGGTGCGAGTAATAGACAGAGCCGTTTGCACACTTATAACACATTAGCACTTGTATATATGACACATATGAAAGAGTAAATGAAAAATATGCGTTGAAAGGTTTACAGTAAATAAGTGTTAAATGTTCCACCCGTCAATGACGCGGTAAATATGTTAGTCACGGCGATAGTCACACACGAATCTGCCCGGTCAGTGCGCAGTCGCGCGTATATTACACATTGTCAATCTTATCAAACTTAGTCCGACCAAAATAAACAATTATCAAGCTTTATCGGTCTTTAGCAACATTACGGGAATACATCCGACTTTTATCAACCCTTAGCTGTTGTTATCACCCTCATCAGACTTAATCTGACCCTTATCAACCCTTATCAGTCATTATCAACCTGCGAAAGTGGATATCCAGTATGTGTGTGTAAACTTTACTTAAAGAGGTCCGGAGGCTCGACTTAAGCCGAGGCGGGCCGCTCCCACGTTGGCACTGTCAGGCCAAGTCCTTCAGCGACATCATGGGCCCTCTGGACAGCCCTTAGTTAGTCTTGAAGCAATGGGCTTTGTATTCTTTTTTGCCATCGATTCCATTCTTCTAGGAGGCTGGGAAGAGTTGCGGGGCACCCCGCGAGCATATGTTTGATTTCAATGATGCCATTGAAATCAAGTGAAGCTGTTGCAAAACCACCACTAGAACTGTTGAGGGGGTATGCAATACTTCCTTGTTGGTTCGGATGCTTGTTTAGAGCTTGTTGTTTGTTGAAAGATATGCTGTTCTGTGTGTAGTATGGGTGATTTCGATGAATTAATGCACTGTCGGCTTCATTTGCTGAGCGCTTGTAGCCTCAGCAGTATGGTGGTATGAGGCATTGCATTTTGCTTGCTTGCGGGGGTATGAGCCATTCATCTTACGTGACGGACGTACAGGTTGATCATTGGTTAGGCATAGAAATGCTTACGCATTAAAAAAGCAAGAAAAAAACTTATTCGAGGGGACGTTTAAAGCCAACAAAAGAGCAGAGGTCTGTCTACTACTCTGAAGGCCTTCTAGTAAGCTTAGGCGCCTTGGTGCTCGAATTGTGACAGGAGGTGATACATGCGCTTGTGTGAATTAAGGAGCAGGTGCTGGCGTCCCGTAACAGTGACACCCTCTCTTGCACGACAGGCTGCACTGCGGCGATGCTAGCTTTAAATGTAAATACTGCCAAGTGAATCAATGGCGTATTCCGGCGTTTTAAAGCGAAGCTTTCTTGGCCTCTTCCTTCGACTTTTCCACTGCTGTCTTGCACGCCACGTGGGAAGGTGGTTCAGAGCGTTTATCGGCATCTAAAAGCCGAAGTGAAACGCCGGGACAGCAATAGAACAGTGAACAACGTTGTTTATTGAATGCGGTTAATATACTACTGCAGGGAGAGGGAAAAGAGGCTGTGTTCGTTGATAGAGACATGGGTGTTGGTTTGGCTTCCATCATTGAAAACTTGTGCGCATGCAGAAGCGCCCACACATGTGCGGATACAATACATCTTTCTTCCTCAAAGAATGTTGATAGAAGCTGGGTAACCACGTGCTTATTTGTTTGAACCTAGCATCATACGCAAGCCGCTGGGGTGGTATTGGCTGTCGCTGGGACCTCCTAAGTGCCACGGGTGGCGGGCTTTGCTCTGTTGCTCCTTCTGTTCGAGCGGCTTCTGATGATGTCGTTGAGGAAACTTGCTCGTCGTCTGGTTCCTCGTCAGTGCCGCTGAATGAGACCTCTGGCCTAGGGTTTTCCTTTGTTGCGAGAAGATGGCGTCTATTTCGCCGTATTGTCTTCTTGTTCCCTGTTTGAACAAAGAAGGACCGTGGACCTGCCGGCGCAATTACGGTGGCTTTCGGTGACCATGCTTTTCCTCTCACACGCACGACGTCGTCATGTTCGAGGGGCGGCAGTGGTGGATGGTTTCGAATGGTCTGGCTGTGTTTCTTCACTTGAATGGCTGGATGATGCGTGAAGTCGGGTAGCAGAGTGCGTAAATGTCTTCCCTGGAGCAACTCGCCTGGAGATCGTCCGTATTCGAAAGGGCTTGCTCTATAATTTAACAGACCTAGCCAGAAATACTTGGCAGGAGCTTGGTAAAGAGAGAAGACGACGGGAGAAGCTCGTTTGAACTTTTCAGTCGCGTCGCCACAATAGCCTCTTAATGACAATAATTCTCCGTGGTGCACCACAAAAGCATTGCAGGAACTGCAGCACTTATCTGTGTACTAACGTGCAACAGTCCAGAGGGGAGGTAGATAGAAATGTGTCGAGTAGGTAGGGAGAGGAGCCAGAACCCTCGCAGTCACGAAACAAGTGAATACCAGCCTTGCCATTTGTCGCTCGCAGCTCGCATACATGGGGGAAGGGCCTGAGAGGGAGAGTACTGCGTAAGAAGACAATGCCACGCTACCACAAGACACGACAGTGGTTGCGGACAAAGTGGATCAATGTAACTTCATCAACGTACGGTACGTTTCGTTTCTGCAATTTCTGAATAATAATCACCATTTAAATTTGTCAAGCGGTCGACTCACGCAGGACGTACAGGCGCAAAGGCGCATTAATGCACCGTAGCGTCTAGGTGACACTACGGAAGAAGCCGCACATCAAATCCACACTTCTATGCCCTCCGCGGAATCTCTGCCAGTATAGCGTTCCTCTAGATCCCACGTTTGATACCGACTGGGCCGCCGCACTTCGATGGTGGCGAAATACAAAATCACACCCGTAGTATAGTCTGCCGCTACGGCGTGCCTCATAATCCTATTGTGGTTTTGTCAGGCACAGCCCCATACCTAAATAAAGTTTAACACTTGTGCAATGATGTGATGTATTGTGTGAGGCAACGACAATGCTAACTTTCTCTTTAATGTCGCACGTATTCAGCAACAGAAAGCTGCATGGGGAGTTTTATAGCGTAAGCTGTTATAGGCTCATTCCGTTACGGTTCGAGACGACAGATAGGTTCGCGACGACAGCGTTCAAATTGCAGTCACCCGCAAGAACGACACAATCTTTAGAAAAACGGCAGGCAATTTTTCTCAGCTGACGCGTAACACTTGGCTCAAAAACCGGAGGACGATAAAAAGCACCAACAACAAAACAAGAACGGTCACTGTGCCCTATGCGACACCAAACAGATTCATTTTCATTGTTATCAATAAAGATTTCCTCGGACACAAGGGAATCCCTCACAAGAATGAAAACACCGCCACCATGTTTTGACCGGTCTTTCCGATATGCCTGAAAATTACACGAGAACATCTCCGAGTTCAGAACTGTTCCATCAAGCCAAGATTCTTACCCAATGACTATGTCACCGATTACTGATATAATACGGCCATCCAGGTCATCAAATTTATTCTTCACACTACGGCAGTTTATAATCAGCAAAAGAATATCACGAGCATAGCGAGACTTCTTTTTTTCTCATTTTGGGCCTATCACGAGCGCCGTACTTTTACTACGTCCTGTGCATCAGTATCGCAAGTATAAGTTTTACAATCAATGGTAAGCTTATCAAAATACAGTTTCACAACGTGGTCATCCTCTTTTTTTGCTTTTGCATATTGCCATGAGTGCTTTCTTTTTCACGTACCTGTTGAGAATCGTCATCGCTAAGTGAATAGCCAGAGTATTTTAATTTGTGCGCATTCCTGAAGAGCTCCGCTTTTTCTTGGAAGTTATAAAGCCGTAGAATGACCGGTCTGTTCTTCTCTCGCTTCTTCTTTCCAATGTGATGAATTCTTTCGACACTCGTTAACGTGACGCCTATTTTAGAATTAAAAACATCCTCTAGAACTATTTTACGCAGTGATTCAGTCGTCTCACTGGTACTTTCCCGCAGACCATAGATGATCAAGTTATTACACCTACTGTTTTCAAGACTATCTAACTTCGCTTGCCTTTCAACCATGCTAGTCGATATTTGATTCACCGCTTTCTCACAACGTTCAATTTGTACAACCACTCCCGGCAAGACGTTTTAGCTCGCATTCGATTGAATCCAACCTCTGGTTCGTACGAGCAATGTAGTCGTCAAGCTTCTTGCCAATTTTTCACATCATCTCAAGTAATTCTTTTTCACCTTTAAGCAGCTCGGCCATATCAGGATCATTAGCATCTGGCTTTAATTCAATATCTCCGCTCAGCAGCAGAACCAACATAAAGCAGCATGAAAGCGCTCCGCCACTCCCTCACAAAAGGCTCTTGGGCAAAGCAATACCACCACGCACCGAAAACTCGTGGTGCATTTGGAATAGGAAGGTTTATCATGTTGGGTCCAGCTAGGCTTTGGTGGGCAGCTGCATTAAAGAATACCGCAATATTCTAATTGGCTGGTAATTGTTTGCATAAATAGGGGCAAAAGTAAGCAGAAATTATCCGATTGCACGCATCCCTCCCTAATGACTTAAACCTAAAACATAGATAGGGCTTCTCATCATTTGAATGAGCAATTACATAACTGTAGTTTGCTATATTTATACTGACCCTCGATCAACAAGGGAACACCCGCTCACGATGGCGACAACAAGTTGCTTCCATTAAATGGGCA
The DNA here is from genome assembly GCF_013339745.2 of Dermacentor silvarum. Lineage (NCBI taxonomy): Eukaryota > Metazoa > Arthropoda > Arachnida > Ixodida > Ixodidae > Dermacentor > Dermacentor silvarum. The sequence goes on from NC_051154.1 coordinate 362,713,379, forward strand.
TTTTTATTGCTTCGAGAATACAAAAAATGCAATCGTAAAGTACTGCAGGAAAAGAAAATATTGAAAAAATCGGTCATGCAAATGTTCGTCAAAGATTCGCGCCGTCTCTGCTGCGCCGGCGCAAACACCACCTCACACCGTCGTCGTTCGTTGCAAGGTGCTGAACACAAACGAAGCGAAACAGCCACCGCGGAGCCAGGGACTGTAGTTAAGGTCCCGTTATTTCGTTGGAGCAGACAGAAACAAAGCCTGCCAGCGCTGCTGTCCCAGCATTCTGCAGGCGTCACGGACCGCTTCACCAGCTAGTCGTCGCGATGAGGAGGATGACAACAGCCTTGAAAGTTTATCACCGCTGGATGACGATGGTGTTGAAATGCTTGTCGACGATACGGGCGTTGACGGCACGAGGCGTGACGTGTCTTCCATTGTCTTTGAACCGTCCGTCGCTTTGATCTCCCTGCCGCGTTCGTAGTTTCCATCGGCGTTGCTCCCAAGCCTAATTGCCCAAAATGGAGAGGGGGTGTGGGTGCTTGCGCAGTGGTCTCACCTCGAACGGCGACAGGTGCGTCGTGGTTGTCTCGCCGCCCTTAGCCGCTGCCGTGCTCAGACACACAGGTACGTGAAGGAAGGAGACCCCACCGGTCCCGTCGCACATTACGCTCTTCGTCTCGTCCACCCTTGTCGGCGTCCTGAGCTCACGGAATCGTGACGTGTCCGGGACGGGATCGCCATCATACAAGTGTTGTTGTTGTTGACCTGAGAGGTTGTGGCGCATACCCACAGTGGGGGATGGGCCATGAATCGGGTGGTTATATTTGGTGCATAAATACAAGAGAATTAACGAATAGAATACTGGAGTTTAGAAAGGCAGATTTTGTGAGACGAGAAGAAGAAAAAAAACTAAATAATAATAGGTTTAAAAATGAATAAAAGAAATTGTGGTGGGAAAGGTGACAATAAGTTTAGCATGGTAATCGATTTGATTCTATGAGATAATTTTGGATGGCCAAGCAAGCATTTCTGTGGCCGAACCTAATAATAGAGGCTCCAAAAGATAGAATTAAAGGTTCCGATAAATCTAGGCCAATATTGCGAAGCGAGATTTCCAGTGACAGAACTTTGGCACGTTCACCTCGTCTTCGTCTTCTTTGTCGTTTCCTGTGTTCTCGAAAGCAAAAAGTGGTTCGTGCCGTCGAATGGTTGCGTGAGATCAGTAACCGACGATTTGGGTTGCGTAAACATGCACTAAATACGATATATAACATGTATGTCCGACCATTCATTGAATTTGAGTGCGTCTTGTTTTCCGGCAGCCCAGCTTATAAAATTCAACTTCCCTTACTATTAGAAAGGGAAGCTCTGCGATTGTGCCTTGGACTTTCTAAGTTTATTGCGAACATCGTTCTGTATCTGAAAGAGCGAATACCATGTTTAAAAAGTAGATCATAATTCGTACTGTCCAAATGTACGTAACAGTTGACGACTCTCCTCAAAAAGATCAATGTATGTTGTCGTTGATGACCCAAGTACATTATTAAATAATCATTGTTTCGGTGCGAACGCGGGCAAAACGCCGACGGCGTCGACAACAGTTCTGAGCGCTGCTGGTGATGCTGCATGTCCAAGTTTATACAGGTGATAAAACTACTATCCTTCCTCCGTATAGCTCTTCTATTTTGCTATCGCAATTGATGCTTCGCCTTTCGGGTGAAACTGCGACATTTGTTTCATCTCCGCTAACAAAAAAGTTGTCGCAGTTTCACCTGAAAGGCGAAGCATCAATTGCGATAGCAAATTTGAAGAGAGATATACGGAGTAATGATAGCAGCTTTATCAGCTGTATATACTTGGACATGCAGCAGCACCGGCAACACGCAGAACTGTTGTAGACGCCGTCGGCGTTTTGCCCGCGTTCGCTCAAAATGCGCGCGGCGTTGGTGACTGTTGCCGGAGCCTCCGATATAAATAAGCACTTGGTGCCGCAGCTAAACGTCGCCTCCCTTCCCTCCCCCCCCCCCTCCCCCACGGCCTGTCGCGCGTCGGAAGAAGGCACGTTTGCTCTACATATATGGTGATTGTAGAGGAGGAAATAGACGCCTACTTCTGCAGCCCTTAAGGGAGCACAGCGCAGAACGCGCGTTTGTTCTCCGCCGTGCGTTCACTCAGCGTGAAAGCGCGCGTCCCTCGCACCCTTTCACTCGCACATACAGCGTTCGGCGCGCGGCGACGATTTCATCTCCACTGACGTCATACGGAACCTCACGGCGACGGCGACGGCGACGCCGACGGCAGAAATCTGCTTTTGAGTGTCCATATAATTGCTATCGCAATAAAATGAGCGAAGGTGCTCCCAGATCGACAAAGAAGCGCTCGCGCTGACTTGGGTAGCCGAATGATTTGATCAGTACATCAAAGTAGTTTGTGAAACTTACTACGAACCATTGGTATGTCTGTTGGGTCACATGGATATTTGATGAGTACATCAAAGTTGTTTTTGAAACTTACCAAAAACCATTGGTATGTCTGCTGGGTAAGTTGGATTATTATGCTATCCCACCAAGAAGCCAGTGATTCCGGCTGTATGTCTGATGCGCTATCACTTCCATGTCACTTATATGTTTAGTAGATCCAAGGTATATATCAGATCCCTTATCAGTGTTGACTCTTTCACGCTCTCCAACTAAATGCACAAAAGTCAATAATGGTTCAGCCGTTGTAAAGATAACCACCTGTTTAAACGTTTGTCTGAATGAGAAGCGTTTATTACTTCCTGACAAAAATGAAAATGGGTCATGCCAAAGACGAGGTGTGCAAAGCTATGCCCAGACTATGCAAGATGATTTCGCCAATAACACAGAACGTCCCTTGATATCTCGTGCCATATTCGAAAGATGGAGTGCTGCTTGTTTGGGTGCTGTGAATAGTAACGAGGCTGTATTCCGCAGTCTGTCAGTATTTGCGGGCGAATTTCACGGTGGTCTCCAAGGTATCCGTTTTCGGCGACGGGGTAATCGCCCTCGCACTATATACGGAATGTCACGGCGACGGCAGAGATGAGCCTGGAGTGTCCACATAATTGTTGTCGCAATAAAAAAGCTGCAATTACATATAGGAAATATGTGTATTCATTTTTTTTTCATGTAAACGGCCAAAAAATCATGGCTTTACAGTACATAATTCGGGCCTTCTTATAAGGCACAAGAATGCCATAGTTTCTTGTCATTTTGGGAGTGCTGAATTCGGTGTTTACCCATGCAATAGTCATTTGTTCTTTTGAAGAATTATACCTCTTTAACAAATATTCGTCATCTTCATCTAAGTCGACGCTCAGAGGTGGGTATCAACTCAGTGCCTGGAAAATTTAATACCTCACCGTAGACCATCATGAAACGCATTTCTATACGCACATTATAAAGGAACTGACACAAACATTTTGGCCACTTCTGTTTTTTTTTCTGGCTTTTTTATGTTCCAGATAGCTGACTTCATAATTACGGCACGGAAACTGAATTTTTCAAATGCGCCAGAAATGAGCAATTAAAGTACATTTTCTACGGCCCGTTCAAAAACTCGTGTCAAGGGAGCTTTCTTGTGAATATTTATTTGCAGAAATAAAAAAAACTAAACCATTTCCAGGTTTATCAAAAAGCCGAAAAAAGTACGCCGAAATTGGGGAAAATAAAATTCCATAAGGCTCAACCATGGGTATGGTTTATTGCCTTTTTTATGTTTTTTTCTTTCCACAGTGAAGCATCAGCCACATTTGGTGATAACGATATCGATGACGAACCTGGATCAGGCCTTGTACCCATTAAGGTTATAGGCCAAAAATGAGGTGGCAGTTGGTCGCTAAAGAAAATTCTTATTTGAAAGTGAAAAACGCAAAGTAAAAGGAAAAAAAAACTAAGGAAGATTTTGTAATAACTGGAGCTAGTATGACAGCGAGCAGTCAGGCTAACCGAAGTGTGAATTTTAAAAGAGGTTACAATCAAGCAGTATATATATGGAATGTTGATAAAGAATTTGTAGAAACTAATTTCAGTGAAATGAATGCTGATCTGAATACAGAACGGTGTTTGCAAAAAACTTAGGGAGTCCAAGGCAGAATCGCAGAGCTTCACTTTCTAATAGTATGCGATGCTGAATTATATACGCTGGGCTGCCGGAAAACAAGACGCACCCACATTCCATGATGGGTCGGACATACATGTGATATATCATAATTAATGTATGTTTTCGCAGACCATATCGTCGGTGACTGATTTTACGCAACCATCCCACAGCACGAGCCATATATTCTTTCGAGAACACAGGAAACGACAAAGAAAACGAAGACGAAGAGATCACGCCAATGTTATCACACGTGTCTGTTGGCGATCCCGTCCCGGACCACGTCACTGTTCCGTGAGCTCAGAACGCCGACCGGGGTGGACGAGACGAAGAGCGTGATGTGCGACGGGAGCGGTGGGGTCTCCTTCCTTCACGTACCTGTGTGTCTGAGCACGGCAGCGGCTAATCGCGGCGAGACCACCACGACGCACCTGTCGCCGTTCGAGATGAGACCAATGGTCAAAGCAACGACACGCCCTCTCCATTTTGGGCAATTAGGCTTGAGAGCAACGCCGGTGGAAGCTACGGACGCTGCCGGGAGATCAAAGCGACGGACCATTCACAGACAAGGGCACACACGTCACTCCTCGTGCCGTCCACGTCCGTATCCTCGACAAGCATTTCAACACCATCGTCTTCCAGCGGTGATAAACTTTCAAGGCTGTTGTCATCCTCCTCATCGCGACGACTAGCTGGTGAAGCGGTCCCTGACGCCTGCAGAATGCTGGGACAGCAGCGCTGGCAGGCTTCATTGCTGTCGCCTGCTACATAAGCACGGGCTCGGAACTGCAGTCGCTGGCTCCGCTGCGGCTGATCTGCGTAGTTGTGTGCAACACCTTTCAACGGACGACGGCGGTATGAGGTGGTGGTGCTTGCGCGGGCGCAGCAAAGACGGCGCAAATTTTTTTTACGCATATCTTTTTCACAGATTTTTAAATCTTTTCTTTTTCTTCAGTATTTCACAATTGCAATTTTGTATTCTTGAAGCAATAAAAATGCCTATTTAAATGTAAGCAGGCTGTTGCCACGGTTGGGAGTTGCAGTTTCCTGGCGGAGCGAGGGTCAGTATAATGAAAGCAACTGCAGTTATGCAATTTCTGTTTGAATTAATGGGAAGCGCTAATAAAACGTTTAAAGTCCGTAGAAAGGGACGTATTCAATCAAATAATTTCTCCTAAATTTGGCCCATATCTTTATAAAACAATTGACGGCCAGTTAAAATATTGCGGTATTATTTTATGCAACTGCTCACCACAGCCTTGCAGGACCAACGTATTAACATTTAGATAATGTAAATCAACCCGTGGTTCCGAAATCTTATCGAAGGATAAATTGGAGTGCGCAGCTAATTGGTTACTATCGCTTTGAGTGTGGCCATTGGTTGGTACTTCCTAGCTTAATTGCGCTCTTTGTCGTATTCCTACTGCGTACCTTTGGTAAAATGACAGTTACAGGCACTGAAATTCTAGAATTTGTTCATATTGTCACGTAGTAGTGACGCTGAAGAAAACAGTCGTAAAACTGTGTACGACGAAACTGGTTGTTTATTGGGCGAACCTGTGCCCACAAAAGCAAGGTACACTCAAAGCACAACGATAGCGGCGAACACAGTCGGCGATCGTCGAAAATCTGATCAGCGGCGAAGCGCGGCGGCTTTTATAGCTGAGTCATCGAACGTTCCAGATTAATCCCTGATGCCCGCGTGTGTTCTAGAAAGTTCTAGACAATTCGCGTCGGTCATAGAATCAGATAACATAAGCGTCGGTGAAAACAGGCAACGGAAAGAAGCATCGATAACGTTCTAGAAACTTCCGATACAGGCGCGTCCTGCGCCGAGCGATAACGTTTAACATTTGTTAGCCGGTGGAAAGCGGCCACCGGTGAAAGATAAACATGCATATGTGTCAATACCCTCCCTTAAAAAGCATCGTCCCGATGCTACAAACACGAAAGCGAAAACAAAACCATGCGTAATAAACTACAAACAAACAAAAAAAAACAATAACAAAGTAACGAAGTACCTAAGGTCGTCAGCGGGCGTAGAAAGGTTTAAGACGCACAACATGGATGACTTCAGGTCGTGCCCGGCGCCGCTGTGAGTGCGAAATGCCGTCTGGCACGACCTCATAGTCCAGTGCGCCAATACGTCGGATTATCTTATATGGTCCGAAATAGCGACGCAACAGTTTCTCGCTAAGTCCTCGTCGGCGAATCGGAGTCCAGACCCAAACACGGTCGCCGGGCTGGTAGTCGACGTAGCGTCGTCGAAGATTGTAGTGTCGGCTGTCGGTCCTCTGCTGGTTCTTGATGCGCAGGCGGGCGAGCTGTCGACCTTCTTCGGCACGCTGCAAATAAGTGGCAACGTCGAGATTTTCTTCGTCAGCGACGTCTGGTAGCATGGCGTCAAGCGTCGTTGCCGGGTTCCTTCCGTAGACCAGGTTGAACGGCGCCATGTGCGTCGTTTCTTGCACGGCCGTGTTGTATGCGAAGGTCACGTACGGAAGGATGGCATCCCACGTCTTGTGTTCGACGTCGACGTACATTGCCAGCATGTCGGCGATGGTCTTATTTAGGCGCTCGGTGAGGCCATTCGTCTGCGGGTGGTAGGCGGTGGTGCGGCGATGGCTTGTCTGGCTGTACCGAAGGATGGCTTGAGTTAGTTCTGCCGTAAAGGCCGTGCCTCTGTCGGTGATGAGGACTTCTGGGGCACCGTGACGCAGGAGGATGTTCTCAACGAAGAATCGGGCTACCTCGGCGGCACTGCCTTTGGGCAAGGCTTTTGTTTCGGCGTAGCGGGTGAGGTAGTCCGTAGCGACAACGATCCATTTATTCCCGGACGTCGACGTCGGAAAAGGCCCCAGTAGGTCCATCCCGATCTGCTGGAACGGTCGGCGAGGTGGCTCGATTGGCTGTAGAAGTCCGGCTGGCCTTGTCGGTGGTGTTTTGCGTCGCTGACAGTCTCGGCATGTCCTTACGTAATGGGCGACGTCGGCAGAGAGGCGAGGCCAGTAGTATTTTTCTTGTATCCTCGCGAGAGTGCGTGAAAAACCGAGATGTCCAGCCGTTGGGTCGTCATGGAGAGCTTGCAGAACCTCTGGACGCAATGCTGAAGGTACCACGAGGAGGTAGTTGGCTCGGAGAGGCGAGAAGTTCTTCTTTAGGAGAATGTCGTTTTGCAAGAAAAATGACGCCAATCCTCGCCTGAACACCTTCGGCACAATGATGGTCTTTCCTTCCAGGTAGTCTAGAAGGCTCCTTAGTTCCGGGTCGGCTCGTTGTTCGGCGAATTCGTCGGCACTGATGGGTCCGAAGAAAGTGTCGTCATCCTGATCGTCTTGTGGCGGCGGTTCGACGGGGGCGCGAGACAAACAATCGGCGTCAGAGTGCTTTCGCCCGGACTTGTAAACGACGGTGATGTCGAATGCTTGAAGTCTCAGGCTGCAGCGTGCGAGGCGACCTGAAGGATCCTTCAAGTTAGCTAGCCAACACAAGGCGTGGTGGTCGCTCACAACTTTAAAGGGCCTGCCATAGAGGTAGGGGCGAAACTTTGATGTAGCCCAGATGATGGCGAGGCACTCCTTTTCTGTTGTGGAATAATTTGCTTCCGCCTTCGATAGCGACCGGCTAGCGTAACTTACAACCCTTTCTAGTCCGTCAGTCCTTTGCACAAGCACGGCGCCGAGTCCTACGCTGCTTTCGTCGGTGTGGACTTCGGTATCGGCGTTTTCGTCGAAATGCGCAAGTATGGGCGGCGATTGCAGGCGTCGCTTCAGTTCTTCGAATGCTTCGACTTGCGGCGTCTCCCACTTGAACTCGACGTCGGCCTTCGTGAGATACGTCAGTGGCTCAGCGATCCGTGAAAAATTCTTGACGAAGCGCCTGTAATAGGCGCACAGTCCAAGAAATCTACGCACTGCCTTCTTGTCAGCGGGCGGAGGAAAGTTGGAGATGGCCGCAGTTTTCTGAGGGTCGGGGCGCACTCCAGACTTGTTGATGACGTGGCCTAAAAACAAGAGCTCCTCATATGCGAAGCGGCACTTTTCGGGCTTTAACGTGAGTCCGGAGGTTTTGATTGCTTGAAGAACTGTTTCAAGGCGCCGCAGGTGTTCTTCGAAGCTTGAGGCAAACACAACGACGTCGTCCAAATAGACGAGGCAAGTCTGCCACTTCAAGCCTGCTAGTACTGTATCCATGACGCGTTGGAAAGTCGCAGTTGCCGAGCAAAGACCAAACGGCATGACCTTGAACTCGAACAGTCCGTCTGGTGTTATAAACGCAGTCTTCTCCCGGTCCCTCTCGTCGACTTCGATTTGCCAGTAGCCGGTTTTGAGGTCCATCGACGAAAAATACTTTGCGTTGTAGAGTCGATCCAAGGCGTCGTCAATCCGTGGGAGGGGGTATGCGTCCTTCTTCGTGATCTTGTTGAGCCGACGATAATCGACGCAGAAACGTAGGGTTCCATCCTTCTTCTTCACTAACACCACGGGGGACGCCCACGGACTCTTGGACGGCTGGATGATGTCGTCGCGTAGCATTTCGTCGACTTGTTGCTTTATGGCCTCGCGTTCGCGCGCCGAAACTCGGTATGGGCTCTGACGGAGTGGGCGGACATATTCGTCGGTTATAATGCGGTGCTTGGCGACAGGGGTTTGTCGAACTTTTGACGACGACGAGAAGCAGTCCTTGTATTGCAGGAGCAGAGCTTTTAGCTGTTCTTTCTTATGATTGGGAAGGTTCTGATTGACGTCGAAAGTTGGTTCGGGTACTACAGTCGTCGTTGAAGGTGCACTGGAATCCGTGAAGGCGAAAGCACTGCTGGCTTGTACTATTTCGTCGATGTAGGCGACCGTGGTGCCTTTGTTAATGTGCTTATATTCGTGGCTGAAGTTCGTGAGCGTCACTCTTGCTTTCCCTTCGCGTAGTTCACCTATGCCTCTAGCGACGCAAATTTCACGGTCGAGCAGTAAGTGATGATCGCCCTCGATGACGCCCTCCATGTCTGCAGACACTTCGGTACCGACGGAAATCATTACGCTTGAGCGAGCCGGAACGGTGACTTGTTCTTCAAGCACATTCAAGGCATGGTAACTGCTGCTTGTATCCGGCGGTATCGCTTTTTGTGTTGAAAGCGTTATCGACTTGGACCTTAAGTCGATGACTGCACCATGTTGGTTTAGAAAGTCCATGCCTAGGATGACGTCTCTGGAGCAGTGCGGCAGGATTACGAAGCTCGCCGGGTAAGTGCGGTTGTTTACCGTGACTCGCGCTGTGCAGATTCCAGCCGGCCTTATTAGGTGACCTCCCGCTGTCCGTATATCGGGTCCTTGCCAGGCCGTCTTCACCTTCTTTAACTTGGCGGCGAATGCGCCACTGAAAACTGAATAGTCGGCGCCAGTGTCGACGAGAGCGGTGACGTTGTGACCATCGATGAGCACGTTTAGATCGGTAGACCGGCGTCTGGCGTTGCGGTTAATTCGTGGCGTCGGATCACGGCTGCGTCGGCTTGCTCTGCTGCTGCTACGTCGCGTCGGAAGGTCTTCGTTCGGCGGCGATGTGTTGTCAAGGCTGTTGCTAGGCGGCGTGCTGATATCTCGTCGTGATGATTCGCGAATCGTCGTCGTCGGTGGCGGCGGAGGATCTTCGGCATTGCGTCGTACAGCAACCGCACCTCCATCGGTTGCTGCTTTTAGTTTCCCGGGTATGGGCTGGGAGATCGGCCCCGGGTTGGGCCGGCATACTAGGCGGCGATGCGGCGAGATGTAGCGGCCTGGTGACGGCGAGCGTGAGGGTCGTCGTGGTTGCCACTGGGCTCCGGCAAGGTAGTCGGCGATGTCACGTGGTCGCTCGCCAAGCTGTGGACGTGGTGCGTTGACGGCGAACCCTCGTAGGCCCATCTCGCGGTATGGGCATCGGCGGTAGACATGGCCGGCTTCCCCGCAGTGATAGCAGAGCGGGCGGTGGTCGGGGGCGCGCCAAATGTCCGTCTTCCGCTGGTAGCTGCGCTGGGCGACGGACGGGCGTGCTGCCGGCGGCGGCGGTGGACGACGGAACTGCGGCGTTACGGGGCCCTGGCGCGAGCGCGGAGGGGGGCCTTCACGACGGGCGACAGCGGCATAGGTCATCGCTTGCGGCTGTGGTTGAGGCGATGCCGGAACTTCTGGCACTTCCAGTGATCGCTGAACCTCTTCTTTAACTATGTCAGCGATTGTAGCCACCTGAGGCTGCGACCTTGGGAATAATTTCTGTAGTTCTTCCCGTACAACCGCTCTGATCGCCTCGTGCAGGTCGTCGGCGCCTAGAGCTTGAGCTTCGGCGTAGTTTGTCAGCGCACGGCGGTTGTATTGCCTGGCTCGCATTTCAAGCGTCTTCTCGATCGTTGTCGCCTCCGAAACAAATTCTGCCACAGTCTTGGGCGTGTTGCGCATCAATCCGGTGAATAGATGCTCCTTGACGCCCCGCATCAAGAACCTAACTTTCTTTTCTTCAGACATGTCGGGGTCGGCGTGGCGGAAGAGGCGAGTCATCTCCTCCGTGAAGATCGCGATGCTCTCGTTCGGCAATTGAACTCTGGTTTCCAGGAGAACTTCAGCCCTTTCTTTACGTACGACACTCGTGAAGGTCCTCACGAAGTTCTCGCGAAATAGGTCCCAAGTCACCAGGGTGGTCTCTCTGTTCTCAAACCATGTCCGAGCAGCGTCATCCAACGAAAAATAGACATGGCGCAGCTTGTCATCGTCGCTCCATTTGTTGAATGTCACGGTCCTCTCGTACGTCTCCAGCCATGTTTCAGGGTCTTCAGCTGATGATCCACGGAAGGTCGGTGGCTCCCGAGGTTGCTGCAGCAGGATGGGGGACGCTGGCGCTGCCATTGTGGTCGTTGACTTGGCCTTGATCGCTGTGGTCTTCTCAGGAAGAAGTCCGTATTCTGGCAAAAGTCCTTGCTGCCTACGACTAGCTCGCTGGTCCTTGGCGAGGTTGGTCTCGTCCTCCGGTTTAGGGCTTGGGTCGCGGCTTTGCGGGGGCGTCCGCTGCATGGACACAAAAGCACCTCCACCAGATGTCACGTAGTAGTGACGCTGAAGAAAACAGTCGTAAAACTGTGTACGACGAAACTGGTTGTTTATTGGGCGAACCTGTGCCCACAAAAGCAAGGTACACTCAAAGCACAACGATAGCGGCGAACACAGTCGGCGATCGTCGAAAATCTGATCAGCGGCGAAGCGCGCGGCGGCTTTTATAGCTGAGTCATCGAACGTTCCAGATTAATCCCTGATGCCCGCGTGTGTTCCAGAAAGTTCTAGACAATTCGCGTCGGTCATAGAATCAGATAACATAAGCGTCGGTGAAAACAGGCAACGGAAAGAAGCATCGATAACGTTCTAGAAACTTCCAATACAGGCGCGTCCTGCGCCGAGCGATAACGTTGAACATTTGTTAGCCGGTGGAAAGCGGCCACCGGTGAAAGATAAACATGTATACGTGTCAATATAAGCTGGAAATACTTATAACAACGGCCCTGGCTTAGCCTAATGAATACTACTGCAAAGCCTTCAAAATTATTTAATGAAAATCGAATAAAATCTGTTTTCTAGCGTTACGGACGAAAAGAAAAACGCCATCGTCTTTAATAATTCATTTTGTGCTGAACTGCTGAAACTTTCCGCAACTGTGACAGCAAACGCTCCCTACAGTTGACGCCGTCATCTTTGGAAGAACAACTTCTTCAGATCGAAGAAAATGTTTAGCTCGATAATAACCGCTCCACCATGAATTTACTGGAACCAAGCAGCGTCTGTCTGCATGCGCAATCTGCGAGGCAGCAAGTAATGTCTTGGAGGTATGGAAATTGAAAAGGCTTCGTTAAATACAAAACTAATGCTGACAATGCACTTCGATCGTACTTTCGAGCGTTCCTGAGTGGACTGAATTTTCTCCACGGCAAATTCTTTGCGACATATATGTAAGTCGCCTGCCCGATAACTAGCAGCTGCAATCTCATACGTCTGTCAGTAGATTGGAATGAATGGTTTCTGTAATGTTATAGTCGGAACCCCAATAAGCAAAAGAAACAAATCAAAATTACATCCAATATTCAATCCAACCTAGGAATTCATTTCGACTCTCCAGGCTGCGGATTAAGCGGAGCTACCATATATAGAACGTCGGCTGCCTTGCCCTGTCGCAGGCTATTAGTGAAATCTGGAGGTTGCTGCTCATTTTAGGCTAAATAGTTTAGCTCTAAGCTTGTCATGGGCCACGCCTGTTTCCCGCAACAAGTTTCGCTCCTAGAGTGGTGTCTCAGTCCGCAAAAGTGTTGCGAATTGTTCCGGTTAGATCGTGCTTCAGATTCAGGAAACATTACGCAATGAAGGGTGCAGCCTTATACGTTTCCTGGCGAAATGCGGCTGCACCGTTACGAATGTTTGTCAACATGGCGGCTGCAACGCCGCCGCACGAAAGGTACGGGAAACTCACCACCGTTGCGTATCCGCGCCTTGGGGATCAGGCTTCGTTAAGAAAAGCGTGTGCTAGATCGTGCCACAACTCGCATTTGCGCAATGACGAAGTGCAAGCAATTTGTCGTTATTTAGTGCAGTTTGGAGGCACCTGCAGGACTAACAGCAAAGGTGAAATTGGGACAGCAAGGCTACAGCCTGGCCTGCTCCGTCGGTTGGCGGCTCGCCGAAGGCCTGCGTTGCCCATGTTATATAAAACATATCTTATACACCCGAGGCACATGGAAGCCGTGGGCAGATAGGCTCTGAGTAGCTGCATTAAAGAATCGCGCAAGATGCTAACTGGCAGTTGACTTTATGATGAAGACAGGGAAATACAAAAGCAGAAATTATCTGAATAAAGTGATACCTGAATAAAACCTATCCACTGAAGAAGATGATAGCGCCTAGCATTATTAAATTAACTGTAATTGCGGCCACCTGAATCCACACGAGTGTCCCAAACGTGTCACTCGACCGTCTCGGATTTGGCGTGAAAAAGTCATGGACATGAACTATTTTGCTCAGGGTGATTGCCCACGATATTGCAGCTTAAAAAATGTTTTCTTTGACGTGCGGTGCTTGCGAAGTTTGCTGTAGTACATGAAACGTGCTACTGCGTAAAAATACAACTATATATATATATATATATATATATATATATTGGCCACGGGCCGGGCCCGCGGCCGAAATACTTCCTGGATCCGGCGACATTTTGCCTTGGAATATGTACATATTTATGGATTAATTTAGACTCTCAAGCTTCACAAGGAGGCGTACCGAAGTTCCCAAGATTTGTCTCCACTATGTCAAGATGCTTATTTGTAAGTTTGGTCAGGAAAAGTTCCTTACACTGTAAAATAATTCACACCCTTAGAAGTAAATAAGGGTGTAAAGCTGAGCGATTTGACCATTTTTACTGGCAGAAGTGCAATCTATTATTTGTTTCTCCTAAATATTTTATCTGGTTTTAAAAGAGCTGCATATTACAAAAAAAATTTATGTGCGTCAGTAAACTGTAAGTATTTTCAGAAATAACATGCTAAACATACCGTAATTTCGATTTTCGTTCACTTCCGTCCACGATTTTCGCAATCCGGTACTCCCTGTAAAAATATGAGACAAATTGCACAAGATATAGGCGTTCGATTTAGGTGTTCGATTTCCGTCATCTCATTTTGATTTTTGTTTTAAGCGAGACACGAATATTTGAACTTGGCCTTTCTGCCACTCTCGGCATAGTTCCGTATACCACTTCACCGCAAAGCGCAGTAGCCGTCTTGCTTCGCACGGTTGGCGCGCGCACTTTTGTAGCGTAACGCGAGCTTTCTCAGCACATGATAGCTCGACTGCTTCGCCCTGTTTTATTAAGTGTGATAAAATTTCTTATTTTGCTGTCGTTTTGTCGTATCTCCTAGAGTGCGCAAGGAGCCGAAAGGTCGGGTTAGAACTCGCAGAGTTCACTACTTTTACCGCGTCCGGTTTACAGCAAAGCTGTATATGGCTAGGGTAAAACCGTCGTCCGCGAACAACCCACGAACTGGCTCAGGCATTCGTCGTCGTCGTCTCCTTCCACAGCTGGCTCCGTTGCCGCTCATCATTCCAACGTATAATTTCAATTCTCTTTGTCGTCGTAATGTGGAGGCCGCGTTTACAGGGGTATGATACATTGCTTAATGGGGATCTGAGCCATTCATTGCCAAGAGGAACCTATCATCGGCATCATCATCTATCATCATCAGCAATGGATCTAGCGTCGTCGTCTTTTTCCACAGCTGGCTCGTTAGCGCCCCTCGGCACGACCACATGAACGCGCTCGCACGTTCGCCGTCGTCTTCTTCTACAGTGGCTTGTTGCCGCTCATTATTCCAGAGAATTTCGTGAAAATTTTTCTGGGGGTATGAGCCGTTCATTGACTGACGCATTTAAAAACAGAGGTGATACCAAAATGCTTGGGTATACCTATCGTCACGATAAATATGCTCGTACTTTTGTTCTAAAGTCTATGTCACCTCTGTGTCGTGTGTTAAACAGCTTCGCTAGTCATCAACATTCTCAGAGTGGAATGGCTCACGATTTTTTTTCTTACATAGCTCTTAATAGACTTGCCTCAGAAACTTCAACACGCACAGATGAACGTGCGCATGCGAGAATATATCACTCGGGTATTCATCACGAATAGAGGAGTAGAGAGCGGCGCCGCCACCGCTTCTTTGCGCAGCTGTAATAATGGCTAGCTTGTGGCGCGGTAACAAGAAGTTGAGTGCACCGTAGTTTCATTGTTATTGTACGAACAAAGAAACTTCGCAGCCTAAACGATGAGTGGTCTTCTTTTTCTCTTAGAATTGGACGAATCCTGAGACCGGCTGCTGACAGAATTCTACTTGGTATCAGTGCTGTGATGGAAAATATCTGAAGCGTGATTGTCGCTGCGACTTGAGTATCACGTGTGTTTTATGGCCAATGGGAATAATAGAGTACAACTCGGCTCTGCGGCGCAACAATCGCGTGTATTTCGCGCTCAAATTTTGGGACTAACATAGTAGTCGGCGAAGAAAAATACATACTGTCTAAGTAAAAAACGTCCCTTTACAAAAACTGGCTTGAAGTAAACCTATTATTAGCGAATAGAATTTTAATTTTCAAGTCTATAGCAAAATTTGAGTAGCGGATGATAGTTAAGCAAAATTAGAAAGCTTGCGGCATTTTTGTATCGTGTTCTATGACCCAGGATATTGTTCCTTATAAAAAATGGCAGAAGCATGCATCCTGGAGTGCACCTAGTCCGTATACGCAAACAATCATGATGTTGATGATGATTTTCAAGCTGTTTTTTTAACATGAAATTAGAGTCACTTACCTCACTCACATGCATTCGCCCAACTGCCGATAGACTCCTTTTCATGGCATTTTGATCACATGCGCGGGCTGAATACTCCCAGCACAGCACTTTGTACTCATTTATACGGGATAAACGCTACAAGCGTAACAAAGTTGGTCGATCATGCGCTCTTCTTTTCTGTTTTCAAACTCCTCAGACAGGCGTGGGAATCGTAATGAAAAAAAAATAAAACAGGACGTTATAAAAGACGTGACCTCAGATAGGTCTCGCCGGACCCCCGGCTCCTTGCGCACTGTGGGAGGAAGGACAGTAAGCAACACAGAGAGAAAGGTATTATTAGTTATTGTGACAAAGAAACACAACCATGCCGTCGTCTGCAGAGGAAGCCCACGTTACACTACCAAACTGCAATTGCTGACACCATGGCCGGCAATGAACACACGACCTCACGCTTAACAACGCAATGCCACAACCACTAAGCAACTGCTGTTTGTCCCCAAAACAAAAAAACCTTGTTCCAGTTAAAATTTTTATACTTATTATCCAAAGAATAATACATTTCAATGGTTACCTCATAGATATGAGCGGCGAACATATTTATCTCGAAGTAGCATTGGTGTTATGCCGTACACTCCGTGCCAAGGAATCCTTCAAGAGAAAGAGCAACTCCCAAAAAATAAAGCCTTGCTTGCGAGTGTTCAACAGGTACAATGCAGCACTTGTAGGATTACAGAAAAAAATCTGTCAGGTTTGAACACCAAAATTGTATTCATTAGCGTACAAGACGTATTCCGATGCTCGATAGGATGGTTTCTCTTAGCACTCTGAAAGCGTGCTCACAAAATGGCTTACACGCCTATAAGAAACGCACGTTAAATAAGAAAAACTGTATTTTCACAGCTTCACAAAATTTGAATTCACAAAAACATAACGCACGAATACTGAACGTTAGCCATTGAATCACTGGCAGTAGCAGCAAGAGTGGCCCGTCGACGATCAACACGCAACTGTTCCGAACAATGGAGACCCAATGATCCACTGGTTCACCGTCAGGTCCAGTGCTAGAGGAGAAAAGACTAGCCAGCAGCGCTTGCAAGGACATTACTCGGGCATTCTTGGCGTATAAGACGAGTATTTTTACGGCCCCGTGCCCGTACCTTGCCTGCAGTCGTCTAGTCAGGCCACAATACCAGCGAAGGCAGTCTATTGTAAACTCTGCTGGCCAAAAAGGCAGCGACGACCGCGCGGCCATCTGCTCCGTTTCAACAACACAGCAGCACGTGGCACGCACAGCCACCTGGAGGACCCACTCCTCTTCTGCCGTGATAGGTGGTACCAGGTGCAGCCGCAGACGCCCGACACTTTAGCGATGCTTAGCGAGGCTGCCGGTGCATCCTGTCGCCAATGGGTGGCGTTCGGAGACATCACCACCTTGTTGCTGGCTAGCATTGGGGACCTGCAATGACCAGACAGAGATGGTTGTGCGATCGTGGCACTAATTAAGAGATATCTGTCGGCAGCTGCACTTCCTTACTCGGGCTGGCATAGAAAATACGCGTGAGGCGAAACAACATTGAAGCCAAGGCAACATTTTGAAACTGTGTGCACAGTGGTGTAATTATATAGTCAGCACATCAAATCCAGCAGGCGGACTTTTTTTCAATTGAGTACTGATTAAAGGAAAAGCAAGACATTTTAGATAGTTCTGATTCAATAATAACTACTACGTGCGAGAAAGACAACCGACAGGAACCAGGTCAAAGCACCGAGCGGTGACCCTCAACTGAATTTTATTTGAAGAAACTAAGAGGACCAAATAATACGCCGGCGTTGACCTCCACGGGAGAAACTCCTCGGGGAGTTTGCGTAAGCAATGTGCCACTTGCTCATCTCCACGCAAGCCGGTGTCAGTATCAATGTTATGAAACCTGATCCGACCAATATAAACCCTTATCAACCCTTATCGGGCCTTATCTACCTTATCGGACCACATCCGACCAGCATGAACCCATATCAACACTTATCGGCCAGAGCAATCTAACGCTCAAGCCGACCTCTCTGCCTTTCTTCAAATAAACCTCTCTCTCTCTCTTATCGATTGTGATGAACCTTTCAGACTAGATCCTGCCGTTACAAGCCCTTATTGGTTATTATTACTATCGGACTCGATCCTAGCCTCATCAACCCTTATTGGTCGGTATCATCCTTATCAAGTCGACACAATAATTCTTAACTTTATCTATACTTATCCACCAGATCGGACGTGATCCGACCATTATCAACTCTTATTGATCATTATCAATCTTACCGGATTTGATCCGACCCTTACCAACGCTTATCGGTGCTTATAACCATATAAGTGTTGCTGCGATCATTATAAGCTGTTATCGCTTCTCAGCACCTTATCCATCCGCGTCGAACAATTATCAACCGTGATGAGACCTATATAACTCCTCATCACTCCTTATCAACTGTCCTTATCTGTAAGGGTTGCGCGACGTGACGCGCATGAGCCCTAAGCGATCGGTGGCGCCTCTGTCGGTGAAGGAACACCCCGACGGGAGGCGCAACACGCGACCACTGAAACGCATCGAGGACGTGATACTGCTCCGGATGAAATTTTCACAAAATCGGAACTTTCCTGATATCTACAATGCTCCAAGTCAGCTCTAAATGTGGTCCTAGAGATGGCTTTTATTCCACCATCAACAAATCTCTCAAGAAAGCCTTCATACAAACTGCTCACTTTTGACATTTGCTTTGTGCCATCGGTACAACACATTCGTATGGTTCACATATATTCACCACCTGTAACCGTGGGTGTTTTAGCCCTGTGGCTAAGACTCTCGGCTTCTGAGTGTGGGGTAGTACATAGGTTCAAAACATACCGCTGCCAAATTTCTCCTTTCGAACTTAATTTGTTTTTCTTATACATTATCTTATAGCGATTCGTCTTACGTGACGGATGGATGGACTGGTTTTCTCCTTGGGCAGGCAGGCAGTAAGTGTAGCCGCGGTGACCGTTGTGGACGCGGCGCAGTGGACTTCATTTTGGATGCACGCTGCAGACAGATCCCGCACGCTGAAGCTTCTACAAGGAATATCCCGGTGGCGCAGAAAGCTCGATGAACACTGCTTTTTAAATCAGCCAGTCCTCCCTGTGATTTATTCTTTCAATGACGTTCTTGGAAACTAACGACTTCTCGAGCCAATGGTTTTCATTAATAATATACTGTGTCTGCATAGTCAAATGGTGTCACCCTGGCCACAGAGCTACAGCCCTCTGTATATATTGTAAATACATATATTTTCTCCCCGTAACAATATATGCTAATAAAGTAGTGTTTACTAATATTATAATGAGGAAGTAGAAACAAATGTACTCGATCGTGAACATATAGACAAGATATTCGTTTCAAGCTTGATTCATTTGGCAACGAAGCATTAGTCATGGTATAGTTCTCAATCAATGTGTATCCGGCAAAATAAAGAAATAAAACAATCGAATAAACAAGGAATAAAAGACGCGCCTGAAGTCACGCTGCATGCGTATCCGCGCGAAATATCCCTTTTAAGGGGGGGGGGGGTACTATTCAGTTGTATTGAAGAACTCCCTGTTGTACGGATGTACGACGCGAAGGTTTCTCAAAAGTTGGATACGTAAAAATACAGTTTGAATGCTCGCGACACCCGCCGGCTACGTACTTTGAAGCACGGTGAGCCCAGACGACCCATGTTGCCACCTCACCCAAAGCGGCGGCTACACCAGAGCTGTCGTGTGATGCGCGGGGCATTGGCGGAGCGGCGCCGCTTGGCCACCTCTCCTATTCTACCACCGTGGGTGTGGCTTCTACTCTGCCAGCAACTGCGTAGTTGTACTTTGCGCGGCTACAGGCGGTCGCGCGCACCGTATCTTGAAAGCGATCTGCACACGGCTAATACCTTTGTATGCGCTCTGCTTTCGCCGCGCAGTTTCCGCATAGACCTACCGAACCTTCGCTCGCTGCTGCTGCAGCGCTTGATCACGCCAGCGTTTTGACAGCGGTTGTCTGCGGTCATCGAGTGCAATCTATTCATGTTTGCTTGTGCGCGTTGACGCCATGCTTGTTAATTTAGCTATAAGCAAATGTGTCCAAGTTTATACAGCCGATAAAACTACTACCCATACTGCGTGTAGCTCTCTACTAATGTGCTATGGTAATTGAGGATTCGCCTTTAGGGCGAAAGTGCGACTTTTAAGTGCGATATTAATTACATGGACACTCTAAGCGGATTTCTGCCGTCGTCGTCGCCTTGAGGTTCCGTCTAAATTAGAATGGCGATAAAATGGTCGCCGCGCGCCGTACACTCTGTATGCGAGTGAAATCATACAAGGGTGAGCCGGCAATCGCCGCTTATTGTAGCGCACGCGAGGTAGAAAAGCAGGCCGGAAGCGCGTCGTCGTTTTTCACGCGCGAGTCACTGAGGCGAGGCGACGGAGAGGGAAGGGGGTGCGTTCTGCTCAGTGGCCTGCTGTTCACAGCGCGACCAAGCGGCCGCCGTATTTAGAAAGCGACCTGCGATTTGGGCGAAGTGCGTGCCCGCATGGGCCTCATCTTCAAAGCGATCTGCGATGGGGACAAAGTGCATGCGTCGAGTGCCGGCAGCTTCGTATGCGCTGTGCTTTCGACGTTTAGTTCGCGTTGAAGCGACACGAGACACAGCGTGAAGGTCAATCTGCCCGTTGCTGCTGGCGCGCTTTCTCACTCCGGCGTTTTCACGGCGAGTTTCCGCGGTCATCGAGCGATATGTTTTAAGGTTTAACCATGCACGCGTGACACCTTGCGTGTCTATTTAGTTGTTCACCGAGTGTTTATTACTTTATACCGCCCATTACACTACTATCATTGCTTCGTATAGCTCGCTACTAATTTGCTTTCGCAATTGATGCTTCGCCTTTCAGGCGAAACTGCGACTTTTTTGTCACGTTTAAAATACTTTAAATGAATATAAAAGAGGAAGTAAAAGAAGGGCATTGCGTGTACTTAGAGCCCACACCGTTATATTGTATTAGCGGAATGGTTTTGTCGCCGTCTTCACATTATCCACATCTTGAAAACTCGCCATACTGGCCAGAAAGGAATTTTTCGAATAGGGGCAGCCAAGCCTAGGACACTCCATACCAACGAAACGGGTCTGGCCACGGCGCATGCGCCGAACAAAATCCGCGTCCTTGGTTTTCGTTTCGTACTCTGGTGCCCCAGAGCTGAGCATAAACAAATATCGAAGCTCCGTATGGCTACCGCCTAGCACCTAGTCAGACATGATTTTTTATTAATTAGTAAAGTTCGGGGCAAACGTACGTGTCCTGAAAAAATGTTGTTGCTTTCACTCGTATCACGTAAATAAGGAAGACTGAATTATAAACACCTGATGTCTTTGAGATCTTTTGCTGCTCGCGTTCTCGTAGGACCGAAGCTGCATGTTTCCCCATGGTGTACCTTAATTTCGATTGGATTGACGACAGTTTCTTTGAGTTGCTTCCGATTGGAAAACGAAAATTGCCTTGGCGGTAAACGTCCAACAGACAAATTATTTGCCTAAGCTCTGGCTCATTATTCAACTACAACTTGAAACAATAACTGTTGTCTTAACACGATGGACAAAAAGGCGACAGTAGGAAAGTTATTCTGCGCAATGATGATCGCTAGCAGCGTTTGTCCTGTTATTTTTTCAAGCACCGGTCATGTTTACGCTACGGCTACTCCTTTAAGTATGAGCCGAATAGATTGAGAGCAAGTTTTGACCTTACGGCTACAGAGTTAAACGCGTAGAAGACGCACGCATCGTAAGAATTCATAACATATATTTGAGACATTGCTATTCAAATTTCATGCTGTCATTGTAATGAGACAAATCCTCGACGTAGAAAAACGCCCATACATCTATATTAAAGGACGTGCGCTCGCGGTAATTGAAAACCAAAACATTTCACGGGAAAGGGAAACTTATAAGCTTGGGAGCCTATAATATAAGTCACACTGTTTTGTATTACCTAGCGTTGAAATATGCCACGTGGCCAACCGGTCTGGCAGTAATCTTGCACGCAAATATTATGATGATCATCAGCGTCTCCGTCGACGCAATTATGGCCCGGAGAATCAAGCCAGGCACTCAGAAGCTGGCCGATAATAAAGAACCCGTAATAGAGTACCCTTAATTTTCAATCCCCGTGTTGAAGGCTCATAGTGTTGAGGGAAGTGTTAGGAACAAGGGTTAAGAATAATGCTTAGGAAAGAAAGGGAAGGTATATTGGTTACCACAGCTGGTGTAATAAGCTTTCACTTGCTTGCCTTTCGAGCTGAAACCAAATTAAGCTCCCAGTGCAGAATAAAGGGCCAAGTCGATGTGCCATAAAACAGATGGCTTTCCATGAATTTGTTATACGGGCGCTTGGCTCACCTCGCGTGTACCCTCCAAAGGCAGCTGATTAAAGTTGCTGCGCCATGTTTGCCGTCCAAGGAGCCGAAACAACACGCAGGTGAATCCACGGTCCAGCACGCCTCGTCCTGGAGAATGGTGCTCACATTGGCTTCCATTCGGCACCCTAATGACTCTTTTCAACTGCGTTGTGAAAGCAACACAAAAATGAACACCATAATCCGACCGGACACTTGTTGTGGCAGCGATACTGCTGCGTATCTGTGAATATTTCTCTAAATCATACAGACACCTCTCCTCAACTAAAAGCGTAATATAGCTGTCATCATGCGTTCAGGTAATTTTTTTTATTCATAGGACATATTACGCTGTACTTTAACTTACGAGGGACCTATCCCCTCTTATGTTCATTATTGTGGGGCGCTCACAGAATGCTATCTGCATACATATGAGCAGCAGTTGTACAGACTTGCTCGTACTTACTACTTAAAAAGCGAGTTACGTATGCCACGGGGCCTTAAGAATCGTGATCGTGTAATACTACAGCAGAGTCGTCTAGAACGTTCCAAACAAATATAGGCTATTTTTGGTTGATATGAACGCAAAATATCACCACTGCACCCTGCGTGAAATGCAAGCGACGATATAGTTCATTATAGCGTGCTTTACAGTTTTATCACATTTCATATGACTGCTCTAGTATCTGCGCTGCATACGCTTCAGGGATCGTTCATCGACTTTCAGCACGTGCAATCTGGTTACCACTGCACGCGAGAAAAAGTCAGAGTCATCAGCCTAGTGAACGACTGCGGTAAGCAGCTCCTCTGCGAAATACTTCTCTTCACACGATGTAGTAATACCATGCATAATATCAAAATAATGTTTACGTAAGCAAGGTTTGTCATTGGTTTTTCACTTGAACGTCACTGAGCACTGATCAGTAACTGCTGTTATAACATGTGCACCTGAAAGCAGGCGAACTTATCCAAAATTGAAGCTGGGATTATCGATTAGATGATACTTCTGCGGTATTTCGTGAATGACCCTGCATAGACTCCTACAATGATGTACAGCACCCTGATATCAGAACACACAGTACATTTGTGACAGCCGGAAATTTTTTTGATGGCACTGCTGTTCGATAAGAGGCAAAACGTTTCGTTTCACCTTAAACCATGAGGAGAGCTTCGAGGCAACTTAGAGCATGTTGTCTTGAATATCGGAAGCCGTGGAGTTGGCTATTAGTGTTCGGCACATTCCATATTACAGAGCAGTAGATTTGCTCATGATAAGCCTTGAGAAAAATTGAAGTTCATGTGTGGAGAGCCTTAATCTAGCTCTCTGACTTTGCACTGGCGCTATCTTGGACTAGGGATGGCAGGACGGGGGAAGGTGACGAGAAGCATGGTTGAATGTTTAGCCTACCATTTTGTGCTTTTAAAGCATAATGTAAACTAATGAAGAATGTATGTCATATTTTATGCAAAGTATCTATATATATATATATATTATATATATATATATATATATATTATGGCGCGGTAAAACTTTATAGAGTGCAGTAGGGTTTACAGCAAATTGTTCACTCTGCACGATGGCGAAAGACGACCAGGGGCACGGTTGCTTTCTCGGGTTAACATTGGGTCCTTTTGAGCGTTCGTTTCAGCCAGACTAGAAGAAGTCATAATCTCAGATGCTGTTTTTCTTTCGTCCCATTAAAAACACATTGCGAATTCAGAAACTAAGACTTTAACGCAACCTTTATTTGCTGCCAATGCAATGCTGTCGTGGAGTATAGTGTTAGCGTTACTGCAATTATAAAGCGAGAAACTGGGACAGACGGAGTGTACAAGTTAACAATACAATAGCAAACAATATACCTCTTTATCACGGTGGGCTTACAGAGGTCGCACCATCAAGTTCGATTTGCTACCCTTCTCATAATTGTTACTGCGCATGCCATTCAGAGCTGGTGGGGTTATTTTTATTTGAACCCAGGCTAATTCATGTTTTATTTTATTTTATTCTGGTGATTAAAGCGTGATGATACAAAAAACTATGATATACCAAAGACATAGATATCGTGAAATGATGCATATAAATGTTTACCGCCGTAACGCAGAGCCCGATACATGACTATGCCGCCTTGCGTGATCAACGCGTTCGTAACTAAATGATGTTCAACACAGGAGCTACGAGGAACTCTACCACTGCGTATAATTGTGCTTGGCCTCCGAACTATATAGGCAGAATCACATTGCGCTGTGAAGATGCTCTGTGGAGACACAGAATTCGGGGCTGCTTATGTTTTTTTTTCCTTTTTTATAAACATAACAGGGAGGCGTTCACTACAGATGAAGCGTGAGAGTAATACGTCGCCTTTGAGAAATACGCTGAGCCTTTTATATTTTTCTCGAGCCTCTTTTACAGAGTACGACGACATCTTACACAACCTCCTTTTTCTTTCTAGGGTTTTACATGCCAAAACCAGTTACGAGTATGAGGCACGCTGTGATGGAGGGCTCCCGATTAGTTTTGACCATCTGGGGTTCTTTAACGTGCACTGCAGCGCAAGCACACGGGCGTTTTTGCATTTCTCCTCCATCGAAATGCGGCCGCCACGCCGGGATTCGATCCCGCGACATCGTGCTCGGCAGCGCAACGCCTTTGCTAACTGAGCCACCGCGGCGGGCAACGCAACAATCTTCTCGTAGATTTGGGCGGCCATGGATTATTTTATTTAGTAAGGAATGAATATAGTATTCGTTGATTACTCGCAGAATTTGTTCCCTTCAAGCTATCGATACCCTCATTCAAATAGCAGAGATTGCTGTCGGATGCATCGCATTCGGACACTGGCGAGCCTACCATCCCACATTTTCCTTGCCAAGGGTCCTTCACCGCTATTAAAGGCAGGGAATCGCGCTTTGAACAAAAGTTGGTAAGGTGGTACCATTGGACTAGTGCTTCGTACCTTCGGGATTTAGGTGAGCGAACTCTGTGTTTCCAAGAATACAATAAAAGGCAAGACAGCCGTTTCTCAACTGCAGGCACATAGTAGTCACAAGCAGCAAGAAGTGACAACTCACCCCACAGTCACATCCGCCTATCTCTGCAAGACTTCTACGGTTGGTGTAGTGAAGGTCTCCTGTGAAGAGGTACCGCAGAGTCGCGATCTTTGTGAGCAAGGCAGCCGGCAGAATACTGCAGTCCAGAAGGAAGAACGAAAAAGCCTAAGGCAAAAATACAAAAGGGTTCTACAACCATTGTGTAACACTATACAGAAAAAGTACCTTTGCCGGCCAGTTTCCGGCTGCAAAATGATGCCTTCTAATACAAAATATTCTTGTATGACACGAATATTAAAAAAAATGTCTTAGAACATGAGTGGCTTTAGCCATGGTTTGCTTAGCCTTGGAGTCATGCATTGAGCGCTACCTAATAAAACTTTAATTTTTAAAATGAATTTCTAAAAGTATCACCTGTAATATTAGGTGCTTTTCTGATACGGCGGAAACTTTTTAAAACTGTGGAAACGTAGTCGAGCAGAGGTATTGCGATTGTATCCTAAGCATAAATCCTGGTAACCAGCGTAACTTTTGATGTACATGTTCCTATACATCTGCTAAAGCGTACACTGACGTTCCAGTTGAGATTGTTACGAACTGCTAGAGGAAGGATTTTGGGTGACCTAATTAGATGTGCGAGGTATTTCGTTAAATTGCTAGATAAGCTAAATTGCAATTTTTGCTTGGAAAACTGGTTAATGCTTAGTTGTGGTCTAAGCAGGCGCCAAACTGTGCTAAAACATGGCAGAATGCAAGCGATGTAGTTCGATATAAGCAGATAGTTATTTCTTGACATTTACTAGTGTTTCCAGACCACAGGAAAATTGATAAAGTGGCACTATTGTTAGGATTTTCCTACGCAGACATAATTTCGCAATTGTTTGACTTCATATCAGCATTGCATCATTGGCTCTCGAACGATTGTTTGAAATTTAATTAGTGAAAATTTAGCTACCTCGGCTTCGTTCATATTCGAGAAAGTGAAGTCTGGCTCCACAACCATTTGAATACGCGTATTTGCAAAGTATGCTCCATGTAATTTATGTATTAAAGGTCAGCTAAAACCGCAAGAATAAAGGAACGCAGCGAAATGACTGAAGGAGTCGATGCTCTCATTCAATATTTTACATAATTCATCACCAGTTTCCTATATAGGTAGGAACCCATGAGTGGGGCATGAAACTGCTTTCGAAAGGCATTTACATAAACCATGGGCTTATAAAATGCCTTGTTCCGTAGGGTGGATAGCTGATCTTATCCGGCGACTCGTATTAGATACACGGCTGTAGCTCAAATCGCAATGTGGTTTCGGAAGGGGTGCTGCGACACCTTTTTATTTCAAACTAAGAGCATTGTGGAGGAACTGCGATACTCATCAACGAATGTGTAGCCACAAAATTACATAAAATATTGTTATTTTAATGCAGATATGAATAGTACAATCCTTAACTTCTCCCTGTGTTCCTCAAACAACGTAGCCTCACAACCGGCGTTTAAGCCGATGACAAAGCTATACCGATGGATCATTTATTACCTATTCTTCTGTGCACAAGACATGGCTAAGGTAACACTTCAACAATGGCGACTCAAAAAAGTTGCATGTGACGACA
This sequence comes from Dermacentor silvarum, assembly GCF_013339745.2. NCBI lineage: Eukaryota > Metazoa > Arthropoda > Arachnida > Ixodida > Ixodidae > Dermacentor > Dermacentor silvarum. The sequence goes on from NC_051154.1 coordinate 362,739,924, forward strand.
GAGAAACAGTGACATGACATGTGGGACGCGTTCACCGTGGATGCTACCTCATTTGATAGAATACTAGAGTGGAGGACATGAGTGCGCCCTCATTAGCTCAAGAGTCACCCCCGATCGTGAACATCCACCAAATGGCTGGTGTCTACGGACTGTCAGCCATAGAGATCGACGAATCTTTCTTAGCATGTACAAAGAGTGTTGAGGTGCCTCTTTAATACTACAGGCTCTGGGACAGCCATCTGGGGCGTGTTGTTTCTCCAAGCGTCAGTGTACCAGTTATTGCAATGTGAGATACGTACTCTTGTTTGCGAAAACTTAGGCGACTTTTATTATTGGTGACAAACCAAGCAAGTGAGCTACCGTTGCATGAGCGCGTCAGTGCAGCCCACGTGAAACAATACACGATTTCAAACATGTTTCAAAAATGTCATTACTGAAAGTTTTCGCTTCGCCCTGAGCTTCGCGGGGCAGCCTAGTGATTGCTCACAGAATATTAGCTGCTTAAATACGGCCGTGAATTTGAAGCAGTATGTGCAGGTCAAAGCCTTCATTGCTTTCGTGATGAACCACATATTTTCACAGTTTGGTCTGTTTATGTAACTTTAAATGCGCACTCACGGTGCCTTTAGTAAAAGTAAAAACAACGAATGTCAATTTGACGCCGCCACTATATGCTTGTTGTTATGCATTAATCATTAATTAAGATGCTTCTTTAAAGTGAACTCCGTAGACCAGCTCAATCCTTGCTGTTGCCCTAGCAAATATGATAATCCTGAAGAATCCTATAGCAACTTCAGGAAAGAAACCTATCACATCCTGAGAGTTCGAACGGGAAGACGGAACGCTGCCATTCTTTGTGTGCTTTAACGGCACGAGAGGGGCACGTAAATTGGCTTCGAATGGAAATGTGTGAACATATACAAAGATTAACACAGAGAAATGGTTCTCCAGAATAGCTGTAAAGTGCATAACTCCAGGAACGTGCACTTGCATCAGCAGAAGAGGCTACTTCATGCAGGATCTTTGAGCTAGCTCGTGCATTTCCCGTTGAACAACTCAAATTATGTTTTTGTGCGACCTTACGTAAATAATGAACAATGAATAATCAAGCAACTATGAAAGTATTGCTTCAAACGCAAGATCTTCAAGCCACAGTAGTAGAGCTAATAGAGACATATGCAAAAAAAAATTCATGTTGATAGCAGCTATGGTTCTCATTATTTTTTTGAGATGCATAGAAAACGTACGAGATATTCAAAAACATTCACTGACGATAACGATAATCCCTAATGCGAAATTTCAGCGCACCTCTATACGTGTTTTCATTCGCGATACATTAAGGCAAAGAACTTGAGGAAGACATGTCGCAGAGTTGGCAATCGTCGTATAACTTATCTGCGGGTCAAGCGTGTCGGCTTTTATGCATCACTCGTCGAAGGTTCCCGTGTAATCGCTGGTGCCGCTTGCCTTCCAGAAAGTACTAAACCATTCGCGTCGCGCATACAATCAGATAACAAACAATCGCAAACCATGACCATCGAAACAAGCGCGATCGAGACCAAACCAAGCAAACCAAACAAGCCCGAGCGATAGCTGACGCCAGCAGACGATAGTAGGAAACTAGCGGTCCCGTTGAGACCAGATACGAGTACCTATCGAGCGGTCGGTCGAGTCCGCATGAAACCAGTTTCCCGCGGGCACGTCACTGAAGGGACTGCCCTCATTGGCCTCCGCCGTTCGAGACTCGCGTCTTTCATCTTTCGCTGTTGTGCTCGTTCCTTCGATTACGCCGACGTTCGTCGTAGCAACGGGCCAATAAGATCTGCGCTCTTAAATGTACGACGTCACTAAGCATATGCACGCACCAACATTAATGCCCTCAAACAAGCTACCAATGAGTGGTCTGTACTACGCTCAGACGGAACAGAATAATTGACTCAAATTGGCATTAAGCAAAAATGTTAGCGGATTTCCACACCCGTTCTCCGATACATAGCCAAATACTGCCGAAACCTTTTCGCCCATTACGCTGCCTGTCAACGGGAATAACGCTGCCAGAGCTTTTAGAATAGTGTTACTAACGGCCAGCGGGGGCAGCGACCTTCTACCCTCCCCTGCTTTCCCGCGACGAATTGCCTCGTGGAGTTGAAGATAGGTCCCATGGGAAAGACCAGCGGCGACACCATGGCGAGACACGTTTCGACGAATACGTGGTTGCTGTTGCCACTTCACCGCCGACCCCGATGCTGTCACCAAGGAATGCTTGGGAAAGTGCATGCACCGCTTCCCTACGGCCACTGCTAGTGGCCAAGGCCGTTCGACAAACGGACCCGCTAACGGCTGGGCCATCCCAGAAACCGAGACCCGCCAGATTGGGTCAAACGTGACTGCTCCCGTCTACGAGCGTCCACTCCGTTCTATGTGACAGTGAGCCGCGCACGCCTGAGTCTAGTTTTCCAAGTGTGTTTCGAGAACGAAGGCGCCGGAGTGATTATGCGGTAACCTCGCCCTCGAGGCGGAACCTTCGGTGACTTTCGACGCTCCGGTTGGAGGAAGGTATGCCCGCAGTTTTCCCTGGCCTAGGTATCTAGGGAGGACAGAGGGCGTTTAAGCGGACTTTTGCGGCTCATCTGGAGTGCTCTCCCATCTGCTCTGACATGCAGATGGTGCTCTCCCAGAACAATGTAGTCTGCTGAGATGTGGTAGCGCTGACATACTACGATGTACTGCGCTCCGTACTCCGGCCAGTACGAGTATCCCCCTTTGCATGTAAATGAGTTCGCCTTTCCTATCTAAATAAACCCCCTGTTCAGTTTTCTCTCCCTCTCGACATCGTACTCGTCAAGTCAGCTCGGACGACGGCGTGGGCCCGCTAAGCCTCCGTGTGAAGTCCCGGTAGCGTAGGCCAGCTGCCCGTTACGAGACGCACCGGTGGCGTAGGCTAGAGAGCGACCGGCAATTTGACGCCAGACTTCGAGACCACGTTCTCCCGAATCCAACAATAGCCATGCAATATTTGTTCTATTTCCAGTGGCTCAATTTCCCTCACTCCTTCAACACACAATATGTCTCGGTAAAGGGGGTGGCCAAGGCCATTGTATTTGATCCATTTCATTTGCTTAAGGTCTCTTCGACGTTACGGTTTGCAAGCAGAATCAATCATTCGCTGGCAGCATTTTAGAGTGCAATAATTTGGCCTAGTCACCTGGTCGTTTTTGAAATCTCGCACACTCTTTTTTTCAGCCCAGCAAATAAAACCACGGCAGCTATCACGCAAAGATGTTTTTCGATATTTCTCAATTGGCTCGACAATTTTTTTTTCATTCAAGGATTTTAAAATTAAAGGAATATTTTAAAAGTTGGCTTAATAATCATTGTGAAATATTTATATCAGGTCATACTAAAGAATATTGTGACTTGCTCAAGACGACCGTGAGGAAAACTAAGTTCCTTGCATTCTTGTAGAGCACAGGTGACTGCGCGGCTTCATAACGTAACAAATAGGACAATTGAAAACGATCGCCGACGGAAACAAAGAAAAGAAAACAAAAATAAAAGAAAAAAACAATAGAAGGCGCAATAGAAGTGTCTTATGCTGCGAAAAAAGTGCACTGAAGCAGCGGCAGATTATCCCTAAGACAATGACGCCGTCAAGCTTTAAGCAGCGGTAAAGCATTGAGGTGACCGACACATCTACGTAGCAGGGGAATGGGCAGCCATCGTGCTCTGTTTGATCGGAAATTGATTACGACTAACCCAGAGTTTGAGGAATTTTTGAATACGCGAATACGCTTGCCACAATCGCATGATGTTGTTCAAGTGTGAGATGTCACGAATCCGCTTAACCTGCATGTTGAAACCTCATGCGCTGAACAGAAATCTGAAAACAAGACTACAATGTGTGCTGTTTCTGACACACCTCTTAAACGTTTTTAACTGGCACATCATTTTGTAGCGATAATAGGATATTTTTCAAACAGCAAAAGCACAACGGTTAGCATCGAATGGTTCCCTGGTCAAGATATTCACAGGGCATTGATAGTATTACTAAGATAAACACTGCATGCAAATGTTACGTAATTCCAAATGCCATATCGTCTTTGCAGGCCTTGGTAAGAAACCGCTATATTGAGATTCCACAGGCAATGCGATTTGTGGAGCACTACTGAAGAACTACTTGTGACCCTTTCCCTGAAAAAAAAGTCCTTGTCAGGGAATCACTTTAAGATCGAATAAGCAAAATATCGAGCTGTCCAGTACCTGTGGATCAATCGGTGTTCGGCGTCGGTGGATGCGACCTCTGCCTGGGGCCGGCCTCCTTGGTCGGTAAACGATGATTTCATGATGTCATACAGGAACATGAAATGCTGGTTGTACTGAGCCTTGAAGGAGAGCATCGACCGTTGTCTTGCGCGGCGGCAGCAAGTCAATTCCTCAGCCACGTTCCACGGCTTGACCAGAAAGTCCGTGTTCTCTTGGGGGACGTCGTAGGTGACCAGGCAAGCGGGGACGCAGCGCATCCGACGGAGACGTGCTGTGGACATTGACGAATATGTTCGGTTCAACGACGATGTTGCCGAGAAGGTGGAAGCCCCGCAATCAGTGATAAGGCCAATTCTGACGCCACTGAGCTCATTGTTGTCCATGACTGATCCTGCGCTGGCTGATGTTCTTCGCGTGTTCGAAGCGCGAGCAAGCTTGCACCATGCCACGTGGGGCTCTCGCTAAATTGATCATGATGGTGATGATAATGTAGAGGGGGGATGACGATGCGTAGGTATTGCGCATACCCAATATGGCGATGGGCAAGAAATAGGATGGCAGTAGGCAGTCGAAATTAATTTACTATTTTTATATGACCAACAAAACATTTAAACAAAAGGAAAGCCCAGAATAAAAAAAAATAGTTGGCGAATGAGTAAACCTAAGTGAAATGACCAGAATAAAAAATAGTTGGCTAATGACTAGTAGATCTAAGTGAAACAAAATGTTGAATTAGGTAACATTGAAGGGAAGAATAGAGACCACGCTAATAAAGAATTTGGCGAAACAATTTCAGATAAATTATTCTGAACACCGAGGTAAAGCGTGAAAAAAATTCACATAGTAACATTTTGTATTGCTAAAAAAATCAAACACAGTGCAACAAACCTTCTATTTACTACAGCCTAGTGTTGATGCCCCAAATGATAGTGTTACTGGAATACTTAACGATATCCGATTCTGGCGAAGTGTAACTTCGATTCGCCTTTTTTAAATGTTAAATTAATGTCACTAGGAAAGAAAGTTGTTTATTGATTCAATTTTATGAGATGTATATCATCAGGGGACATCATCAGACCAGGTCAATTTAGAGAAAATTGCAATTGTTGCATGGAACAAGGTAATCTTGAGTAGGCAATTTCCAACTGCAAGTTTGCAAATTCGCCACGCGGCGAAAATTAATCTGGGGTTTCCCACTACTGCGTGCCTCATAATCATATCGTGGTTCTGGCGCGTAAATCCCAAGATTGTAATTTTTACGCTCTCTGTAGTTAAAAATTCCATTGGGGGATACGACCGCGTAATCGTGTGTATGCAATTTCTAATATCCGAGAAGGACAACACGGTATGTTCAAGCAAAAACGGAGATGTGGCCCCTAATCATTTGTTTAAATAATTTTGTAAACTTCATTTTCAGTGTGTTGCTGTAGTTACGCGAGTTCTATCCGGTAAAACAAGGACTGCAGGTCCATGCATCTGCAATCTTTCTTTTATGGGTAACGGCGGTTTTATTAGTCGGAATGTCTCTAAGTGCAGTTAGAGATATTCGGACTAAAAAAAAAACGCCATTTTGTGTAACTACTAAGGATAGCAGCTTTATAGGCGGTATAAACTTAGAAGTATTCACCTACTAACTAAATTAACAAGCATGATGTCAGCGCGCACAGGCAAACATGAACACATCGCACTCGATAACCGCGGACACTCGTTGTCAAAACGCTGGTGTCAGGAAGCGTAGCAGCTTTAGCAAGCGAAGCTCCCTTCGTGCTGTGTATCGCTTCAAAGCAAACTCAGCGACAAGAACTACACCCGCCTGCCGCCTGCAGATCGCTTTAAAGATAAAGCGCGCTCGACTAAGCGCGACCGGGCAAAATACGCAGCTGGTGCCCGATTAAACACCGCCCATCCCCCTCCCTCCCGCCTTGCCTTCCGTCTTCCCTCCCTGTGCGCGCGGGATAGAGCCGCGAGGACCGGTGCCCAAAGCTCACGGTTGCGAAACACGCAGTTTCTGCCGGAGAACAACGCCTCCCCCCCCCCCCCCTTCCTCACTGATCCCATCGCCGATCCCCCCATGGCTTTTCGTGCAACGGAAGACGGCGTGTTTCCTTTCAGATTCCTTCTCTTGCGAGCGCGGAATTGAGGCGCGATTGTCGGCTCCCCTCACGCGCTTTCACTGGCACATACAGAATACGGCTCGCGCCGACGGTGTTATCTCCCTTGGACTTTATACGGAACATCACGGTGACGACTACGGTGACGGCGTCGGAAGAAGTGCGCTTGGAGTTTGCATATAATTGCTATCGCAACAAAAAACAGGATCTCATAGACGTTAGACTTGACAACAACGCGCAGGCGATCAAAACGTTTCGTTTTCTGTTCTCTTCGCCACCCGCGTTTTCGCGTTTCAGTAGTTTCGTTGTCGCGAAGTTCTGCGCTGTTTTTGTGGCTCGCGAATCTATCAGAAACAGCACGTGGCAGAGAATGCGATGTCGATGTGATGCCGCGGTATTCCCGAACGGTCCACGCCACTTGACCAAGATCAGCTGCAGCGCCAAATCCATCTCTGAATCTTGGCTCGGTTTCTCCATGGCGGCGTCTTTGGGTTTTGCGCAGAAAACCGCGGTGCCGTCATCGGGTGTCATTTTACACACCGACGACAGTAAAGAGCGGTGATGGTCCATGCAACGACATGACTACCCGCTCAGAGGTGGGCGAATTGAATTGCGCTAAAGGTACGCGGATCTTTTAGATGCAATTTTCTCGTAAAGTATTTTCTTGGAACGAAACAAGCGCTGCGAATCTTCTGGAATGGTACTTTAACAGCGCGGGTCGACTTGCTATTTGCCTTTAGTGTCCCTTTAAGGATGCTCAGTATGCCATAAATGTAATGTAACATAAGTTGTCATTCCAACGCCATAAGCTGTTGAAAGCGTTTCACTTCTTCTTCTCCTTTCGCATTTCCCTCAAGTTATCCTAGCGCAACCACACCAACAATAAACTAACACGACTTTGTTATACAGTAAAGCCGTCAATTCGACTTAGGTTAATTAGATTTTTTGGTTCATTAGATCTCGACCGAAGGCCCCGGTAGGCACCCATACATTTCTATGGGCCCAAACATGCATTATTTAGATCTCAAATTTGACCTTCGTCGAATATTTGGAACAAAACAAGCCAGCTTTGCCATAATACAGCGGTGTTATGTGGGGAAGAAAATTAGGATTCGAAAGGGGCCACTGTTACGGTACAAAGTACGCATTTCTTAATTATACAGAAAAGCAGGTGCTGTCTCCGGTCATAATACGAGCACCTGGACGCCTAACAAGCGCACTAGAAGCAATTCAGAGCTGTTTCTGACGTTGCCGTGGCGATTGGAGTTCTCGTTTTGCCCATCATTCGGGTGGGACCTAGTACGCGTTCCTTCATAATACCAGTGCGCAAGCCCCGTGCAGCGAGAAGCAGAATGAACTCTGCTGTGTTTTGAGGAAAGTATCGAAAAGGAAGGGGGTAAAGGGACAAAAAAAAAGATTTACACAGAACCTCCCCTTGAGTTGTCTAAGTATGCGTAAGCATTGTGACGGTTGCTCTTCTCCACGCAGCATTGTGTCATTATCAATCTTATCAAACTTAGTCCGACCAACATGAACACTTATCAAGCTTTATTAGTATTTAGCAAACTTATGGGAATACCTGCGACTTTTATCAACCCTTAGCTGTTGTTGCCACCCTCATCACAATTGATCTGACCCTTATAAACCTTTATCAGTCGTTATCAACCTGCGAAAGTGGATGTCCAGCGAAGCTTTTGCACAACCACCACTACAACTGTTGAGGGGGGGGGGGGTATGCAATACTTTATTTATGGTTCGTATATATACTTGTTTCGAGCTTGTTCTTTATTGAAACGTATGCTGTTCTGTGTTTAGTATGGGTGATTTCGACGCATGTATGCACTGTTGGCTTCATTTTGCTGAGCGCTTGTAGCCTCAGCCTTACGGTGGTATGAGCCATTACATTTCTCTCTTGCTTTGGGGGGGTATGAGCCATTACATTCGTCTTACGTGACGAGCGGACAGGTTTATGATTGGGTAGGCATAGAAATGCTTACGCATTAAAAAAGAAAAAAAATAAGAAAAAAGAAAGAACTGAGCCGAGGGGACGTTTAAAGCCAACAAATGACTGGGAGGTCTACCCAAAAATACTCAGAAAGGCCTACTAGTAAGCTTAGGCGTCTCGGTGCTCGTACTGTGGCCGGAGACGACACATGCGCGTGTGTGAATTAAGGAGTAGGTGCTGGCAGTCCCGCAACAGTTACACCCTCTCTTGCACGACAGGCTGCGCTGCGGCGAACCTAACTTTAAAGGTAAATACTGCCAAGTGAATCAATGGCGTGTTCCGGCGTTTTAAAGCTTTCTTTGCCACTTCCTTCGACTTTTCCATTGCTGTCGCTGTCTTGCACGCCGCGTCGGGAGGTGGTTCAGGGCGTGCCTATACTTGGCAAGAGCGTGGTAAAGAGAGAAGGCGACGGGAGAAGCTCGTTTGAACTTTTCAGTCGCGTCGCCACAATAGCCTCTTAATGACAATAATTCTCCGTGGACCACCGCAAAAGCATTGCAGGAACTGCAGCACTTACCTGTGTACTAAAGTGTAACAGTCCAGAGGGGAGGTCGATAGAAATGTGTCGAGTAGGTAGGGAGAGGAGCCAGAGCCCTCGCAGTCACGAGACTAGTGAATACCAGCCATTCGTCGCTCGCAGCTCGCATACATGGGGGAAGGGCCGGAGAGGGAGAGTACTGCGTAAGAAGACAATGATACGCTACCACTAGACACGACAGCGGTTGAGGACAAAGTGGATCAATTTAGGTTCTATGTATGGTACAGTACGTTTCTTCTATTTCTGAAGAATAAACACATTCGTCAATCGGTTGACTCACGCAGGACGTACAGGCGCAAAGCCGCATTAAAGCACCGTAGCGTCTAGGTGACACTGCGGAAGCAGCCGCACATCAAATCAACACTTTTGTGCCCGCCGCGGAATCTTTGCCGCTATGGCGTTCCTCTAGGTCGCAGGTTTGAGACCGACTGCGGCAGCCGCATTTCGACGGTGGCAAAATACAAAATCACACGTGCCCTATTGACCCTTTTCGCGGAGCAGTTTGCTCTAGAGGAACGAGATGGCGCTTTCGGCGGCGCGCCATACATTGCCTCAGAGAATGCGCACGAATACGAAACCATTACTTCTTCTTCCCTGCTAATGTGCGATCAGCTGTTGGAAATGCAAACTGGGTGTTCGCTAATGCACTGTGCCCCATTCATGCTACAAAATGTGTAACGATAAAGGGAAGACGTGTGCGGTAGTTTGCTGCAAAAATAGTGATTCGCATATTAAGGAATGGAATCAACCTGTGTCGCCGATGCTGCATAAGGACAGCCTGTGTTGCCGGCCCTTCGCGATGCACGGTTTTCCTCGAAGATCAAAAAAAAAGATAATTCATCCGCCAGCGCTGTACAGCTAACCTCCAAATAAACGACTTCAACTCCGGAAGATCGCCACTTAAGAGAGAGTACTGCTCGTTGCAAAAGTAAGTAGCGCCACTTCTTGGCATAGTAAGCTTCTCGCCCGTTATCCACACGCATCCACTCCCACTTGCACACAACTTACGCCCATCCTTTCTCCAACGTATCAATAATAAGTTAATGAGCGCACACTTGAACCAATGTGCCGAAGCATGAGTGACGGCGACTACACCGACAAGACCCGAATGTTTGAAGCTGAACGTTTCGTGATTGTCCACAGAGTAAGCGAGAGACTAGCGATAATACGTCTTTGCTACAAGCTACCGCAAAGTACAGAACAAGCTTTGTGCGCAGAAAGAACAAATATATCACAGAAGCGCACACCCGCGAGGGATTAGGCTGAAAATAAAGACTCATATAGTGGCCGCACCGAGGAACTTTACAGAGTTAGAAACATGACAAGCCGCTGCTTCAAAATTTTTGCTAAATAAAGAACGAAGAGCACTCTGATCCTGGTTTAATTCATAAGCGGAAAGTTTGGACAGCTTGGAGTATATTTCTAGCTCCGCTTTTAGTACAAGCAATTGCGTATACGCTGCTTTCGCCGTTTGGACAAGGCGTAATGAGCTCTGAAAGCATTTACATGTCCTCTAAAGCTGTGGTCAAAGCTTCGTGTCATGCACAAGGCTACCGTCTACGATATTCGTCGAAACGGAGGTTTGCTGCACCGCACCGGCATCACGCGCTTGCATTGTAAACGCGGAGGCAACGGAGGCAGCTGAGACAAGCAATGGACGCGTCACCACGTGATCAAACATGGCAGCGCCCACGGGAGCGCCGCGAAAAGACTCAGTAGTCTGCCGCTATGGCGTGCCTCATAATACGATTGTGGCTTTGTGACACAAAGTCCCATATCTAAATTAAAGTTTAACACTTCTGCCACGATGCCATGTGCTGTGTGAGACAATGACAATGCTAACTTTCTCTTTTATGTAGCACTTATTGAGCAATAGAAAGCTGCATGGGGAGTTTAATAGTGTAAGCTGTTATGGGCTCATTCTGTTACGGTTCGCGATGGTCTCCGCCGCCGCCGCCTTAAGCGAGACAGCCAGCGTCGACGCCGATTGAATCCAGCATGGTTAGCCGAAGAGCCGCTGCAAAACGACGACTTGGCATTATTTCGTACAACTTAGCAACACTTTGCATTAGTTCGTATAACTTATCATCACTTCGTATAGCCAGGACCAGCTAATAACCGATCAGCTCCGCTGTGTCTTCAGTCTTGCGCCACTAGTGCAAGCTACCCCGAATTTTTTTCCCAGGTTATATCTTGCTTGCTAACTTTGCTGGTGCTTAAACGGTTCTTTGACTGTAGATCATCATCATCACCATCATAAGCCCATACTTATGTCCACTGCAGGATGAAGGCCTCTCCCTGTGGTCTGCAATTACCCCTGTCTTGCGCTAGCTGATTCGAACTTGGGCCTGTAAACTTCATCACCCCACCTAGTTTTCTGCCGTCCTCGACTGCGCTTCCCTTTTCTTCGTATCCATTCTGCAACTCTTATTTTCCACCGGTTATCCACCCGGCGCATTACATCGCCTGCCCAGCTCCTATTTTCCCTCTTGATGTCAG